>NC_039278.1:7461391-8061391 GCF_003368295.1 Carassius auratus | reverse complement strand
ATACTCAAAATGTCATGGATGTGCATTGGATGGTATCCGATGGTAGCAGATACATTATTGTATTTAGTGCAATATGTACATATAGTCCAGTATTGAACCATATTGGAGAAGTGCAGTGTGTGCATACCATATTGTAGGAGTATGCTGTAGGGTGCTGTAGGGCAGAGCTATTCAAATCTTGCCCTATATATATAAATCAGAGACAAGACAGTTGTCTTTTCCCCCAAGAGATATCACAAAGTTCTATGTTATATAAGTTAATTATATATTTTTTTGTATATATATATATATATATATATATATATATATATATATATATATATATATATATATATATATATATATATATATATAATAGATCCTGACAAAAATAATATTATGTCACAAGCATTTTCTTACATAGTAATATTCTGATCGCAGCTTAATTTAGGCCAATTACAAGACCAGTCACACTGGATCCGGTGATGTCAGCCAGTTCTTGACAGTTTTTGTATGCAGTGTGAATCAGATGGTCAGTGAACAGATTCTGGTTGATCTCTGGTTGACAACTGACATTGATTCAGTCAGCTAGTGAGTCATTAGGTTGATTCAACCTAATAATAACCCATACATTTGAGAGCTGGTTTTAAGTGGTGAACTGAAAAGTGACTGATTTTACTTTGTTTGTGAGTTTGATAAAAAAAAAAAAAGCACATCATTAAATAAGAACCTGTTCCTGGGTCCCCAAAACAAGTATGTGTTCTAAGCTGGCTAGATTTAGTACGATTTGGCATCACACACACACACACACACACACACACACACACACACAGGTAAGGATGATGAAAAAAAAGTAAGGGGTGGAGGTAGATACTAGTGAGAGAGATGGGCATAGCAAGAGCAGGACAGTTTGACATGAATGAAATCAATTGGACACAATGTTGACAGACAACATGCCAGACAATAGAACGATAGATTGTGAGTGAAAGAAGGAAGGCTGGGATCCGATGGAATGGTAAGAAAATAGAATGCAAGTCGAGGAAGAGAGACAGATGTGTCTTTGTCTGTGACTGGACTACCTGTGGCACTGATCAGAGGTTATCTGATATAACTCACATTGATAAGAGACTATGTGTGACTCATGGAGGCTGGAAGCGAGAGAATGGAATGGAAAAGGGGTGGTGGAAAAGTGAAGCAGCCAATCCTCTGGCTGTTGGTGCAGCATTTAATGCATGAATAGAAAGAAGGAGTCTGTCGTTCGCCAAACACACCTGACTGCAGTTGAAAATCCTCAGATGGGAAGCCTGTGGACCGTTCCTGGTGCATATTACCAGCGAGGAACGAGGAAACCAAGGTACACGAAACAATAATACTTTAATCCAACCTTCAAGGGAATACACGGGTCCAACAGGAGCACAGGACACACACTGTTAAACGTATAATCTCCGATAAAAACAAACTGAAAGGACTACGGCTTACAACATACGGGCTATCAAGGGAACACAGGTGAACACAATCAATTCAATTAACAATTAACATGAGAACCTGGGTAAACGGGGTGCAAAACGCACACAGACAGTCCAGAACCCTGATATATCACCCCCCTCCCAGAAGGTGCATTCTCGCACCATGGATAAAAGAGAAGGGAGGACACGGGTGGGAACTAAGGAGGAGGTTCCGGAGGAGGATGGATATCTGGGAGGAGGATGACATGCGGAGACCATGGAGGAGACGATGGTGGGAGGAACCAGGGAGGAGACAGGAGGGACCCAGAGCAGGAGGAGCAAAGCAGGACCCAGGACATATCCATAAAAGTGGTCCAAGGAGTAGACGATGGTGGGAGGAACCTAATATTTTGCCTAAATATATATATATATATATATATATATATATATATATATAGGTGTGGTCATTCAAACGAATAAGCCACCTACAGTAGTAAAATATGTAGTAAATACTGTGAGATCGGTGTAAAACGCCCACACGTTGCATTTAAATAAACATGCGGTTTGATTGGTAATGACGTTATACGTCAATTCATGACGAAAGACGCAACGCGATACTGTCATTATTTGTAACTTTAAAATGTAAATATAGGTCGTAATAAATGCTTGCACAAACGACCTATGTGGTGTTTTTTTGTTGGAGGACAGGCTCTTTATAACATATGCATGTATATGTATATTGAAGAGTTTTGTTATGAACTTATTAGCCACCATTGCCCATAAATGTTCTGTTTTGTTCAAAGATCTAAGCTTGTTTTTTTTTTTATTTATCCTTCCTAGACGTCATATAGAATGAAACAATTTGCCTTACATAACAGTCAGACAGTCTCAGCTTGTGAAAGTGGGTGGTTCTCGGTCAAAACAAAAATAGACTGCCATTTTTCAGAGGTCTTGCTACATGAAAGAATCACTTGGCAGTTGTGTCTTTAGGTTTGGGAACTGAGATCGGTGTGTTTTTGTGAAGGTATAACAGCTCTGCACACCTGCTTTGGCTCTGTTCAGCTGGCATAGTGCCGCGATCATGCCTGCACCTGTGTGCTTCAGCACAGAGAATGAAACTTTGAGTTTTACCACTCTCTTTTCTGTAGACTGATCTTTTACAAGCCTGTGTGTGAGAGAGAGAAACAGGGCTGAGAGTTCACCCCTCAGATGGGAATGATTTATGTGTCATCATTGTTCAGAGCTGTGATCACACCTGCGTGAGAGCTGGAGAGACACAATACTGACAGGGTAAAAAGATTCCGGTTTTGTCTCCAAAATGCCAGTTAGAGCATCGCACTGCTTTAGTCTTCAAAGTTTCATGTCACAGGCCTGAAGTTTAAAAAAAATATATCTATTTATCCTATCTCCAATGTTCTATGGAAGATAATAAAATAATATTGATTTGGATCAAGTGAGTGAGTGGGTGAACTATTAATATTTTAAAGCTATTCAACATTAATGGCTCTTATGAAACAGTGTTATAACGAACTGCTCTTTACCCTCCTCCACCACTCGTTCCTTGTTCTTTATCCTGACAGATGACCTCTTCTGTCTCTTGGTGTTCTGTGTACATTCAGACATGTTTGAAGCTGGTCACAGTCCTCGGCTGTGAGTCAGACACCGGCTGCTGCTTCAGATGGTTCGAGTCCCTCCCTCTGGAGTCTCGCAGCCCTCCCAGGACACAGAGCCCTGTTGTTAACTGTGTCCTGGTGGTACAAGAGGGCTATGATTCATTCTCATAAAAAAATAATGCAGCTTTCAGCTATTCTGATGAGCACATCTGAGAGATGAGCATCTACAGAAAGGGAGAAGCTGGAGTTTGTGAGGGAGCAGGAGTGGGTGGTCATGTATTGATTAAGTCTAATGTGGAGACAGTGCACAGGTCCACCTCACCGCCGAGAGAGAAAAATAGCTGACTAATTGGACAATGCAATGCAAATTATTTGTGGCTGTTTGGGAACATCAAGATTGATGGCTTCTTTGCTTGCAAATTTAATCGACTTTGTTTTTTACTGTTCTCTGCTGTCATAATATAGGGACAGAGAGAGAGAGAGAGAGAGAGAGAGAGAGAGAGAGAGAGAGAGAGAGAGAGAGAGAGACTCTTCACCCATAGAGGGCAGACTGCCATATTGTGTTAAGTTCGCTGAAGATTGGAAAGTTTTTGTAGATTCTGAAGATTTTGTAGTTAAAAGAAAAGTGATGCATTTAAAAAAGAGAGCAAATGTTGCACACACAAACTTGTCATACAAACGTAATATATATATATATATATATATATATATATATATATATATATATATATATATATATATATATATATATATTTATATCTTTATTTCCTTTATTAATTTATGATAAGGAACCATTACATTTCTTATTATTCCTTTACCTAGTGTTAAAGCACAAGTTCAAACAGTATAGTACCATAGATTTGACAAAGCTGCATTTTTATGAACTTATTTGAGCAGTATCTCAATTTTTGGATGTTTGATCTTGTGAATACTTGACTTCAGCTCCAACATGACTTCATATGTGACATTCGTTTTAATTAACAGTGAAAGAGCAAAGACAGCAATACTTTCTTATAATGATATTTCACAGGTGTCATGGTAACCCCAGCGGAATAAGATTTGCATTAATATCACTAGAGGTTACAGTGATGTTTGTTTCCCGAATAGGTCCAGCATATCTAAATATGAGGGACAAAATACATAAACATTGGCTTAATGTCTAGTGCATGTGATGTTTGTGAGAGGATAGTATTCTTTGATATGAGAAACAAATAATAAAAAGACAAGAGTAGGCGTCACTCTCCATCTCCCTGTTAGTTCGTAACACTTAGTCTCTTTGTAGTGATGGTGATCTACTCAGCCCCCGAGACACTTTTTAATGTCACCCAGCTCTCTTTTAATCCTGTGCTCTTTCTGTTTCTCTGATCTGCGTGCAGTTCACAGAGTTGTACTGTATGTGTGTTTTTCTGAACTGTGTATCTCTTTGCTGTTCTCTGTGCATGTGGCTATGGCATGTGTGTGGTTTCTCAAAGCTCTTGACAGCCCATTTACAAATCCCAACTTCAGTCAGATAAGATATTTAATACCAGGTGTCTTCTCTCTCCCATGACACCTCCCTGCAGGCCACCGCAATGCAACGTGCCTTTGAATTATTAATAACTAGGAGATGCCAGGCGGCCTTGATCAGCCCTCTAATAATGTTGGTTTTCCAAAAAGTTTTACAGCCAGTGCGATTATTGAGATGATTAATGAGACAACCACTTGGTGGGAGACGTCATATTAGTTCATGGTGAACTAACACTGGGGTCTGATTCTCCCGCTCTCTCAGCATCTGATCTGAGAGGAGGGTTTAAAGGAAGCTGTAATTCCAAAGGATAGATTACAAACAGTTTCTGTTAAATTAGCAGTGTGATCCAAAACGCAGATGCATTGCATGGACTGCCGTTGAACATCTTATAATTGCTGCTACAGTTGAGGAACATGCTTATTAATACAACAGCAGGATTAATTATGAAAACTTAAAACTTTTTTACATCTACAGTGTCTTTATGTGTGTGCGTGTGAAATTCCTTTTTGTTTGAATCCATCATCATAATTGATTTCATTAACTTTAACTGCATCGCCCCCTCACTCGAACTATCCCCCTCCCTCATCCAAAATGAGTGTGAAAATAGATTTCAATTATGAAATATGATGGTTTATTTAAAAAACTATAGTTGCCAAATGCATACACTTTCTATCATTAATATGATGCTACTATAGCAACAATTTAGGACGGTGTTTCACAAAGTCGCACTTCAGTTGTTACTCTGACACAAATTCCCGTGCAAGCGGTGCAACTAAGAAAGCAGCACTACTGAGTAAGCCATGATGAAATATATATATTTTTTATGTTAAATAGAGGGCTAGATTATCTTAGTTTTATTATTTAGCTGTATTGTTATTGTTTGTCGCTGTTCAAGTTGTTCTAACTTAAAATGAGGCTTCTGTTAAATGGGTCGCAATGAATGTATTATGTCAGGGAATTGATCGCAATGAGTTTGTGTTTCATTGTGAAGCAGACACATTTAAGTGTTTCTGGTATAACTTGTCTGTATTTGTGGTAAAACTGCTGCCTACAACTGCTCACATTTTTATTTCCTGGATGTCAGATTGTTGTATTTGGTGGCTATTCGATTTTGTTTTATTCAGTACTCTGCAATATGTATTTGCATTTATTCATTTAGCTGACGCTTTTGCCAAGTAGCTAATTACTCAGAACACATTGTTCATTCCACTGCTGTTCTTTTCCATTGTATTTCAATGCAAATGCGCTACCGATCTTCTTGAATGCTGTGCTCTCGTCTCAGCTCTTTAGCAGCTTCTTGCGCACAAATATTGTGCATAATAGCCTACATCATCCTAAAACACGGTGTTCAAGAGACATTCAGCTTCTAAAATATGTCTCTAGACCTTGCACTTCAAAATAAAATAAAAAAATCTTCCACTGACCTGCTTCACAATCAAATATCTATCTGTGTGAACCCTGTATTCTAATCGTTGTAATAATGTCGGTGCCAAATATCAAATATGTGAATGGGCCACAATTTTTTTCCCCCTTTTTTTCACTTTTACTCTGTATTATGTCATTGCCCCCTTTCGTCACCTCATCCGCCCCCTCGTCAGTGCTGCCCTGACACCAGCTCTGTGTCAAGACCAGCAAAACATTGCCTTGCCAGGGTAGGAAACCAGTTAAACAAGTCAAACACCAGCTTGCAAGGGTAGGGGACTGTCTAGACAAGCTAAGCATTAGCTTGCAAGAATAGGAGACCAGTTAGACCAAATGAGCACCAGCTGGACCAGTGCTGGAATCTACATAGTATCTAGACCAGGATCTAGGAGAACACTTAGACCTTGGCTGCTTTTGCCCAAAACATTGTAAGCCTAAACATTGATGCCAGACCATACTTACTAAGGTAATTCTTAGGCTTGGAACACCATTTTGACCAGATAGACTAGCTAAACACCAACTTTGCCAGGTAAGCTGTAAACTTAACCAGTAGAATAACAGCATGGGCAGGCTAGAAGACAATATAAATAAACTGAACACTAGCTTCCCCAGGGGAGGAATCCAAAATAAGCTTAGCAATGGCTTAGCCAGGGAAGTTGACCAGCTTGACTAACCCCAGCTTGTAAACGAACTAAAATTAACAAATCACATTAGGTTGTGTGAGGCTTTTCCACCCTCCAGGATAACTTAAAAATACATTTTGTACAAAGAAGGCTGCAGTAAAGTTACAAATTCATTAATATCTCAACTGTGAACACGGGGGTCAGTGGCTTGTTAATGAACATAATTTCCATTCATCTTCATGGTGTGTTCTGTTTAATTCCGGGATGATTATAAATGGTTATGTGGGAGTGGAAGAGAGCCGTGAAAGCACCCCAAGAGTGGACCACAAATGTATCGTAATTATCTGTAAAATTTGGGAGCTGTGTTTCTGGAGACACAGCATAAGAGCAGATGGCTGAGGGGGCTTGGATAATGTATTACAGAGAGACAGGGGACACATGGAAAGGAGCCGGGAGAATTTGAAGAAGGTGTAAGTGAGAGAGAGAGAGATTTCAGTGGTAGAGACAGACTTGAGCAGGCAGTGCAACATCTGTACAGCGGCGTAGTGTGTGGTGATGACTCCTAACATATTTCATCTCCACACACAGCTTTACACGCTTTACAAATCTACTCTTCCTCACTCCCAGGAGACTAAATCCGACAAGAAACATCTGGAGGTAGCAACTGTAATAGACTTACAGTTGTATTATAGATGTAAGTGTTGGTTGTGTGCCATGAATTAATAATTTCAACCTGTGTGCATCCAATAAATACCTTTTAAGTGAACTCTCAGTGCTTTACTGCCGAAAGTTGGTACTTGTTTGAGCGCAATTAGATACCTAGCTAATTTTGCAAATAGTAGGCGTCCAGTTGTCAATTTATAGACCTGATTTCACCTTTGGCGTCCTCATAAATATTTGGTGGGCTTTAAGTGGTTTGCTTGTTGGCAGGTTATTACATAAGGACTACAACTGTTGTCTGATCCATCAAGCAAGTGAGCTTGTTTCTATATTTTATCTGGTTTACTGTATAGCCTTCCAAACATTTGAACATCAAGCTTTAAAACTACTGCAAATTACTTCAAATTGAAAACTTTCAACTTAAAGCTATCGCAGACTTTCGGATAATATTTGACTAAATTTATTTTAGTTTTGCTTTGATGCACAATTTATATTGTTGAACATATTGGAATTTGTTTTTGACTACAAACTGCACAGCTCTATTGGCGGGAAAACTTCACACTGAGGCAAGCAAACACGAGCCATGTACACATTAGACATAGCGAGGCTACTTTTCATGAAGTCTGGAGTTGTTAAACATATTGTCTGAAAGCCAGAGTCATTTTGACAGCTTGATCAATATTCTCTCTCATCAGCACATTCAGCTGGCAAGTGCCCACCGAAGGGCAGTGCTAAGATGCCCAAACGGCTCATTAAAATGTTTGGAGGGTGCGGCCAGCCAGTAAAGCCAGGGAAGGAAGGGTGGGCCATTTTCCCTTCAGAGGAATCTGACCTCTAGGGATGTGAGAGATCAGCTCACTGGGGAAAACTTGAACCCGATTCTGGCCTCATGTACGCAACCTGTCAGAGAGTGCAGATGAGGGGATGGATGGGGGTTTATCAGACTCATCACAACAGATGAGAATAATAACAGTTAAAATGAGAGTGAATTAGGAGAATTCCAATGAGAGAGAGAGAGAGAGAGAGAAAGAATTTGAAAGAATTATCTCATCAAAACACTTGAATAAACCAGTTATAACTTGAAACAGTGAATCAAGCCTACTACAAAACAAAAAGGTATGATGTAAAGTCTCCCTCTGGAAACAAAAAGGACATTCATCACTACTACCTGGGTTTATAATTGAAACAATATAGCGCCATGAAGGATTCTCCATTGTAGGTCTCCTACTTTCTTTGAAAAAGGTAATTTGTACAAAGCTCTCCATTATGGTTTAACATTCTCTCTGGAAAACCGTCCGCCAAGGAGTATCAACTCTGCAGAAAATTCGTATTAAGTGTCTTCACACAACTCTTATAAACATTTTCCCATTTATGATGTCTTGTAAAAACACAGCTTCACGCTCTTTAAATCTGTTAACAAATACAAATCAGAAAAATAATCAGAAAAAAAAGGGCAATTAAACCTTCAGTAAATTCAGTGAAAGTATCAACATTATCAAAGATCAATCCAGCCAGTTTAAACAAATGTCCAAATGTTAAAACTCCAGCATTGAGAAGTGTGGGAGAAGTGCGAAATCCATGCGTGATCCATAAATCCATAAATCAAACTTCTAACTTGAGTCTACTGGACCAGTCAGCAGCCTTTGAATAAATTGAATCCTGAAAGTTCCTGTTCTTCTCTGCATGTGCATAAAATCATGTCCTCCTTCATCTTTTGGGAAGGTAGAAAACAGATTTGGGTACACAATGCATCTTGTCCCAAAAATAGTCCATTAAAATGGATTGCAGTCTTGGCAGTAGATCTCTTGGAAGGCCCACAAAAATTAATCAATGCCAAAGAGAAGATGCAATTTGGTTATTTATAATCAATACTCGCCCTTATACAACATTTTAGGGAGCAAAAACTTCCATTTAACAAGGCGACATTCCTTCAGAATTTTACCAAATACTTAAAACATTCTTTAGTCCAAGATAACTCTTCTGGGAGCCTTGGCTCTACATTAAGCCAGCTTCCAACCATTAGTGCTTCACTCTTAGACCAATTTACTTTTGTGGCAGAATTAAATAAATTTGAAAATGCTGCCTTTGCGTGTGGACAGCGAATCCATATATTATAGCCGCATGCTCTCCCTCAGCACTTCACTCACTCACCCAGCACATGTGCACAAGAGGGAGAGAGCAGGAGAAGAATGTAGTTAATAAAGTTGCTTGGAAGTAACTGATTAATAGCAGCACACTGCACTACTTAAAATTACTTCAGCAAGCTATTTTTTAACAGAAGTGGTACAGCTTAAAAAATTGCTAATTGCTGTATTTTATTTATTTATTTGTCACAGATATGCATACAAACTTGTTCAAACAGTTAAGTTTATAATAACCCTCTGATTCATACAGCTCTTAAAAGGTAAAAAAAAAAAAAAATTCAGATTAATTAGCATGAATTTACATCTTAATGTTGTGATGAAGGGTTGAAATTATAAAAGATAAAATTATGCGATAAAAAGCCAATTTTCTAAATACGATATACTAAGTCTTAATGAGCTTGATGTGTAAATTAATATATTTTTTGTCTCATAATTTTGACTTTTAATATCAAGATTATGATTTAGTAATTTATGATTTTGAAATAATTTCATAATTTCAATTTATGTCATCATTTCAGATTTACCTCACCATTTCTACTATTTCATAATTCCTTTTACACTGCGTAACAGAAATGGGGTTCTATATGATCTTATGATTCTGTGCAAAATGTGTAGTGCTCTTATTATAAATGAATATTATTTAGCATATATACAATACTAGCAGTTACTGTCCACATACTAAAACCATCTCTAAACTAAAAGTTTATTTCTAAACTCTTTTGGAGCACTTTTGTGTCTTTATAGTGACAAATCCACACCAATCAACAATAAATTTACTGAGTCTAGTTAAAGCACTGTGTACCATTGCATCACATTGTTTTCGGATCATGTTTACTTCCACATGGTCTTGTGTACAGATTGCACTGAATTTGTACAGATAACTGTTACATTCTGTTGTATCCAGCTACTTTTAATCACAAAAAAGTCTGATATTGTCTTTAAACTATCATAATTATACAGCCATTTTTAAAGATAATCAACTACTTGACTTTGTTTTGCACTAGTCTGTCTGAGGGTGTGTTGTTGTGCCATACTGAAGCCGGTGACCCAACATGTTCAGCTGGATTCTGGGTAAACTTTTGGGGGTTGATTGGGAAGTAAGAGAGAGTGGAGGGTGGTACCTGTTTGCTGAGCACTCCTAATGCAAAAAAATAAAGCAAAAGCAAACAAGATAAAGAAAATTGAATTGTATATTGCCTGTGAGGAAAAATGTGTGATGGGGGAGGGGCTGGAGCCCTCAGACTCAGCAGCACATCTCTGAGGTGCATTAAAAACAATCATCATACAGATCTATTTGGCTGTTATTCTGTTTTTATAGCCTGAAAGGCTAAGGGTGGTTATGTGGTGTTTCTGACTCCAGCCCTCCAGGAATATCTAGGATCTGCATAGCATAGAACATTTAATTCAGCTTTGTGTGTAAATGGGGGAGCTTTTGGTGTCTCTCTTTTTTCCCTCCATCCCCATTTTCAGGATAAATGTTAAACAGATGGGCAATGACAGGACATGTTTAATGATGCTTTAACACTGTGGAGAGAAACTTGCTCCACCAGGAGAAGAAACACACACACATCATCGTTCAGAACTTCAGAAGACAGCAACATCTATCATGCATACAGCAAGCGTTATCACTCAGCACCGCTAACGGCTCACCCGCTCTCACCTGAGTCACTTTGAGAAGTCAGGAGGACAAGTAAACAACTTGTAACTGTTCTGTTGACCAAACGTCTAATGACTGACACATTTCTGTTTCAATACATCTGCTGTGACAAGAAGCTCACAGATTAAAAGATTATGTGTTTCTGCACCTTTAGCGACATAATGCTTTTGTCAAAAGTAAGCATCCCGCAGTCTGTCATTGGCTGAACAAAAGAGAATCTGCCCCAAACGTGTGCCATTTGGGCAACTGTTTCTGTGTTGGGCTATTTGTTTTCTTAAGATTTTTGTCTTCTAGAAAAGTGGTTCTCAATTCCAGTCCTCACGTATCACCACTCTGCACATTTTGTGAAGTGGACATCACAGGATATTCTCTCATGCTTCCAGTTAGAAGGGAGTGTATATGTTCCATTCAAAGATCATTAAAGTGTGTGAGACGTGAATTTAAATAGTATTATTTAAATAGTTATATTGACAAATATTATGTCACACTTCACAATTCTCTAGTACAGTAAGTTTCAGCGTCTGTGAAGATGCTGCAGGCCGTGGCATAGCACAATCCCATGAATAAATGTTCCGAAGTTAAGTAAACATCTACGGATATCCCATGCTCAGGAAGTAGGGAGCAATGAATACTATGATGGGGCCCTGTCTAGGGAACTATACACAGTTCATGCATGGAGCTCTATTCTAACGAGCTGATGATCTGAATCATGTGTGTTACAGTATAACATATGCAAATCAGTGAGTTACAAGGACTGGAATTGAGAACCACTGTTCTAGATCCCTTTAGAATATTTAGCAAACTTATATTAAATTGACCAAAAGTAACAGTTAAGTCTAATGTAAGGCCATATTTCAAATAAATGCTGCTCTTTTGAACTTTCTAATTATCAAGGAATAATGGTTCAGCTTTGTCATTTCAGGAATGAAGTAGAATTTAAAATTTAAAATAGACAACAGTTACTTAAATGCTTACTAATATTTCACAATATTATTGTTTTATTGTATTTTTAAATAAATACAACATTAGAAAGTATAAGAGGCTATATTTACTGTATAATAATCTTTCCTTACTACAAACCTTTGTGTAACGTTTGAGCCGATGAGACATAAGGCGAGTGGATCCAAGAGCATACTTTTATTTTCAGACATGGTCAAAAACACAGGCTGGGTCGAAACAATGGCCAACAGGTATGGTATGGGGGGGACTAGAGAATAATAAAAAAAAAAAAACAGGCTTGGTCAATCTCCAGCAAACAATTTCCAGAGAGGGTAATCAAAAGGGAAAATACAAAAATACAAAAGCAAGAATTGAAAATCAGGTATATAATTCAAGAACAAAACACGAAGGTAAGACAAGGCAGGAAACGAGGCAACATGGACTAAACAATACTCAGCAATGAATGGTGGTGTGAGACTGAGTTATATACTGACAGGATAACGAGTTAACAAGGAGGGAGGGGGTAATCAATTATCATAGAAACTAAGGCCCTGTCCCAAATGGTACACTTCATGTGGACTTTTGGTCTCGTGGACTTAAATTGCGCGTGCTCACCGAGTCTTACGAGTCCGTAGGCCGTCCCATTCAGCATTTTAAAGCTCTGAACTGTGCTCAGTAGCGCCCCCCTTTGTACCCTTGAAGCGGTCTTCCGCGAAGCCCGCATAGATGCAGGCTCCGCACACTTTAACTACCCAGGAATCCTTGTGAAATACCAGTCAGACAACAGATGGAAGGAGATTTCGCTCAAGAGCAATTGATGACATGGCTGAGAAGAAAATATTTAAGTGTACACTAGGTATCATTATGGTTTTTATGACCTAGGTGTACATTTTACCAGTTGTTACCTACAGTTTATACAAACATTATGGTCATTGACCAGGGGTTGTTATCTCAAACATAATAATAGCGCGTTGAATAATATGATCGCATTATGATTCACTAAATAAATAGAACTGAATGTCATATGTAAACCTAGTATTTATATTTAAATCTGTAAATTCATGTAAATATCACATACATGTTTATTATGTGTTAAAATTGTAATCTTAGTTCAAATGGATAATTATGTATTATTACAACTGTATTCATTATTTAAAAAAAAAAAAACCCTAGCTTCAAGGGCCCTTTAGGTCTGTACTACAAAACGTCACCAAAGTGTGGACTGTGAGGAAGTCCACAAGTGTGTGGAGTATTCCATTTGGGACATGGCCTAACAATATGGGCAAAGGAACAAGGTAACACAGAAACAATGGGGAATGAGAATATTTCAAACTAAGAGTCCACAAAACCAAGACGGGGAACATAGATTGGGATCCTGACACTTTGAATGGTGTACCTTTAAGGAATTAGATGAAAAACCTCTAAAACCTTTAACAAAAGCAGTCTTAAAAAGTTGTGCCAAAATCATTGCAGTTTTATTTTGCTGTGGTTGATGTTTTAAACTTCCTACATTAATATCAGCAGTAATAAACCACATTTTCCTTTGCCATAAATTAATATATGAATAAATTAATAAATAAATAATTATATATAGGTTTGGGGCAATATTTTAAATTGTCAGCCGGGTCAGAGTCGGGTCCCAATCTATTACTTTCAGTCCTGGGTCTATTTAACATTGTCCGATCAGACTCGGAGAACACCCGGATGTTATCAGAGTGAGTCAGCACTGTGAGTGTGTTGTTTTGTAACCTTCAACTTGTAGAATTAGGATGAGAAAAGTGTAAGTCTGTAATTTGAAATTAAGAACAAAAAAACCTGCAATGACTTTTCTAGAATGTGGGACTTATTCCGCCATACCGCGCTTTGCAATTTCTTAATTTTTTACAATTATATTATGAATGAGCTGTCTTGTTGTTATAGGCTATCTAAAATTTTTGCTCAGACTCGGCTCAGAGAGCACAGAGATGATGGCATATCAGTAAAGCTAACGTCAGTAGCTATGGCACTGGACAAGCAATCATTATTATAATACATGGGCAAACAGTATAAATTATTATGCAAGTCGACTTGAGATCCAAAAAAATGCAAAACTGCAAAGTTGCACTTGTCATCCATCACCATGACAGCGAGTGGACTTTTGAAGCTGAAATAATGAGTGGATTAAGCATTTCAATTGGCAAGAGAGCACTGACATTTGTGGAACTTCTTGGTTAGGAGGATTTTGTGCATCACAGCCAGGTACAAGGAAAAAGGCTTCTTATATTAGATAAGACAAAACGTTTAATTTCCACAACTTATTTGTCAACTTGTTAATAGCAAATTGCTGTGGAATATGTGCCGATCAGGTCCAGTCGGGTCTGTGTCTTCGCGGCCGGGTTTGGGTTCATCTTTCAAATAATTATCTTCGGGTTCAGGTACAAATTTATGGACCCGTGTAGACCTCTACTCCGTTTATTTTCGGAACACAAATTAAAATATTGTTTTATGAAATTCAAGAAATTTCTGACCCTGCATAGACAGCAATGCAATGAACATTTTCAATGCACAGAAATATAGTAAAGACATTGTTAAAATATTCCATGCGACATCAGTGGTTCAACCATAATTTTATGAGGCTTTGAGAATACTTTTTTCTTGTGCAAAGAAAACTAAAATAATAACTTTATTCAGCATTTTTTTATCTTCCGAGTCAGTCTTCAATATGTATCCACAAGAGTACTGTGACACATGTGTGTGCTGCTGACACAGGAGCCAACATTCTGATGTAGGACTCCAATACGGTTGAACCACTGATGTCACATAATGAAGGTTTCACAGGTTTGGAACAACATTAGGGTGAGTAATTAATGACAATTTTTAGTTTTGGGTGAACTATCCCTTTAATAGTGATATCATTTAGATCTGTTTTGTTCTGAAGAACTGTTATTAAATCAGTTAATCACTTAAAGTTATCTCAAACTAACTATAGCCTTTATTGCAACTTCATCTGATCTTCTTCACTTCAGCATCTTGGTCAAGAACCACCCACATTTTCTTCATATAATGTAAAAAGTCAAGCTGCAATTTTAAAAGAGTTTTAAAAATGTATAAGTGTCTTTTTTATACGTATTACCATACTTAAAGTTACAGGTTGTAGGACCTGCCACCAGAGGGTGAACTACCAAAACAATTACAATTGTGTGGTTTGATGACGCTAAGGAGGAGCGTGGAATGATGTGATTTGTTGTCTTCTACCCGAAAATGACCAAATTAACTGATTACTGTTTAGTCAGATGATAAGAAAATGATTACCACTTGTTCAACAAATAAATACACTCGTGTACATTCAAACACAATAATTGAGCATACATAGCAAATGTGAGTTCAAAGATTTGCATGAGTAGAATACATACAAAGTCAATGCACAGACGCGATCAGACTATGGACCATGGCTATGGAAACGTGTGATGCCCCGCGTTTGGCGTGTATGCCCCATAATACTAATCTTATTGAATGTTATAATAGCATAAGTTTTCTGTAAATATACAAATCAAAACAACTCACCTGTCGAGTAAAACACAAGCGAGATCAGCATCTCTTTCTAGTTGAAGTTTGTCGCGAAGCTCTCTCCATCTAGAAAATGCAACACCGATATTGATCCTCGCTCTTTTTCTCCTCTTGTCCCAAACTCTTCTTGGGTTGTTTGGTTGGCCCGTATGCTTTCGTTTACGGGAGCTGTCATTGTCGACAGAACCAGCGGCAGACGGTAAACAGTAGTTATGTTCCATAAATAAGTAACACAATCCACCATAAAACGTGAAAGAAGTAGTAAGTAAGGAACTGCTGGAAGCAAGCTAGTGGTTTGCTGGACGCTAGACACTACTTCCACATTTGTCCACGACACTGTGGTCATGTGGTTTCTACGTCAGTAAAGGCGGTAACAAAGTGTAACTAATGTCATTGACAGGCGACTGCACTGCCCGTATCTCTGTTTAGAATGGGTTTTCTCATGATTTACAAGTAGTAATCAGCTGGACAAAATATATAACACTAGCCTAGTGGTTTTTGGATATTTTACTGCAAATATTTTACAAAATGTACCTTTAAAATAAAATTTACAGTCCACAGTATGTCTTATTTGATCAGTGCAGAAAGTATACAGGTTCCATGTGGGCATAAATATGGCCAGTCTGCTATCAGCTGCATTAATACTCAATGTGTTGAATAAAACAATGACCAAGTTACCAAGATGTGTCACATCTTGCATGTGATGGTCAGAATCATGGCTCTTGTTTATGGTGTGAGCTTGTTTGGAGAGATAGTTCTAGAATATGTCAAATAAAAAGCTGTTTTCATAATTATGTGGTCTCAGTGCTGCTTTTCATCCATGTTTCAAATTAATGAGCGCACTGCATTGAGCCTCTGTCAGTGATATAGGTAATTATCCAGTGCATTTCTGAAACGAAAATGAGACCCCACTGTCATTTTAGGGTAAAGAAGGACAAGAAATAATGTCAGGGTCATTTGTGGAGTTGAGGTTTATTTATATATATTTTCTTATGTATTTACTCCCTTGTTGTTCATATCCTTAATAGAGCATCATAATGAGCGCAGCAGTATATCAAAGTTAAGTTACATACTGCATGCAATGATAATGAAAACTATATTAGAACTACATGAACTACATGCTGCATTTATTTTATGCAAAATACAGTAAACACAGTCTTAGTACAATTTAAAATACCTATTTTCTATTTTAATATATTTTACAATTCCTTTGGTAAAGCAGAATTTTCAGCATCATTACTTCATAAGACACAGTCTTCGGTGTCACATGATCCTTCAGAAATTAATGTAATATGCAGATTTGCATATTATCAATGTAGAAAACATTTGTGTACTAAATCAATCAATCAGTCAGTTAGTCATTCATTCAGTCAGTCAATCAGTCAGTCAGTCCATTTAATGTCTTTGCTTAGAAAAATAAATTAAAAATAATAATAATATTTTTCAAACAATATTCTTAATTACCCCAAATGTTAGTGTATGAAGGATATTTATTTTTATTTTATAATTTTAAAATAAATTTCAGATTGCAAGTACTTTAGATATTATACAATGATACTATAATAAATAACAGGACAAAGGAACCAACCTTCTCTCTTTCTCTCTCTCTCTAAATATGGCTAGTTTCCCTTCTAAACTGAATGAATTAATTAATTTTTATATTTATTTTTTTATTTATTTTACCTGATTTATCACTTGCCAGGAAAGACTCATTATTGATTTGAGATCATGACATTCATGTTTGTAGCATAAATGGTATCGGACGAGTTACTCGATTAAAACTGAATACTCAGGGGTTTGAAGAGAACATCAGGTTTGAGCAATAGTAATAGTAATTTATCAGAAGCTTTTATCTTGATTATTCAATATGCAGCTTCTGAACAGACATTACTGACATAAATAAGCTTTGCAATAGCTTTACCACACTACCACATGTCGCTTCACACCTGTCCTTTTCTCGAACAAGCACAATACACATCCCCCTGAGATGGAGAGTGCAGGAGGCAATAATCTTCCCAGCTCATTATCTCCCAAATTAATTGATAAGTAAGCGGGGCTGGTAGGCATGTAGGTGTCTTATTAAAGTTCTTCAAAGCCTGAGAGATGTGCTTAGGCACTAACTTTGATCAGTTATTGCACAGTAATTTTGCACAATGAATTGATTACTCTTGGGAGTGCAGGTTTTTCAAGTTCTCCGTAGTTTGATTTGTTATTATTTATTTATTTAGCTAGATAACCTTAGATTGGAACTTTACAGCACAACAGGCATAGATTGCCCACCCTTCTTTTTTTTGTGTCCCTTTACCTGGATTTGGCATCATCATTAGCACTTAACCATTATGGAAATGATACATTATTTTTGGATTGGCAATGAATAAACTCATAGTGCAAAATCAATCTTAAAGGAATAGTTTGCCCAAAATGTAAAGTTTGCTGAGATTTCAGAAATGTTCAATTGCAGTAAATGGGGTGCCATCAGAATGAGCAGCTCATAAAAATTTTTTAACACTTGATATTTAATATTAAACCGTTTAAACCGAAGTTCTTAATGATGGATCTCTTTTTTTTTTTTTTTTTTTATAAACATAAGCTTTTCGCTTTGCAAGATGTTAAATGATGGACTGTACATATCATAAATATAGTTTATTTTATTTATTGTATTATTTTGTCTTAATTATTCAAGAATGATTTAAATATCCTATTCTGTCCAAATAAATGTGAAAATTGTTTCATTAAAATAAAATAAAATAAATAATAATAATAATAATAATAATAATAATAATAATAATAATAATAATAATAATAATAATAATAATAATAATGTTGATTCAAGTTGAGCAAATAATAATAATAATAATAATAATAATAATAATAATAATAAACAACTTTGGTGTTAATTGTCCCTTTAAGTGCGGGTGATTTCCTTATTAATTTTTCTTGTAGTTAATACTTTCCTTCTAAATTGAATATTTAGGGTAACATAAAAGGCTCAAGCACTATCATCACAACTGTTTTGGATGCTATAAAGTATGTCCTGTAATGATCCCCCAGAAATATCATCTTTAATGAACTTCCAGACCTCGCTGTTTGTGTTCATCGTCTTGTAGTGGAGGTAACTAATGGCCCTCATACATTAAGTAAATGAGTTTTGCTCAACCAGTGGAATTACAGTGGCTGAGGTCTAGCTTGCATGTGTATCCAGGGCTTTTTGCCGCACAGAGGGAAGTCAATGTGTCATACCTTAATCACTTCAACTATAAAGCCTCTAATGTGACTGCTTTATAATATACAGGTCATGATACAATAACGGCTCTTTCTTACTCAATTAAAACAGTTTGAGACCCCATAGAAATGCTTAGCATATTGTGATCGCATATTGTAGACATTAATAGATATTAATTGGGACTGCAGTTTTTTTATTATTATTATTATTATTATTATTATGTTTTTTTTTTTTAACATGATAATTGCAATACTAACTTATATAATAATAATCAAATTAATTACTATTGTCATTGTTGTTGATATTATTATAAAGCCCTGGATGAGAAGGGTTGAGGTCCTACAAATGTAAAAAAAAAAAAAAAATAAATAATAATAATAACAAAGACTGAATATCTGTATCTTTACTGTATTTTAACTGGTACCATATTGTTTTATAACAAGAAGGTTTTGAACTGAAATATTTTGATGGAGGCTGTCACTTTCAGTAGGTCTTCTAAAACTTTCAGAATACCTTCTTGTTCTCTCTTTCTCTGGTTGTTTGTTTGTTTTTTTTTTTGTTGTTTTTTTTCTTCTATTGTTTGACAGCCAGGAGTCCACTGTAGGATGAGTATGTTGCCCATTTAGTGTGGAATGAGCTTTGGTCAGTACAGAACAGAAGGAAAGTGGATGCTTCTTTCTCCTCTATCAAAGCTCCATGTGAAATCATGTGCTGCAGCTGTCATTCAAACTTTGTCAGCTCACTGTAAAAACACAAAAATACTGTCTCATCGGACATTTCAGTGCCTAAAGCCCCCAGTTCTGCTATTAGAAAAAACTAGTTTTTTTAAGTAGTAAAGTAAGTAGTAAAGTAGTAGTAAGTAGTAAAGTAGTAGTTAAGACATAGTTGTTACCACTGTCATAAACAGAATTGTAATAAAGGGTACAGAAAAGTAAAAAATAATTGTATTTAACTTCTTTCATATAGACAAATGAACACACACACACACACATAGTAATGTTGTCATCAACAATAGGACATTTTTCATTAATTAATTAATTAATTCATTTATTTTACATGTGTTTTAACAGGTTTTTTCTCTTTCTTTTTTTTTCACTTTCCACTATTGCATTGTGTTTTAGGGTTAAAGGAAATATACAGTACGTAAAATTACTGGATAATGTCCTTGCAACAAATTGCCAATTTATTATCATTTTCTTTTCTTTTCTTTTTTTCTTTTCTTTTCTTTTCTTTTCTTTTCTTTTCTTTTCTTTTCTTTTCTTTTCTTTTCTTTTCTTTTCTTTTCTTTCCACGTGGCAGGACTACCTAAAAGCAATATTCACATGGATCGAACTCCATGGAATCTACCATATTCATAACACCTAGCTAGAGATACAGTCATGAAAGAAAGAAAGAAAGAAAGAAAGAAAGAAAGAAAGAAAGAAAGAAAGAAAGAAAGAAAGAAAGAAAAAAAGTTACCTATGTTTTCTCCCATAGATGACAAAGGGCAGTGTGGACTGTAGGGAATTCTCCAGGTGTCGTCACACAGCTGATGAAGTAGAGCTCAGGGAATGTGTAAAATGAGCAAATGAGCAGATGGTTTGTGACTGAAGCACTGTCTTGTATGGTATGTGTTTGTATGAGCAGAGCGGAGGAGATGCACAATGTTTCCTCCCCCTACTCATCCACCCCCTCACCGGTGGAGCTCTCTGATGGAAATTTCCACCTGCTTTATGTTCATGTCAGATGTACTCTAGTTTTATCTGTAGCAGATGCTTTTCACATAACATTTAACTATTGACATGAGCAGCTTGACTCAGTGCTGCCAGATCCATTCAGCACCTTCAATCCAAGCTTTTTCACTTCCACAAGAAAATCTTGAAAATCCAATATGCTTGTAAAGTCAACAGGAAATAATTTACTGTATTTACCATATGTCTATCCATCCATCAAGCCTGCAATGTACAAACCTGATTCCAAAAAAGTTGGGGGGCTGTAAAAAGTGTGAATAAAAACAGAATGCAATGACATGGAAGTTTCAAATGTTAATATTTTATTCAGAATACAACATAGATGACATATCAAATGTTTAAACTGAGAAAATGTATCATTTTAAGGGATAAATAAGTTGATTTTAAATTTCATGGTATCAACACATCTCAGAAAAGTTGGGACAAGGCCAAGTTTAGCACTGTGTGGCATCCCCTCTTTTTTTATAACAGTCTGCAAACTTGTCTGAGGAGACAAGTTGCTCAAGTTTAGAAATTAGAATGTTGTCACATTCTTGTCTCATACAGGCTTCCAGTTGCTCAACTGTCTTAGGTCTCCTTTGTCACATCTTCCTCTTTATGATGCACCAAATGTTCCATGGATGAAAGATCTGGATTGCAGGCTGGCCATTTCAGTACCTAGATCCTTCTTTTACACAGCCATGATGTTGTAATTGATGCAGTATGTGGTCTGGCATTGTCATGTTGGAAAATGCAAGGTCTTCCTTGAAAGAGACGACATCTGGATGGGAGCATATGTTGTTGTAGAACTTGGATATACCTTTCAGCCCATGCCACACGCACTCATGCAACCCCATTCCATCAGAGATGCAGGCTTCTGAACTGAGCACTGATAACAACTTGGGTCGTCCTTGTCCTCTTTAGTCTGGATGACATGGCGTCCCAGTTTTCCAAAAATAACTTCAAATTTTGATTAGTCTGACCACAGAACAGCTTTCCACTTTGCCACCATCCATTTTAAATGAGACTTGGCCCAGAGAAAATGCCTGCGCTTCTGGATCATGTTTAGTTATGGCTTCTTTTTTGACCTATAGAGTTTTAGCCAGAAACAGTGAATAGCACGCTGGTTTGTGTTCACCGACAAAGTTTTCTGGAAGTATTCCTGAGCCCATGTTGTGATTTCCATTACAGTTCCATTCCTGTATGTGATGCAGTGCCGTCTTAGGGCCCGAAGATCACGGGCATCCAGTATGGTTTTCCGGCCTTGACCCTTACGCACAAAGATTGTTCCATATTCTCTGAATCTTTGGATGATATTATGCACTGAAGATGATGATAACTTATTTGCTTCACTATTTTTCGCAGCAACATTGGGGGAATTGGTGATCCTCTGCCCATCTTGACTTCTGAGAGACACTGGCACTTTGAGAGGCTCTTTTTATACCCAATCATGTTGCCAATTGACCTAATAAGTTGAAAATTGGTCCTCCAGCTGTTCCTTATACGTACATTTAACTTTTCCTGGCCTCTTATTGCTACCTGTCCCAGTTTGGAATGTGTAGCTCTCATGAAATCCAAAATGAGCCAATATTTGGCATGACATTTAAAAATGTTTAACTTTCAACATTTGATATGTTATCTATATTCTGTTGTAAAAAAAAAATAAGTTTACGAGATTTGTAAATTATTCCATTCCTTTTTTACTCACAATTTGTACAGTGTCCCAACTTTTTTGGAATTGGATTTGTACGTTTTTACATTACAAGAAAAAATCTGATTTTTGCCGATATAGTACAAAACAAAATATTGTACTATTTATTTATTTAATAGAAAAAAAAAGTCTCCAGGTTACATGTGTAACTATGGTTCCCTGAAGGGAATGAGATACTGTGTCAGAAACACTATAATAATGCCCCCAGTGTGACCATGCTCTGAATCTCATGTGTAATCAGTCTAATGAAAGAGCAAGACATCGTAGGCGGGTGACGTAGTGGCCAGGAGGGTAAGATCAGGGCCTTTAAAAATGATGCCTCATCAGGTGTAAGATATCTCACGTGTGTCTGTTCTACCCAGGGCATCAATCTACAGGTGCATCTCAATAAATTAGAATGTCGTGGAAAAGTAAATTTATTTCAGTAATTCATCTCAAATTTTAAAACTTACCTTCACAAGGAGAGTAAGCTACACGCATTAATTTCCAATGAAGCTGGCTGTTCATAGAGTGCTGTATCCAAGCATGTTAACAGAAGGTTGAGTGGAAGGAAAAAGTGTGGAAGAAAAAGATGCACAACAACCAAGAGAACCCCAGCCTTATAAGGACTGTTAAGCAAAATTTATTCAAGAATTTGAGTGAACTTTACAAGGAGTTGGGGGTCAAGGCATAGAGACGTGTCAAGGAGTTTGACTACAATTGTCGTATTCCTCTTGTTAAGCCACTCCTGAACCACAGACAACATAAGAGGTGTCTTACCTGGGCCAAGAAGAAGAAGAACTGGACTGTTGCACAGTGGTCCAAAGTCCTATTTTCAGATGAGAACAAGTTTTATATTTAATTTGGAAACCAAGGTCCTAGATTCTGGAGGAAGGGTGGAGAAGCTCAAAGCCCAAGTTGCTTGAAGTCCAGCGTTAAGTTTCCACAGTCTGTGATGATTTGGGTTGCAATGCTGGTGTTGGTCCATTGGCAACCAAATGTAACTGCAACCGTTTACCAATAAATTTTGGAGAACTTGCTTCCTTGCTTTCTAGCACCTGCTTCCATCTTCTGATCAGCTTTTTGAAAATGTTGATTTCATTTTCCAGCAGGATTTTGCACCTGCTTACACTGCCAAAAGCACCAAATGTTGGTTAAATGACCATGGTGTTGGTGTGCTTGACAGGTCAGCAAACTCACTAGACAAACTCATCAGACCTGAACCCCATAGATTCTGGTCTGAAAAGCTTCTGGAAAATGAGAAACAAATAAGAGACCAAAAAATGCAGATAAGCTGAAGGATACTGTCAAAGAAATCTGGGCTTGCATTTCACCTCAGCAGTGCCACAAAATTAAATCAAAAGAAGACCCTACCACATGTATTGAGGACATGTGCAGTAAATGAAAATAATTTCCAAAAGGTTTTTATTTTTTAATTATTATTATTATTATTATTATTATTATTATTATTATTATTATTATTATTATTATTATTATTATTATTATTATATTGGTCTTATGGGGTACTCTAATTTGCTGAGATAATGAATTGGTGGGTTTTTGTTAAATGTGAACCAAAATCATCAAAATTAAAAGAACAAAAGACTTAAACTACTTCAGTCTGTGTGCATTTAATTTATTTAATACACGGGTTTCACAATTTGAGTTGAATTAATTAAATGAATAAAAATGATGAATACATTTCCATGACATTCTAATTTATTGATATGCACCTGTATACCTGCTCATGATGTAGCATTGGCAGGGAGGAGCACACAATCTGTAACATGATCCGCTCTCGCCCTTTAGATTCTTAGTTTTATTCTCTGCCTTCTTTGACATATTGAGCTTATGTGTGCTGATCGTTCTACTTTGACAAACAACAGTAAATAAGACTCACAGAACATAAAATGTAACTGACGCACACATAGTGCTTGCTATATGAAAAAATCTGAAAAATCTATCTATCTATCTATCTATCTATCTATCTATCTATCTATCTATCTATCTATCTATCTATCTATCTATCTATCTATCTATCTATCTATACAGCTATCTATCTATCTATCTATCTATCTATCTATCTATCTATCTGTATTTATTCTACATATTCTAATATTATACATTATTTATATTCAGCAGCATCTCGATAGACCTGGGACTTACGCAAAGATCTTGTTTGTAGACCTCAGTTCGGCCTTCAATTCAATCATGCCTGACCTTCTCACTGCCAAACTGACCCAGCTCTCTACTCTCGCCAATCTGCCAGTAGATCACCAGCTTCCTGACAGACAGGCAGCAGCTAGTGAGGCTGGGGAAACTCACATCCAGGACTCTCACTATCAGCACTGGTGCCCCTCAGGGATGTGTGCTCTCCCCACTGCTCTTCTTCCTGTATATGAGCGAAGGCACTGTAAGAGACCCTCCGTCAAGCTCCAGAAATTCTCAGATGACACAAAAATGAGTTTTGTAATGAATTTTCAACTATTAACCTGTTCACAGATTAGCCTATTAAACATTTGCGGGACATCACAACAAGGATGAGCTTGTTGTTGAATCAGCTTTGTAGTGTTTGTAGCAGCTTAAACATAATCAAGCTTGTTTGAACATGTATTCTGGGGTAATTCTAGTCTCTGTGTGGATCATCTATATCAATGTATCTGCTTCAGCTTGCTGTTGACATTTCAACATCTGTTTTCTTAAGCACTACAGCTGCTGTCACAATGTGCGGAACCATCCTGAAGTCACTTTATTTTTGTATTTTTATTTTTTTAAATTTATTTTTTTATTCCCATCTAGCTAACAGCCAGTTAATGTGACAGGTGTGACAGAGAAGTTTAGAGGTGCCGTAACGATTTTTCAAGTAACTGCGATGTTGAACCTCATTTCAACTCTCGGACTTGTCATCTTCTCAACAAGGTTTGATTTTAGCAGAAGACGGGAAGCCCTGGGGATTAGGCAAATTCTGGATTTTTGTGTGTTTTGCTGAGTGGGAGCAAGACCTGTGGCACAAGAATAGAGTTTGCCCTGTTTCCAGATTGTACAGTTATTCTAACCCTGCAGTGTTGGAAAGGAAGGCAGTAACTTTGGGTTTTCAGACTAAACCTTATAACTGAAAGGCATATTAACATACTCTTGCAAATCCAAGAGGCCAGAGAATAACTGTTTGAAGTCAGGCATGCAGGTATTCTTTCAGGCTTTTGACTTTTGTCAAAGTCTGTTCTACTTTGCAGCTTATTGTTATCATAAGCTGCCAACTAGACAGGAAGAGATCTTCTAACTTATTAAAGGGATAGATCACCCAAAAATGGAAATTATGTCACCATTTATATAATTTATTCAGTGTTTTTGGACCCTATTGATTTTATTGTAAGGACAACAACAGATAATGTTTTGTTTCTGCCTGGTATTAACGATAGAAGGGACCATTCAAATATTGTGCCTAAAAATGAGTGGAAAATGCTAGCCATTCCACTTTCTCCTTCTTTCCAAAGTGCACAGTAGCTTACATTCCTGTTGTGTCTGCCATTGCTTAACAACCATAACTTACACTTCCCATGATAACGGTAAAGTTTCAGCAAAGGTTAAATGGATTTCCTGCACTGAAAAACATTTGCAGTAGATCTGCTACTAAGTTTACACTAAATGTATTAACAGAAATGTCTATCCCTGTACTTCTATGATACGCTGTTAAACATAAATTAAATCAGTGAAATCACAGTAATTCACTTTCAATTACCTCTGAATGTCTTTCAGATATTTGAAGCCACAAACCTTTTAAACTTTGCCAAGTCCTTCAGATATTCGTGTAGCAGCTAGCCAATTAGCTTTGGTTGCATCCAATAGTAGAAATTCCCTTCATGAGTAGAATATTCATGCTGTTTAATTTTGTCTGAAACTGCACTACCAGATGTCCTTGACTGGAGTCATTGTGCATGTTAATGATTGACTGTTTAAAGACTGCATTGCTTGTGGTACACTTGGCTGCACTTGCATTTCAGAATTATAAGGACATACATTTTAATTTACAGTTTCGATGTTGCTGTGTTGTAGCTTTTGATTAATGGCGTTCTAAGCTTGTTTCAATAATTCATGAATAATTATACGTTATGGTCATGAATATCTTCCAAAATCCAAAATCTTATTCTGCTATTTTATGCATGTATAATGTATACATGAATTTGCTAAAGAAGAAAAAAAGGGCAGCACATTCTCACTTCATTACATTTTCTGTTCAGGAGGCTGTGGTTGTACTATTGATAGAAATACTGACTGAGGGATAAAAATCACTTGATAAGAGATTAAAACATAGAATGGAAAACACAGGTCTTGTTCTGATAGACAAGGAGCAGGTCAGACAGTGAGAGAGACTGACAGCGAGAGCTTGTTTATGATGAAATTTCCTTGTTCCCATGGTACAAGGCCACAAGGGAAGGTCCCCACTGTGGTGCTGCTGACCCCACTGTGTTCTCATCCAGCTGTACAGAGTCTTACCCAAAGGGTAACGGATTGTCTGAGCGACTACATTTACCTGTCTCTCATTCTGGAAACTTCAACAACCAAAAACAGGAGGGCATCGGGTGGAAGAGTCACAGTTAGCAGGTGGATGATTAAATTATTTAGCGATGCTTCACTAAATCAGCCGTGTTATCAAGCAATAAAATGTGGGATAGGAATGAAGTAGTTTCATTGATATCTAAGAGAACAATAACAAGAAGTGGACTGACGGTTGATGAGGCATTTCATTACAATCCAGTTGAATGAAGCACTGTGCTCAATAAATATGCTTTGAAATACCACTATTGTTGTTGAAAGCACACAATACAGAGTCTCGACATAGCTGTGCAGTAACAATAGTTGGAGTTAGTATCAATTAATCAAAACAGCATTACTGCTGTAATTATATGGACATATTTTGGCATTCATCTTCCATCTGTCACAGAAGCCAGAAGTTTTTCAGAGTTTTTCAGAGTCATTGAGCGAAGTGATCCATTCTTTAAAAAAAAAAAAAAAAAATTGTTACTTTAACTATGGTTTGAATACGTTCGTGAGGGGTTGTATATTTCCCTTGTTTGATTACTTGCAAATGAGGTGCAGCCACGTTAATGCTAAGTGAAATGTCAACATCAAACGTGGACACGTATATTTGTATTTGATATATTCAATTTGATATATTCAGTTATTGGTTTGTGTGCTCATGAAGACCAAATACTTTAGCTGTTGTTTATGAGTTGTACACATAAAATGTGCCTTGAGACCTCTTCGATATATATAAAATTTTTAAAGTGAGAGTAATGCACTGAGATTAAACTTCTGATTAATACCTATAATCTAATATACCGATAAGGTATTTTTTTTATAATTATAATTACAGTATTTTTAAATGTTATGGCTCATAACATATAAAAATATAATAAATTGTATTCAATCTATTTTTAACTATGTATTGAATTTTATTGTGTTCTAGGGATAATGTCCTGCCTGCGTTTTTTTTTTTTTTTTTTTTTTTATAAGCATTTTTATTTGACAGCAAAAGTAATCTAAATCTAAAAATCAGAGTCTGGGGAATTATAGAAAAATTAAACATCCAATTTCAACTGATAACAGTGGTCAGTAACCAAAATGATAACAAGGCTTCACGCAACCCTGAATTAACCAATGCAAATTTAACCCTTGTTTATTTGTGTTTTCCTCTCTCTCTCTCTCTTTTTTTTTTTTTGAAAAACATTCTAGCTGTCTTAAGCACTTTACATTACAGCAAACAACAAAGCCTAATGGCATATGCAATTAAATGTAGATTTGCTCTTAGCACATTTCCATCGGCTGTATTTTTCTTTCCTCGAAGGCAAAAGAGATAGATTAGCAGTTTTTATGCATGAAATGCACCTGAACACTGCATCGCAAGCTATATGACACACGACTTCCCGTCAGCATCCAACATACAATTAAAGCAGCAGTAAACCAAATCTAAAAATATCCATCAAGTACTAAATTTGAGTTACACAGCACCACCCAAAGAGCTCCAAAAACTATAGTTGCAATTGTATGATCAATGTTTTTTTTTTTGTGAGTGAGAGGTAGATTAGACCATATGGTTCGCTCAGCCTCCCATGATAAATCACAGAAAGGCATGGAGTGTGTTTTAATGCAGCAGCAGATATAGCAGTGTTACACACATGAATTGGAGCCATATTTGCTTCTGGGTGGCAGGTGGCCACCAGTTATCAAGTACCACGTTTGGGACTGAATCCACAAAAACTTTAAAACCAGAGACAGAGATTTGTTACTTTGTGCTTTGAATACTTACTTTCTTTGTATTGGAAAAATAGGCCCATTTAATTTGAATGCATTATTCTTTTCTTTAATTTACTGTTCGTCACTTTATCTTTAAGTTAATGTCTGAATTTATTTACTAATGCATATTGGGATTTAATGACAAAAGCTCAGTTAGCTTCTTGGTAAATACCATTTCAGAAAAGATAATTAACTGGTCCGCCATTACTTTTGAGGGAGTTTGATGACTTTTGTTGTCCTCTGTGAAGACAGTGATGTAGGCACTGTTTCTTTATCTGAAAATTATGCACGACCATTAACTGGCTTCCTTAATTATCCTTACTCCAACCGCAACAACTGTCAAGTGAATTGTCTTTAACCAATAATGACTTGCTATCTTTTTCCTGGCGGATTTCTCTTGGTTTTTCTGAGGTAAACAGGCAGCTGCCAAGGAGTACTTGAATACCATGCATGAAAGTTACTTAGTTGGCTCCCAAAGGAGACGAAAAATCCCAAACTTACCTGACCAATCATCCATAGGAAACGGCACAGCTCAATTAGTGTTTTGTTGTGCTGAAGAACATACTTTTTATTTTAATTTTTTACTGGTATGTTGAGTTCTCTTCACTGTGATGTCACAAACCTCTCGGAAGACAGCTGTCTTTCTCATAAAACTCTTAAAATCGATGGTAGTAAGGTGGTAAACAGAGTCACGCAGAAACTATTTCAGTCGTTCAATCAATGGCAATTTGTGGTATGTAAACATAGCTCAGTCCTCTTGTGTGGGTGAGAGTATCTTGCTTCATAGCATTAGCGTTTCGTGGAAATAGACGCACCTCTAGAGTATTGTCTACATAGGTAGTGTGACCTCTGCATTTGGTAATTGAAACCAGAAATATTCAATCTGTACTGTAACGTTCCCTCCATTTGACTAAATTGAATAAAGGTACTGAGGGAAATCAAGCCAATCAAAGTGAATCTTCTGAGGGGTGAAAAAAAAAAAAAAAAAAGGAGATGCGAGATCTGTGACACACGTGACTGGACTATCAACATATGATTTGTTGGATGTTACAGATCTGAGAATTTAATAGAGAGGCATTGGTGCTGTTCATATCACCTTCATATTCAGAGGTGTAGAGTTTAGCCTACAATAGATGGTAGAGATGTCAGAATGTTTGATTTGTATTCCAGCAAACAATGAATGATTTTCATGAGGCCAGTAAATTCGTCAAGATTTCAGCTTTACTGTTTTTTTAGTGAAAGTGTTTGATTACTACAGAGGGTTGCTAACCATTTTCTACTGTCAGAACACTAATCCTCTGTAATTTATGCTCACGATGTACTGTAATTGACATACGTAGTTATTTTTACTTTCTTATTTATTTTTATTATTTTTGCTCAAATTATTCTTATTTTATTTTTCTAGTGCTCAGATAAATTCCTTATATGACGTCTAAGCTCGTCTATTATTTTTTAATTGAAAAACTATCCATTTTTATGTTTAATGACTAAAATTTGTAGAACCCTTCAATAGAGTTGCTAAATATATTTATTTATATTTATATAAGATTCTATAGCCTTTGTGTGGAGCCAGTATCCTCCTGTGTTCTCGCCACAATGGGTAGAGACATTGAGAGGCCCAGGTTACAATCAGCGTGCTATAACTGCTCCAGAGAGTCATTATTATAGACCCTGTCGAGCTACTTCTTCCCCTCGGCAGCCAGACGCAGTGGAACGTCCGGAGCCAGGCCTTCACTCGAAGAATCCTTGAGAATCGTTGGAAGGCCGGTATTTGCTTCCGAAACCTCCTTCGCGAAGGATGGGGCTTCCGCAATTTCCCTGTTCCAAGGGCAAAAGAGACATTTTGCCAGTGTTATCCAATCTCACTAAGTGGGTAGTGCTACGACAACAGTGACTGGTCTTCTTGTTGTGATTCCCGCTCGCACGGGACATTGGACACTAAATAGTAAAATACCAAACAGGACCACAGGGAGATGGCAAAGGACCAATACACCTACTGGCCTACCTTGATTGCATAACTACGACCCATACTGTAAAACATGCTCCTTTAGCCAGCATCCATTATAAAACACCCGCAAGATAACTTTTGATGACTGGTATAGCGTTTGATGCACAAAGAGCATTTGCACATGGTTCGTTTGTGCACCAAAAATAATGGACCGTAATAATTCTGTACGTCACTGTTATCGACTTTATCTTGATGTAATTGTGCCCAGCAACATATTTCATCTTAAAATTGCATGCACACTTAACAGTGATTGGTGGTGTGTGACAGTATTTGAATTTTTTTTTAAATATTGGCAGTACTTTACTGATTCTGTAATGCAGTACAGAACATCAAATGAAAGAGGTGTTTCAGCACAACACACGTGTGAATGATTTAAGCCATAAACAAATTTGTAAACAATAAACAAAATCAAATGTTCCATTTCTTAAACAAATCGAAACAATTAGCCATCTTTCCATTTCTCAAGTGTATTCCTCCACATAAAGTCAGCTTTTAAATCTTGGTTCATAAAGAAAAAAATGGAAAAATTTTATTTTGACAGATTTTACAGTTTTTAAGTTACCAGATTGAATGGAATAATTGATTGATTGGATGATACACAGACCCTACTGCTCCTAGTGTGTGTGTGTGTGTGTGTGGGGGGGGGGGGGGTGTTCACTACTCACTGCTGTGTGTGTGTACTTAGATGTGCAGAGCACAAATTCCAAGTATGGGACAACATACTTGGCTACTTGTCACTTTGCTTAAATAAACTCTTTAGAAATGTGGCATTCAAACCCACTGCAGCCAGTCAACAAACAAGAAGCATTCAAGTTAATTTTTCCAAATAAGAACAAGAAAAAAAGCATACTGTGCTTTATCATGCCTGAATTCTAGCTGCTGTTTTCAGTGAAGTTCGGCAGCTGCTCTACAGAAAAGCTGATTGAACATCCCTGTTGAGAAACGGTACTATACTAGATAGCCGAGCCAAATGTTGTTGGACTCGCACACATTTTCTTGCTTGAAGGACTTACATCCCGCAAGTTATTAGTCAAACATGTTAATTTTCTTATGCATAAAAAATGAGCTCTAATTTCTGCACAAGCCTTAATCATTTGACAATATTAACACAGCTGATATCAGTGAGATGTTCACTTGGCAGCTTCCTTTTATGTGTTATTGGACTGAATGATGATGTGAATTAAGGGACTCATCATCTGTTGCAGCAGGTTGTGTTTTGAGGAGTGCTTTCAACGATGATTTTGCTATTGATCAAGGCCCAGCTCTGTTTGATCTATCAGAGTTCTAGCCTGGTGAAAACCATGGGAGACGCAAGACCTGGTTCATTTGATTACCTCTGATCAAGAGCAACCGCGTATCTCTATCGTAATCCCCCTTTGGATACTTGTGTTGAGGGCCTTGATCAAAGACGTAATGGGATCATGCATACAGATCAGAATGGCAGAGAATGAAAGAAGAAGGGAGAGAGAGATGACAAATTATCCACCTTTATGCTTGACGCATACAACAGATATGCAATGTATGCTTCACAGATAATGTTGCAATAAAACAGGTGGCAGTGCGGACAAAATCATCGAGAAGCAAGGGCACTTCTAAATGAAAACAATCATGGCCGCCATATTGATAGACACTTCCTGCTCTCATAATCCTTTGTGCAGATTCTTTGCAGGATGCCTCCATGTGGGCACATGATTATGACACAGAAGGGCACTTCAAGAAACAGTTGCTTGGTCCCCTACATCCTTAAAGCTCTCACTCCGGACGGTAAACCATGTGAAGGGATTAGGGCATAGGGATGAACCCTTTCGAATGGAAAGCAGTGTCACTCTCTTTCTCCAGAAATCGCAATGCATGCTGAGAATGACCTTTGACCTTGGTTGGACAGGAGCTCTTTCTGAGCGCTGTTGCAGTTTAAATGTATATATTTTTTTAAGGGTGGATGGTTAGGAGCCACCTCTCCGAGTTTCACTGGTGCCCATGAAGAGGTCATTGCCATGTAATAAGAGAGAAAGAGCTAGCCAACACTGATGCGGAGCCACAGGGAAGAGGCTGACATTATTATGAGTGCTCAACCAGCATTTGAACATCTGTAGTTTTGTTGATGTAAATGAAGATAACATTTTAGTGAATTTGATATGAAAATAGCCTGTTAGACCAAATGTTTTCTGTGCTCCTCCTCAAAGCTGCGGTGGTGTGCATGTATGAGCATGTCAGCCGTACACCACATGATATGAGCACAATTAAAACCTTCTGCATGCTGTCTGGAATTAACTCTGTTAGCTGCAGACGCCAAACTGCATCACACTGATGGGCAGAAATGAGCACGAGGGCATTGCGCCCTTATGAGGGATTTTAATGAAGTCTGGTGGAAAGAGAATGACTGAAATGCTAATGAAGCAGTATAGTCGGAGAATGAGACTAGCAAGAAACTATGGCTCAAGAGACTCTGTAAATCTTCTCTTGGGATTGGTGGGGAGCCCGATTCTGTAGGCCCAATCTCCCTGGGGAAATCCAGCTGTGTGACAAATTCAACCTACAGGTGTTTTCTTTTGAATTATGCATGCTATTTACAGGTCTGAACTTGAGTGAGGATCAGATTTATTTATTTATTTAAAAGCAAACACTCACAATGCATTGCTTTTTGATGCGGAGCATGTTGAAGGAATAGTTTGTCAAAGATGCTGTATCTTAGTATTGTTTTTTTCATTTCTTGTTAATACAGTCAGTGTCTGGATCATTATGGGCACCTTTACACCACTTGATCTGTTCAGAGGAAGGTGATAATAAACGTCCTCTTGATTGAAAGGAGCAGTGTATTAGCATCATAAAAAATGCTGCTAAAGCACTGCTTCAGTGAAAAAAAAAAAAAAAAAAAAAAAAAAATATATATATATATATATATATATATATAAAATGAAACGTGAACACACAAATCCCGTTAAATTCACATGACACCTGTGCGAGAAGCTGTCATTTTCTCAGCGAGTGAAATACGGTTTATGGTAAGTAAATATTAAAAATGTAGTTTGAGTTTGGTAGTATTTTGAGATTTCATGGAAGGCAGGCAAAGAGCTTATGATGAAAAAACTTGGACACTGATTTCGCCTCAGAAATTGTTTTAACGGCCTCTTTAACTGAACGGAAGAGGTGCTTTTAATATGTCAGTGAGTGTCTTATGTCATATTTACATAATATTTTACAATATAAAATATTTTGAGGCCTTAAGAGTTAATTAGTTAATTTTGTTAATTAATGTAATGTTAATTTGTCATCTTCTTTTTTGCGGTTAAACTGAATGTGTGAAATTTTCTTCTGGGAGGAGTAGTATAGAACAAAAAAGAAATTTAGAACCCATCCCGACCCGTCCCACCCCCTGGTAAAAAAATAATAAAAATAAATAAATAATAATAAAAATAAAGTAATAATAATACATAAATAACAAAATATTTTTACAAAGATTTCAGAAAAGTTGACACAACATTAAAAGCTGAAAGCCATACATTTACAGTTTTTACATTAGATCCATATATACGAGAAGTTGAAAGTTCCATCGAGAGTTCCATCAAATTCACAGTTCAGGTCCATCTGTCCATTGTGTGAGGAGGATTCCAACGGTTGACTAGCAACTTTTTTGCTGCTGTGAGAGCATCTTTGTTTGACAGACAAGGTGAGGTCCAAAAAGTCATTCATGAAAATATGACATGGAATCAAACATATCTCAGTGTCCAACTAATAAGATAGGTACTATGAGAGCATAAAGTTGGGTAAAAAAAAGACTACTTTGTTGTAAGGTAGTCCATATACAGTGCCCTCCATAATTATTGGAACAGTAAAGACAAAATTGCTTTCTCTGCTGTGGAGTTAAGGCATTTGCAAATATGATTAAAAGATTAATATGTGACAAAACTACAGAAGGTCACATTTTATTATTAGGCCTTTCGACACATACATGTTTTACCAAAAAAGGACAGCACTTTTAGAGTTCATCCCACTATTTGATGTGAGCATTAGTATTGGAACAGTTGAATTTAAGGCAGACGTAAAAGAGTAGAGCTAATATTTAGTTGCAGATCCAGGGCTCTAGAGTGCGACCAGCCATTCGAAGAAAAAAAAAGTCTCAGCGACTCTGAAAGTCTCCCTGTGGTTCAACAACAGACAGTAGAGCCCTGCATATCAGCCAGAGCCTGACAGGCTCTGACTTTCTGACGCCCCTCAAGCTGGGCTTCACGACAATTTTCACGTCATAGTTCGGATGCCTGTTTTAGACTTTCTTTTTATTTTATAAAAGCACAACATTTTGTTGATATTGCGAGAGCACACAAATAAAAGAATAGACCTTTTTCAGTTACGAATGATGTATTACTCTTACATTTATGAGCAAAAAGGACTTTGTATCCACTGAAAAAAATGCAAGTGAACATGCACGATCTATTAGATATAGCCTAATTTAACTATAGGTTTAACGTTTAAACATTGTTAGTTGCTTGAACTGTTTTATATCTCTGGATTTTATTTTAGGCAAGTCGTGATGATTTGATTAGGCTAAATTGTTCAAACATACAGAGCTATCTGTCTGCTGCTGGCCACTTGGTCGTTACTTTAAAAACATAAAAAAAAATAAAGTACTTATATTTAACAAACAAAAAATGCTTCAAATGTTATTTCAAAATTAACTTAAAAAAAGAAACTAAATATAATCACTTTGCCATTACATACAAACCTGACATATTTTAATGATAACTGAAACAGTACTATAGTATATAAACTTCCATCATTATTTATTTATTTATTTTTTTGACTAAGAGTAAATGCATATTTCTGTAGATGTTGAAAGCCAGAGACATAGGCGACATGATTATAAAAAAAAAAAGGTTGATTATTCCCTTGAAATTTTAATTGTGATTACTAATTATGGTTATCACAATTTACAATGAAAGATGTTTATACCATTATTTGATGCAACTGCATGCCGTATTTTTGTATGCAAATAAACAACCTGAAAACACTAACTGAAGAACAGTGTGCTTTTCTATAGTATTAAACCTCAAATACCTCAGATTGGTTTCTTCTTTAAATAAATAAATAATAATAATAATAATAATAATAATAAATGCATGGCATTATAGTGTTGTACTAAAACTAAAATTTAAATAATGGGGAAAACCGCTAATATAACATGTAGAGAAAAAAACATCTTAAGTACGCAGAAAAACCTAAGTGAACTTTAAACAATGAATTGGCGCTTTGAACATTTACGTAATTGCGCCATGAATAATTTTAATTGCAATGGAAATTTCACCCAAGTGCAAGCTTCTATTTTTAGACATAGTCAAAAACATAGGCAGGGTCGAAACAATGGCAGACAGGTATGGTATGGGTGAGACTAGAGCAGTGGTTTTCAACCTGTGGTATTGCAGGTGGGCCGCCAATTATTTTTTGTTCATTTCCAGTCCATTCTAGGGCTGTGCGATTAAAAGAAAACGTCCTAAAATCACGATTTGAGTGTGCGGGATTTCTAAATCGCTTTATACCACAATTTTCCACGGCCCTGACCTCCCGTATCCGATCCCATCAGAATGCATTGCGCCTAGCGCGAGAACAGAGACTGGACATATGCCTAACTCCAGGTTCACACACTGTCTGTGATGCGCCTTTTTTCTGAGCCAATGTTGACGGATCAGAGCGTTCTCACTGCGGTAAAAGGCTAGAAATAAAAACGTGCGATAATTCATGTCTAACACATGAGCATAGAGTGAATTTGTTAGTGAACAGGATGCAGTTTAAGTGAGAGGAGACACGTTTTAAGTGTGCACACTCTCTCCTCGCAAAGCAGCGTGTATCTGAGCAAGCACGACCGGTTTTGTGACAGAGCAAAGGAAATCTGCTGCGAACAGATAGATTCGCACTCGTGCATTATTTTAATGTGCTTTCGCGTTATATTTATGCGCTCTCACTGCTGACCGCATTCACTGCAAACACCTGAGGCACCGCTACAATTAATTAGCTCTATGAACAATTCATGGCAAAAAAAGAAAAAAAAAGTCCCTGTATACAGGATTTTTTTTTTTTTTTTTTTTTTTTTTTTTGCCACAAGTCTATACATTTTTTTACATCTTCACTATAGTGATAATTTCGACTTATGTCTGTTCTAGAGATGACTTTTTGATAAAGCTTGATTGCTTTTCTTTTGGAAATATGTTTCAAATTAATCCTGAATGCATTTATGACTGTAAAAGCATATCGATGTGTGTCACAATTGCAAAATTGATAAAAAAAATCGCGATAGTTTTTTTTTTTTTTTTTTTTTTTTTGTCCATATCGCACAGCCCTAGTTTATTCAATAAATACAGTTTAAAATCTAGCTTCGGAGTACTAAGTTATTAACCCAACAATAGCGGGGTCAGTTAATCTTTTTGAAGTGGGCCGCGCAAACATATGTGTTTGGTTGTGTGGGCCGCGAGTTGAAAAAGGTTGGGAACCACTGGACTAGATAATAACCCAAAAACAGATGTGTTCGATCTCCAGCAAACAATATTCAGACAGGGTAATCCAGAAATACAAAAGCCAAAATCAAAAACCAGATAGACAATCCAAGAACAAAACACAAGGGTAAGCCAAGGCAGGATGTGAGACAACATGGGTTAAACAATACTCAGCAGTAAATGGTGGTGTGAGACTGAGTTATATACTGACAGGATAAAGAGCTAACAAGGAGGGAGGAGATAATTAATTATATTAAAACCAACAATATGGGCAAAGTAACAAGGGAACGCAGAAACAATGGCGAATGAGAACATTTCAAAATTAGAGTCCACAAAACCAAGACAGGGGAACATAGACTGGGATTTTCACAAAATCAGTGTTAATGTTGTGGTTTATTTACTGTCATGTGAGAATAATTTGTAAAGAAGTATTAACGAATTGTACAACTATATATATATATATATATATATATATATATATATATATATATATATATATATATATATATATATATATATATATATATATATATATATATATATATATTATTTTTTTTATTTTTTTTGCACGCTATATAGAAAGGTTAAATTTCACCTGAAAAGTTATATTCAACAAATGTTAAATGCTTAATTTATAAACTCCTTAGCTGTTGATGCCATACTTTTCTGCATTTTTTGCATGTTACTTTTGACAGTTTTCTCTTGCTTTAAGTAAGTATTTACCTTTTGATAGTCATTCTGTGTGTGTAAAAGTGATTTTTAAATCAACAAGATCTGTAGATTTAATATCAGTCTCGATTTGGGATAAAATAAACCTAGCAGTGTAATTATTTTAAACCATTAAAAAAAACTATTTTTATTTATTTTTATTTTTTTTCTAGTCTATTTTATCTGAAGTTAGATTGTTATTTGGAACATGAGTTTGTACAAAATGAAAAGTTTCCAGTTAGTTTTTCATAATTGTGGTAACATAAGCATTTGATAGATGTTCAGCTAACACTCTTCGTCCCATCTGGAGCTGAAGCGCTATGTGTGCATTCTGCATTTCAAACACCCATTACCCACCACATCCACTGCAACTCTCTGAATTTGACTGCTCAATTTAAGACACTTAAGATTGACACATTGTTTTGCTCAAACACACTTGCTCCCCGAGTTTTACTACCATGGAGGCCAGTGAGCTAGTGGCACATGTGTATAGTACTGCAGTAAATTACAGAACATTTAGGAAGATTGTCTATGAATATATTTGCATTTATTATGTTTTGCCATTACTCTAAAACCATTTCTAAAACCATCATGGATTTAATCACAGTCTTATCTCATGGCCCTGTAGTATGTGTTTCTTGATTACGGTCTTAAATACATTCAGTACACTGAGGAAATTTGGTCCAGAGGTCTTAGGCAAAAAAAAAAAAAAAAAAAAAAAAAAAGGAAAAGTGGCCTTGCACCAGGATTCAACCATGAATGCCCCAAGGGCTTAAATATGGCTCTGTAAGGATCTTTAAACCCATATTTACCGATATAGAATTTTAAAGCCAATATTGCCAGATAATATTGAACATCCCTAGTTGTCCAAATATGTGTTTCTGCCCCAAGGGACAGGTGTCTGGGACTGGACTATTATTTGAAGTGTTACGGTAGGCCTGCGACCTTTCTGAGAGTCCATTAATCAGCATAATTCAACACAGCATAAAATTTGACCTATTTTGATGTTTTTTTTTTTTGTTTTTTTTTTGGGAAGTTACATTTTTCATTTTCTGCACGACTAGCAAAAATGACTGATGGATTGTTTTGGCAAAATATCTACATGTATGTAATGTTTGTTCTTTGGTGACTAGCGTGACTTAAAATGTATTGAGTTACAATTACACAATCTCAACATGCTTGATTAGCCTACATGTAGAGTTACTACAAGTTACCAAAAATTGTACAGTAAGTAATTACTCAATAGGCCAACATAGTTACTTTGCGCCTCTGCGATGCAGGACCCATGTGTTCCCAGTTCAAACCCAACTTAGCACATAAATATGCCATGCAGGACTCATAAGCGTTCCCAGACCAAACCCATCCGGCCATCCCCACTCAGCCCATAAATATGCCATGCAGGACCCATATATGTGTTCCCAGTTCAAACCCATGGCCACTTGGCCCATAAATAAACCATGCAGGACCCATATATGTGTTCCCAGTTCAAACACATGCCCACTTGGCTCATAAAAATTCTATGCTGGACCCATATATGCATTTCCAGTTCAAATCCCATGCCTACTTGGCCCATAAATATGCTATGCAGGTCCCATATATGTGTTCTCAGTTCAAACCCATGCCCAATTGGCCCATGCCTGTCCCTTATGGGGCCCATGTAATCAGCTCATATGGGCTTCGTATGTGGGACTCATAATACAAAACCTACATGGGACCCGCTGATTTCACCCAGCCAAAGCCCGTGCCCACACAGTAACCACGGAACCCATACTTAACCCATCTGGGCCAAACATGTTATTGGTACTGGTGCAGTGTAACGATGTCAGTTAATAGGGCATTAAACAGGGATGATTCTTTATAGTCAGCTGCAAATAGGTCTTGACCCCAAAAAATTTCTAACAAAAGGTTTCTCAGTGGTGAACAGTAGTATCAAATGTACTTAAAAACATACTTAAAGTTTACTAAAGTTTGACTGCAAGAAAGGCCCCGTTTTCAAAATGGCAGCCGCCAGGTCCTTAAAATGACCATTGCTCCTTTGTATTCCTCCTAGACCAGAAATATTGGTGCCTGATACATGTTTTGGCCATGTAATATTCTAATTAACATATTTGCATGATAGATAAGTGATTACAAATCCAATTATATATTAAAGCAATTTGTTACAATTATATTTATGGGAAAAATAAGTACAATTTCCCTTAAGTACAGGTACATGTAAATAAATTAGAATATCATGGAAAAGTTCTTTATTTTTTTGTAATTTAAAAAAATAAATAAAAAAAAATATATTGTAGATTCATTGCACACAAACTGAAATATTTAAAGAGTTTTTTGTTTGAGTTCTGATGGTTACGACTTTCAGCTTCAGGATCTCAAAAAATTTGAATATCTTCTCAAAGATCAATCAAAAAGAGATTTACAAAGCAGAAATGTTCAAGATCTCCAAAGTAGGTTTAAAAATGCACTCAATACTTGGCAGGGGCTCCTTTTGCAATTACTGTCTGTGGCACTGCAGGTGGGTTTGAGAGTGGTCTTCAGCTCCTCTGTATTGTTTTTCAGATGTTACTTATCTTCCTCTTCACAATACCCAATAGATTCTCTGTGAAGTTCAGGTCAGGTGAGTTCGCTGGCCAATCAAGCACAGTAATATCATGATCAGCATAACCACTTGGAAGTGGTTTTGGAACTGTGGGCAGGTGCTAAATTCCTGCTGCAGGAACCTAGGAACCTAGGTGTGCTATTTGATTGCAATCTTTCCTTAGAAAGCTACGTTTCTAGCATTTGTAAAACTGCATTTTTCCATCTCAAAAATATATCTAAATTACGGCCTATGCTCTCAATGTCAAATGCAGAAATGTTAATCCATGCATTTATGACCTCAAGGTTAGATTATTGTAATGCTTTATTGGGTGTTTGTTCTGCACGCTTAGTAAACAAACTACAGCTAGTCCAAAATGCAGCAGCAAGAGTTCTTACTAGAACCAGGAATATGACCATATTAGCCCGGTTCTGTGAACACTGCACTGGCTCCTTATCAAACATCGTATTGATTTTTAAAATATTGCTTATTACTTATAAAGCCCTGAATGGTTTACCACCTATTTGAATGAGCTCCTTTTACATTATAATCCTCTATGTCCGCTAAGTTCTCAAAACTCAGGCAATTTGATAATACCTAGAATATCAAAATCAACTGCGGGTAGCAGATCCTTTTCCTATTTGGCGCCTAAACTCTGGAATAACCTACCTAACATTGTTCGGGAGGCAGACACACTCTTGCAGTTTATATCTAGATTAAAGACCCATCTCTTTAACCTGGCATACACATAACATACTATGTTTTTAATATCCAAATCCGTTAAAGGATTTTTAGGCTGCATTAATTAGGTAAACCGGAACCGGGAACACTTCCCATAACACCGTACTTTCTACATCATTAGAAGAATGGCATCTACGCTAATATTTGTCTGTTTCTCTCTTGTTCCAAGGTCACCGTGGCCACCAGATCCAGTCTGTATCCAGATCAGAGGGTCACTGCAGTCACCCGGATCCAGTACGTATCCAGACCAGTTGGTGGATCAGCACCTAGAAAGGACCTTTACTGCCTTGAAAGACAGCGGAGACCAGGAAAACTAGAGCCCCAGATACAGATCCCCTGTAAAGACCATGTCTCAGAGGACCACCAGGACAAGACCACAGGAAACAGATGATTCTTCTGCACAGACTGACTTTGCTGCAGCCTGGAATTGAACTACTGGTTTCATCTGGTCAGAGGAGAACTGGCCCCCCAACTGAGCCTGGTTTCTCCCAAGGTTTTTTTCTCCATTCTGTCACCGATGGAGTTTCGGTTCCTTGTCGCTGTTGCCTCTGGCTTGCTTAGTTGGGGTCACTTCATCTACAGCGATATCATTGACTTGATTGCAAATACATGCACAGACACTACTTAAATGAACAGAGATGACATCACTGAACTCAATGATGAACTGCCTTTATCATTTTGCATTATTGACACACTGTTTTCCTAATGAATGTTGTTCAGTTGCTTGACGCAATGTATTTTGTTTAAAGCGCTATATAAATAAAGGTGACTGGACTAGACTTGGCTGCAAAATTAAATCAGCATCTCCATTAAGCTTGTCAGCAGATGGAAGCATAAAGTGCTCCAAAATCTCCTGGTAAATGGCTGCATTGATTTTGGACTTGATAAATCAAAATGAACCAACACCAGCAGACGTCACAGCACTAAAATCAACACTGACTTTGGAAACTTCACATTGGACTTTGGATTCTGTGTCTCTCCAGTCTTCCTCCAGACCATGATTTCCGAATAAAATGCAAAATTTACTTTCATCTGAAAAGAGGACTGTGGACCACTGAGAAACAGTCCAGTTCTTTTCTCCTTACCCCAGGTAAGGAAAGCTGTATCCCATTTCCTGAAGACGTCTGTGTGTTGTGGCTCTTGATGCACTGCTTCAGTCCACTCCTTGTGAAGTTCTCCCAAGTTCTTGAATCTGATTTTCCTGACAATCTTCCCAAGGCTGTGGTCATCCCTGCTGCTTGTGCACCTTTTCCTACCACACTTTTCCCTTCCAGTCAACTTTCTATAAATATATTTTGATACATCACTCTGTGAACAGCCAGCCCTTTCAGCAATGACCTTCTGAGGCTTACCCTCCTTGTGGAAGGGGTTGATGATTGTCTTCTGGACAACTGTCAAGTTGTTAGTCTTCCCCATAATTGTGGTTGCATGTTCTGAACTAGCCTAGGAGGTACCCAGTATTTATACTCATAATTAATAAAACTAATCAAGCTCAAAATGGAATATTCTATTTTTTTGAGATACTGATTTTTTTTCCTCCTAAGCTGTAAGTCGTAACAAACAGAATAAAAAAACAAACAAAAAAAAGCTCTTGAAATATTTCTGTTTGTGTGCAATGAATCTAGAATATACAAACATTTACTTTTTTAAATTAAATTACAACAAAATAAAGAACATCTATAGAGGATGCATTATGTATGCATTACCTTATTAAAATTGAAATGAGTGACCATTTTAGAGGTTTCACACACAGGCCTCTGTTCGGGCTAATTCAGGGTTGTTTTGATCAAAGTTATACAACTTCAATTTAAGTTACTTTTGGGTGCAATAACTTTTACATTGAATGTAAAGTCTGTGTTTTAGCAAAAAACATGTACTGAGTAGGAGTTACATGACATAGACTAAATTGTTTACATGTCTGGTTCACCCCAAACAATGATAAAACCTTACAGTATTCTCACAAAATCATGTATTCCATAAGTATGTAATCATGTCAGTGTAATTTAGACAAGTCCATTGGATTCACAGACCCAGAAAACATTGGAGTTCAAATAATGAAAGAGTTAGGATATTTTAAGGGCTCCATTGCCCATCTTGGACACCATCTTGAAAATTAAACCTTTCTAGTGGTCAAACTTTGGTAAACTTTTAGTATGTTATTATGACACCTTTTGTAAGAATTTTTTTAGGGTTAGGTGTTTTTTTTTTTTTTTCATATATGCAGCCGCCTATTAAACAATGTTCTGGATTCAAAAGTTGTATGGATTGCACTTCTGACTTTCTTTTTTGTAAAATCATGTAACTGAAATCTGTGGACCATGGCACAATTTTTGGTTTTAAACTTTCTGAAATGCCTCATGAAGTGCATTGCCATAAATGTACTCTTTGTTTGATTTTACAAACCCAATCAGTCTTAATGAGGTTTGCTCATAATTAGGTTTATGTGAGAGTACTGTATGTAAGCGAACAAATTTGGATATACATTCAACTTAATATATAGAGCTATGCAATAATTTATGTCAGTAAAAACACGTATCCGAGATTTGCGGATGACTTCAAAGTATATATTGCTTCATGTGAGTGTACTGTATGTACATAGGTAACACGGGATGTACTATATATGCAACTTTAAATAAGTTGTGATGTGAGAAAAGTTTTTAACTATATAATGATCAAGCAGTTGAGATTTACTTTATAGTATCAGTGATGTGGTGACCAAGACTAGACTTTAAAAGATTTTCTCCTTTTCTTACTTTTGGACCGATCTGTGTTGTGTTTTGAAGAAGAGTATTTCAAATGTTATGTGTAGAGTCCTGAAGAGGCCACACATAAAATCTGATGAGATTTGCTTTCTTCCTCCTCTGCAGTTGACCTCATCAAAACATTAATTTATGAAGTCTGACCGGCGGGATTTGATACAACCCACTGTAAAATGTTGGAGGTTTCTTCATTAATGGCTAAATTAATTAGACATTCTTTTCTCAACATGTTAATGAGCCATAACAGGAAGTGGTCATTATTGTTTTTTTGTTTCAGCTTAGCCGTCAATCTCCTCCTTTCTCACATGAGGTCTCGTCTCCTTTTGGACTCCTTCAGAGACATAAAGAGGACAGATTGAAGTACTCAAATGTCGGCTTATTGAAGTGAATGTTTAGTGGCACTGTGCAGCAAGAGGATTATTCTAATTTTACTTTATTCATGAGGGTTTTTTCTTTACATTCAAATGCCGCTATTGAGGGACTCGGATCTGTTTCACCTGGGTTTGTGGTGATACGGTCCAGCAAAGAAAGTCTGAATATTACAGATGTCTCTGTTCTTAAGGAACCACTTGACTGACTGACAACATAAACTGACTCTGAGGCAAAACATCTTTACAAAACAATTTTTTTTTAATTAGCATTTATAATGTCACAGGAATTTCCATATGTGAAATTTTCAGTTATTTTAAGAAAATAATTATCTATATATGTGTTGGTTTGAAGCTATGTTTGTTTCTCATAATAGTGGGAGTCTCAAAATGTCAAAATTAAAGTTATTTTTAATGCAGTGTGGCGAATATCTTTAAGTATTTATTTATTTACAAATATTCATCCTATTGTTTAAATAAAATTCTATTTTAGAATTACCTTAAATTTTGGCTTAAATTTTGGGGCGTGGATATCTTTTGTTTTTGATATCTCAACACATACTGATAGAAATTAACAATTTATTTTAAATAAAAGCATCTGCTAAAAGAATAAATGTTATGCTTTTTCAATCAACCAATAATTAAGAATTAATTTAATAATTTGATTCTAAATTCAAATCTGCAGGATATTTTGTGAAAGAATCATGATGCATACATTTTGTCCCCAACCTAATAAATCACTAATGCAGATTGGTTAGTAAGGTTTGCACATGAAATTATCAATGCCTTAAAGAACAGGCTCCTGTTTTAAGAAAATATTTGATCTTTATCATGTCCTACTCATTCTGAGGATGGTGGCTGTGGGGTTCTGGTGCCAGAGAGAAAGTAGGACGAACAAAGGGATGAAAGCAAGAGGAACAGTAAAGTTCAAGCTCAAATATTGGGCCTTGACCACCTGACCCCTAAGAGTAACTCACCCTTGTTGAAGCAGAAATCTCAATTACCGTCACACTTATCATGGAGTGCAGTTCTAGATTTGAGAGACCGCCTGGCCTCACCATGAGGTTAATTTACAGTCCGGGGAGGACAGCCGTGTAGTATGAAGCATGGAATTCATAAGGCGCAGCGAGAAGGTCTCGACTCGGTGAGTCACTTTTTATGGCAAGAGTGTAGTGTAGTGAACTCACTGCAAAACTTTAACTCTTCAAGAGGAAGCTAAACTTATGATTTGACCGAACTGGATGAGATAGTTAGTGAACTCAGGTGTGAGTGGACATAAATATCTACAATTACAGTTGGGTGCACAAGTTAAGATTCTTATTGCATATTTAAGTTGATGTTGCACCAAAGCGCAACTGTACTGATTGTCCAAATCATATGAATCCGAAACTTGATTACATTTCTTTTGAATCACTGTTTGATGAATGTAATAATAAATTATTTATTTGGCTGATGTTTCACAGCTCTAATAATACAAATGGAGAAGAAACATAATTTTCTCTAATGCTTCGAAACAGCCTATGAGGTTGGGTCTATTTCGGGTGGTGAAAAATAATATTTTTAAATGAAAAATACAATTAATATATTTTTCTTTTGGTGATTCAGCAGTGAAAGTCACTATTAACACAGCCAAGTGCTGAGGTGTCATCCTAGTCGGGTTGAAAAGGTGGAAGGAAGAAATATCTAATTATTATTATTATATTTGTTTTTTTGGTGACAACAGTTAAATGCAATATTGTTATCATTGCACACATGTATGAGATTACATTTGTGTAAATGTGATGCCAGCAGGACCAAAGATCTAGAAGTGTAAATTTGAAATCTGTAGGACATTAAAAAAGCCTGAAATTGAGGTTCGTACCTTTGAGACAGGTTACCCTAATCTAAAAGTGCTCCTAAAGTGATTTACATTTCATTAGTTTACTAAAATAGAGATGGACTTGTCTGAGGTGGACTCATCTCAGATGGCAACTCTGGAGTAGTGTGTTTTGTGTGTGTGTGTGTGTGTGTGCGTGTGTGTGTGTTTGTGCTCTTGTTTTTGTGACATATCATGACACAACTCTGTATAATGACATGGGTATGACACAGGTATTACAAGGAGAAGGTGACTTATGAGGACATAACCCATGTCCCCATTTTTCAAAACGCTTATAGAACACATACAGAATTAGTTTTTTTTTTTTTTTTTTTTTTTGAGAAAGTAATAATGCACAAAGTTTCCTGTGAGGGTTAGGGTTAGGTGTAGGGTTGGTGTAGGGCCATAGAATATACAGTTTGTACAGTATAAAAACCATTACGCCTATGGGATGCCCCCACTTTTCACAAAAAACAAACGTGTGTGTGTGTTCGGTTTAGTTGCTTCTTTGTCTCATGTTGGGGAAAATTCTGATTCTCAAATATAATAGGTTTTGTCCCCTACTTTATTTCTGTATTATAAATGTTCCAATAAAACCTTGCTTTTAGATCTGTAGAATATTGCATGGCAGAAGAGAATAGGCCTTGGGGAGTGAACTTTCCATTTTTAGATTTTTCATGAACCTTGGTTTCTTTTTGTCCTGTGTGTTATGAAGAGTGTTTCTTTACCCTCCAGCTCATATATTTCCAAATAATGTTTTTTATTTTTATTTTTTTTATATATATTTATTGATCATCCATCTATTTACAAGCTAAAGATATCATCCTAGCACATATGAAAAAAGAAAATGATTCACTGTTGAAATTCATTTGTGATCTTAGAGGATACTCTGCAAGTACTCTGCTTTTAGAATCCCACATTGCACTGGGGGTCTCTCACTGCTGTTCCAAGCCTAAGGGTTGAGTTTTGCTTGGTTTCATTAGCCCTCGATGGGGCCCCTCTGTTTCCTTTCTCTGGGTTCATTATCACAGAGTGCTTTCCCATCCTTTCAATTGCCACCCTGCGGCCAGGCTCCAAACTGGTACTGGCACAAAAGAGGAGGGGTGCCGCGAGTTAACAGCACTGGTGTGTTGAAGTGTTGATGTGTGATGAAGTGCACCCAAAGAGAGCGATGCCTTGTCATACATAAAAGGTTCCCAAAGAGAGTGAATCCTGCACCAGTGAAATCTAAACACACTGCTGGGCAAGGAAGTAGGGTTGCCATACCCATTGTTCTTCAAAAGACCTTAAGGTACTGAGATGCTTACAAAGAAGCTGCCACCCTGTATATATGACCGCTGGACCCTTATATAAAATCCTTCTTTGCACTCCCTGATATTCAAGATTCCTAAGAAGAGCAAAGACCCTACACACTTTTTGTTTCTACGCTATACCTTCCTGGGGACTTTGTTATGTTAATTTGAGAGGCATGATAATAACGGCTGTGAAAAGGACTGCTTCCCTTCTTTTCCCTCCATTTTTTATGTTTAGAGTGCAACAGGATGGAATATGTTTTAACAGTGTACACAGAACACTTTTTTGCTAAAAGAAGCTAAAGAGCCCTGGATCAGGAGGGAAGCCTGTGTCTACTTGACCATGTACTTAATCTGAAACTTCTTTGCACTCCCTCTCTTAATGTATTGACGTGCTTGATCCTCGCCAGTGGACACGGCATCACTTTGTTTACACTCCATTGTTTACACATGAGTTGTGTGCAACCATCACACAACTCCAATCTCTTCATTCAGTTTGCGGATGACACAATTGTAGTGGGTCTCATTAGCAAAAGAGATGAGACAAACTGCAGGAGCAAGGTGAGCCGCCTGCTCGGGTGATGCAGTGACAACAATCTTTCTCTGAATGTGGACAAGATGAAAGAGATTGTTGTTTACTTCAGGAAAATGCACACTCAACTTGTTTCTCTGAACATCAACAGTCTGACTGTGGAGAGAGTGAGCAGCACCAAGTTCCTGGGTATGCATATCACAGATGACCTCTCCTGGACTGACAATACAGCAGCACTGGCCAGGAAATCGCAACAGCGTCTCTACTTCCTCTGTAAACTGAGGAGAGCCAGAGCCCTGGGCCCCCTCATGTGCACCTTCTACAGGGGCACCATCGAGAGCATCCTGACAAGCTGCATCACTGTGTGGTATGGTGCCTGCAATGCGTCCTGCCGCAAGTCACTTCAACGCAAAGTGAAAGCAGCTGAGATGATTGGTGGTGTCTCTCTCCCCTCCCTCCAGGACATTTATGGTACCCGTCTCACCTGCAGCCCTCTGCATTGCAGGTGACCCCACCCACCCGTCACACAGCTTCTTTAGTCTGCTGCCATCAGGGAGGAGACTGTGGAATCTCCAGGCAAGGACCAGCAGACTGAAGGACAGCTTCATTCATCAGGCTGTAAGGAGGCTGAACTCCCTCCCTACCTTGCCTCCCCTCCCCTCTTTTGCCCCAGCCACCACTGAACTCTGAACCCCCACCACACCCAGCTCCCACATCCCCGGGTCCTTCCAATCCCCCCTCCCACTAACAAACTCTGACCTGCACCAGACATTTTGTGCAGTATTGGTCTGCTCACTACCTTAATTAACTACCTCTTCAGTCAGTTTAAATAAAAAACTGCTCTCTGAGCTTTTTGTCAATTTAAATCAGTCTGAATACGCTCTTTTGCACTACAATAATTTTATAATACTTGTCTCTGTACTTTTTGTGTACTTCACTGGTTTGCACTCTTTTAACATGCCCTTATTTGTATAGTTGTATTTTATATTTAATCTGTATCTATCTGTATGTTATGCTCTACTGTTAGTGTTATCTGTATGCACCAAGGGTCTGAGAGTAATGCAGTTTCAATTATCTGTATGTACTGTATGTGCTGTACATGTGGAAGAATTGACAATATATATTACCTTTATTTAACCAGGAAAGTACTCGTTGAGATTAAAAATCTCTTTTTCAAGAGTATCCTGTCCAAGATAGGCAGTACAACCATACATACAACACAGAATACACAATAACATAAGACAACTAAAATAGCAGATACAACAACCACAAATCCTTAGCATATCATGCAGAACAACTACAGCCAGATGTGGCTGCTTCCAAGTCAGTTAATATCCTTTTAAAAGTAACCAATGAGACGAGATTATTATGTTTCAAATTTTTCTGTAACTTGTTCCATGCAAAGGGAGCAGCAAAGTTAAACGCCTTTTTCCCCAGCTCAGTTCTAAAATTTGGTACAGACAGAAGAACAAGATCCTGGGACCGACGATTGTAAATCCCAGTACTTTTTACACTGATGTAGGTCAGAAGGTAGGATGGAAGAAGACCTAAAATAGCCTTATATATAAAAACATACCAGTGTTCAAGTCTCCGTGTTGACAGAGAAGACCATCCAACACGTCCATACAATAAAACAGAATTGACTTGATTTACCTTTGTTCACATTCGCTATATACTGTAGACAACTGTTCACTAATTTTGTGAATGTTGACAAATTATACATGCTTTAAGAGTTCTATGGGTTTAGTGTAAGTATCTGCTCTCTGTTTTATAATAGAAATGCTTCAGCAGCAGTTATAAAGTAATCAATGTGGAAAGTTATCAAAACAAGACATTATATATTCATCATAAAACAGTGATCGCAAGAAGAATCCAGTCCATAAAACTTAAGGAAAACTGTTAAAGTTAAGCGTCCATTGGAAAACTTCCAATTGTGATGGATATTGAAGAGAGAGGACTCAAATGCGAGGGCAAAATGACAGTCTTTAATTAAACAAAGGAAAGCCACAGGAAAATCCAACTAAGGAGTACAAAATATGAGAACCAAGGAAGACCCGAAGGCTGGGTTTAACTAACACAGGAAACCTCTGTGGCTGGAACGACCAGAAGGCTGGCGAGGTGGAGGCTTGACCGGGCTCAGGGGAGAACCGGGGATCAGAGCTCGCAGAGCGGGGCGGTCGCGGCGTAGAACAGCAGGTAAGGTTCTGTGGGGTGCAATGGGTGAGCACAGAGATGTACAGGTAATGATAGCAGAAAACTAACTTCCCCCGACTAGACAGGACAGGACAGGACAGGACAGGACAGGACAGGACAGGACAAATTGCTAACGTAGACGCCAAAGGCAACGGCTTCATTCGGAAGTAACAACCTGACAAAGAGACACGGGAACGAGAGGGTAGAAGTAGCCCAAATAACGAGGCAAGATGAGAACCAGGTGGAGGGGAAATTATCTTAATGAGAAGTGAAGACAGCTGTGACACAGAAGCGAAGAGCGAGGGAGACAGGAGGGGATAAACCAACAGGGGGAGACAGAGAGAGAAAAAGAGAGAGATAGAGACAGGATCATGACAAGACCATGACACCAATAGCATTTTTGTCCTCAGAATCGTTAAATCTGAACGATCTCATCTCCATCATCATTCTTTATGAAATTGTTTAATTTCATCAAAATTATGTATACGTCGTATTCATTTGGCTCTCAACAATGAATAAGCCCGCTTCCAGAGTTTTCATAAGAGCGCAGCAGTTTTATTCATTTTACAATGAGCGTTATATATATATATATATATATATATATATATATATATATATATATATTTTATTTATAAATATATATATATATATATATATATATATATATATATATATATATATATATATATATATATATATATATATATATATATATATATATATATATATATATTATTTATAAATATATATAAAGTAAAATTATCTACCAGTTCGGTAATAAAAAATAATATTAATGCAAATGGAAAACAAGATTATTTGGAGTGTCTAAGTGCAAATTTACAGTAGCTCTGCCCTCCAATGTCACACAAGGTTAAATAGGACAAGTTTGTATAACAGGATCATTCTTCTCACTTTTCCCATCACTTTAGAATTTATTTTCAGTAAAAATGAAGAACATTTTCCAAAAAGTGGAAGTGCCTAACAAGTGTTTAATAATAATACACTTTTTATCATTTTAATAAATATAGTTATTTACATTCTGTTATTATTACATCCAGTTACTGTACAACATTTTGAGGTGCAAATAGTATGTACCAGTATAAATATAAATAGCATCTAATTATTATTTACACTTATTGAAAATAACTGCTACTTTTACATGGTAAATAGAATACATCACGATTTTCACTATAAGTGAAAATAGCATTGTTTTTGGCGGGAGCTGTTGCCATGGTGAATCCTCATTTCGGAGCTGTTTTGATCATGGCTTTTCATAGTCATGGTGCACGTGCTAAACTCAGAGTCAGCCTACTCAGAGTTGACTGAATTTACAAAATTCAGCTGTTATGAACCTGAAAACTCAGACTTCTCAGAGTAAGTAAAATCAGAGTTCAAGTTTTAAATCAGAGTTAGTTGAACCTTATTATTGAACTGGGCCCCTGGTGTCAAATTCAATCTAAGTACCCACACAAACATATGATCTCTCTTTCGATATTAACCAAATCACACTAAGTAGTGAGTAACTCAGAGAAGGAATGACTAGCTCTCTTGCTGAACATGTTTTAATTTGCCCCTCTTAATGAACTTGGTAATTAAATAAAATTAAGGTCCATTAGTTCAGCGATTCTTCAAGTTGATAATGTGCATCCTCTTGCAAAAACTTGGTTTCCTGAAATTATAGAAGCTTGCACAGAGACAAATTGGACCTATGAATTGTGTACTCACGTCTCAATACAGACAATAAAAAAAATTAAATGAGGGGGAGGAACCATGGACCATGGCTAAATAAATTGAAACTGTGGTCTGCAGGTAAATGCACTGAGACACATGTAAGCACAGTCTTTTAGGAATGTGTTAGGAATGTGAATAGAAAGGGCAGAAATATATAACGTGTCATGGGCCATGGGCGTAGGTTTGGCCTCAGCTTTGGTGGGGACACCCCCATGAGGAATTATTTTGTTGTAAGATACCAGTGATTTAATGGTGATTTAGTATAACTGTATAATCTCAAAAATGCACTCTCAAAAAATAAAAATCTGAGACTGTGTAATGCTGAACAACCAAACATTTTATTAAGATAAATTATCATGTGCATTAGTATTTACACTAACAAAAAATATTATGCCACAAGGAAACAAATCTAAATAAATAAATATAATAACCTTTTTCTATTATAAACACTATTTACCCTCCAGGACACTCACGTTTATGTTGACAGTAAGATTCTAAGTTAAGGTAACTTACAGGCTAATTGACATTCAGTTACTTGCTAACGTAGCATTCTATCTGGGTAATACTATCACCAGTTAATACTATTTTCCACAGAATATGCATTTGAAAGCCTGGTCAGTCACTACTGCTAGCTTGTGGCTAACTAGTTATTTTGCCTACTTACACTCTGACTCTGCTTTATGAAAAAGCTTATTATGTCCCCTTTCTTATTATTGGGTGGCATCTACAAAGTACAAAAAGGGGCAAAAAAAAAAAAAAAAGTTTTTACTATGGCCTTTGTATGTGGCAGAGAGACATCCCTTGTAACTTACCGTCGGCATCGTCAACATGCGCGCGCACACAAACCACCCGTTCGCTGCTAGTGCACGCACAAAAGTAGTCCCGGCCCGCGCGTGTAGGATGTCAGATACCCCACCGCCAATCAAATTACGGCGTTTCTTGTACTGTCGTCCTCCTGGCCGTTAGAATTGATCCAAATAGCAGTGTAAAGATCCAAATATCAGTTCAAAATATTGATAGGGACTAGTACCTAGCGTCCCTCCCCTAAACCTACGCCCATGTAACGTGTTGAGTATCTACAGTAGCCTTTAAGGCAGTGATTGTTAACTGCCTGTTATAAATGATGGTTTAGATCTTACCTATCAGGGAGGGAACAATTAGTGGTCTTAGGGGGAGTATTGTCAGACCCTTGTACAGTTGAATGTGGAGTTCCACAAGGAAGTATTCTTGGACCGTCCTTATTTTTAACATATATTAATGATATGTTCATGTGAATTATTTCTTTACGCGGATGACTCTGCACTTTTAATGTCTCATAAACAACAATCCACTCTAGAGAGTAACCTGAGCTCTGAGTTATCTTCTGTAAACAACTGGCTGATTGATAATATGCTGTCTCTACATTTTGAAAAGTCTGAGGCCATTTTGTTTGGCTCAAAATATAAATTAAATAGATGCTCGAAATGTAGGGTTATTTTGAATAATGTTGAGGTCAGTATAAAAACGTCAGTAAAATATCTGGGTTGCATCCTAGAAAACAACTTGGATGGCAGAAAGATGGCCAATAAGGTTCTGAGTAAAGTCACTGGGCTTACAAAGTTTTTAGCCAGAAATTCTACATTTTTAGATAGGTCAACAATGATAATTTTAGCTAACGCTTTAATTTTAAACCAGTTTGAATATGCATGCACTTCCTGGTTTGAAGGCCTAACAAAACGACTTAAAGGGAGGTTGCAAGCAGCACAAAATAAATTAATAAGAGTAATTTTAAACATGGGCCATAGGTCTCATATAGGTAGGTCACAATTTTTTGAGCTTAACTGGCTTCCTGTTGAGTGGCGTGTTATTATGTCAAGACTGACCATGACCCATAAAATATTGTACGGTAATGTCCCAAATTATTTGTTGTGTCTTATTAATAAGGTGAAGGACACACACACTATTTACACTCATAGCAGTATATCAGACCTTTGTCCTCATGCATTCAAGACAATGCTAGGGAAAGAAACATATGCCTATATAGGGGCAGTTGAGTGGAACAAGTTAGATTGGCAAATTAAAGTGATTTCAAGTATTAACTCTTTTAAAAAGAGGACTAAGGACTGGTTATTAGAGAGGGTAGCGGAATAGGACCAGGGGCCAGTTAATGTCTATATTTTTGCTTATTTAAGGAAAATGTTTGTACAGTATGTTATGTCACTGATTATTACACAATATGCAATTGTCTTGTCCTGATGTTATGTGTTGATGACCACAATGGAAATATGTCCTGGACTTTATTGTGTTTTTATCCTCGATTGTATCTGATGCCTTTTTGTTTTATGTTTACCGTAAGGCTTTCTTGATATAATTAAATAAATCAAATCAAATCAAATTAAAATCCACTCATTGTGAAGACCTGTTCAGATTCAAACTGCAGCTCTGCAGTGAGTAAGTTTCATGGACGGAGGACATAGTAAGTGGAAATATATTTTCTAGTCTATATTTCCATCTCGTTATGCTGCTGTTTTAGTTTATATATATATATATATATATATATATATATATATATATATATATATATATATGTAACGAACAAATCTCCATATTCATCGGGAAGAAGGAGGCGGGAACCGGCGCACAATCAAAAACTCATTTTAATAATCAAAAATAAATACAAAACGGCGCACCAGCCCCTCACGGACGACTGGTGCGCACAAATAAAAGCCAAAACATAAAATAATATCCCAGGCCTGGTCCTCTCTCGTCCTTCACGGTCGTCGCTCCAGTTTTATATCCTTCCATCTCCTACGTGGGACTCGATACTAGCGGTGGGGCTCAGGTGTAGCTCATCTCCAATCACTACACCTGGCCTCACTCCTCGTTCCCACGCCTCTCGGCCCCGCCCCACTCGCCACAATATATATATAACTTATTTGTAAATAGAGCAGTCACTGCCTGTGTCTAAACCGGACGTGAGAGTTGTCATCCGTGCCCCGCTGGGCTAAAAGTGTGTCTAAACTTGATGACATCACACTATAGTGTCAAATCATCAGAACACAGTGTCAGAACATTTTGTCATAAACAGAACAAATCATTCACTGATGGGGATCGTGTCCAGTGTAGCCTATCCATCACTGTGTTCTGTTGTCTTTTGTCAGATCACACCACTTGTGTCCGGTGTAGACCTGGCGTGCGTTTTTAATGGGTTATGTTACAGCCCTGCTTGTTTTTAATGTTTTTATTAAATATCTGTACACAGACAAACAGACAAACTCCTTAGCCTTTAACATCCCGCTCGACTCTTGCAGTCATTATAACTGGATCAAGCCATAGGTAAATATGTTTAACATGAATTCTTGCTGAATATGCAGTTATATTACGGGCTGTTGGCACGAATTGTACTCGTGATGGAGGCTCTTGAAGCAAGTGAACCACGACCACGACGCTCAGACTCTTAATAACCGCTCCTCGCTCCAGTCAGAATCACACCACTCAGATCATCCTCTGCTCAGACTGGCGGGGAGGGTTGACCCACTCGGAACTACAGGAGCCCTGAGTGGTGCGTCGTTGCCCTACTTGCTTTCATATAATTTAATTTTAAAAACAAATGCAGTTGTGTAAAATATGTGCAAGATTTGCACTGCACGTTGCACTGCACCCAACCTGGAACCCAACTATGGGTTGGTATAGCACCTTCCCATCTATGAGTTATTTCAACCCAACCTATTGGGTTAATATCCTGTTGGGTTAAAAGTTACCTTTTTTATATTAATTAACATCAGATTTTTATTAAAAATGACTTAATACAATCATATTTTGAAACTACTTTGTTGTAAATTACTAATTTTATTTTAATATGCAAATAACACATTTACAAATATATTTTAAAATATTTTATTAAAATGTACAAGAATGTGTAAAAAAACCCTGACATTTTCAAGATGTACAAATGTGTCAATTCATATTCATATCAAAACACACAAACGTGCAAATACAGTTCACAGCTGTAACCTAATGTTTAGAGAGTTGGACATGTAACCCGAAGGTCGCAGGTTTTAGTCTCTGTGCTGGCAGGAGTTGTAGGTGGAGGGAGTGAATGAACAGCACTCTCTTCTACCCTCAATACTCATGGCTGAAGTGCACTTGAGCATTGCACTGAACCCCCAGTTGCTCCCTGGCCCTGGAAATGGCTGCCCACTGCTCTGGGTGTGTGTTCACTTCTCACTGCTGTGTGTGTGTGTGTGTGCACTTGGATGGGTTAAATGCAGAGCACCAATTCCGAATATGGGTTACCATACTTGGCAAATATTATGACTTACAAATAAAATGAACCCAACATATAATAATAATAATAAAAAAAAATAAAAAAATAAAAAAATCATAAAATCAAGTAATAATAATACAAATATACCAGTTGCCTGACTTACTGATGATCAATAAAATAAAATTTTTTTTTACTGATTACAAAATACAACGTTTTTAAGGATGAGACAGTGTGCAGAAGAAACTATTAAATACTGTGTGTTACAAAACACACTTTGGGTAGTAGATGTCATATATAAAGGAAAGTTTGAAACACAGATCGACTGCTTGTAGTAATGTAGTCTTTTGTTCCATCGCCTCCCCGTTTAAAATAATAAAATCTTGGGAGGTGTTTTCCTTGTCACCAAGCACCAGGACATGTGGATTCTGGCTTGTCTCATGATTCAAGTACAGCACTAATTAGTGCCAACCTTAAAAAAAGTTCAGTTAACATTCATTGTGATGATATTTCATTCATACACTCACTTTACAACTGAGTTAAAAGTTATAGCAAATTTAATTTGGTTAAAGTGATAATTCACCCATAAGTTAAAATTCTGTCATCATTTTTTTTCAATATATCTTCTTGGAACGATTTGTATTACAACGTGTGTTTTATACAAAATAAATAAAGTTACAGGGCACTGTAATTTTAAGTGTTGCTTTTACTTACAGGTTGAATGTCAATGAAGGACCGCTTGATTTCCGTGTATGATGTGTACACCATTTTCCATTTGTGTGGTATGGTGCAGATGTCAGGAAGGGTTTTAAAGACAATTTTTGCACGATGGCCTTTAAATGACAAAAGTACAGAGAAAGCACAAGTATATATATATATATATATATATATATATATATATATATATATATATATATATATATATATATATATATATATATATATATATATATATATAACTAAGCTTAAAGTTTAAATTTTAACAGTCTTTGTGGGGATCTACTATCATTTGCACTAAGAGACAGACTAAACCAGTTTTCACTCCCTCCAGAAAATTTGAGGCAATATTTGCGGCTAATGTGAGTAAATTTTACCAGCCTTTACCCTTTGACTGATTTGGACTTGTAGGGAGGAACAAAAGTACACTGTAAATGAAAGGAAGCTTTGTTGGAAGGAATGCAACCAATACACTTATTTCACCTCATTTGTCCTTTTTCATAATTTTTTGAAGTCATAGGTCTAAGTAAAATTGAAAACTTATGTACCATTAATTTAAATAGGTTACTTTCCTTGAAATGTTTCAATTAACAGGCAGAAATTCTATTGTTGCAATTTTTCCTTTACGAAAAAGTCTAAAACATAAGTATAAACACATTTAGTACAACACATTAAAAAGACATGTCAATCAATCTAGCTTCATAAGAAAAATTTCTGTAATTATAGGGTATTCTGATTGATGCATAACAATATTCAGTATGAGTAAACCATAAAAACACTATTACTGTACATTTAATTAGTGCTGGTGCGCTAAGACGAATATGGCTTCTGTTTTATGCTCCCCTCTTAAACGTTGTTTGTAAGAATAATGTTAACATTATGTAAATTTGGGGCACTGGTATAAATTTCCGCTGAAAGAGCGGATTGCCTCAAGACTGCGCGCTTTTCTTTCGTCTGGGTTTTGAACTTTTAAAACAGAAAATTGCAGGTTCATTCAAACGATTCTCGCAGAGTCTGTTGTCTGTTGCATGACTGATGTGTGAGTTCAAAGGTCACTCAAGAAGCTTCTTTCACTGGTCCGATCCGATAAATGGTCCGTGTGGCTTTTCTAGCTTAATTCTAATGATTTCATCAAACTTTTACATTTCACCAGACATTTTTATCAACTTTAAGTAATACTTGTCTAAAAAGTTTTGCAGCTAATCTTTTAATGTATTAATACTGGCGAACAAACAGGAATATGATTCCTCTCTGTGGAAAACAAACGGACTAAATGGAATAAAAACGTTTTTAACGTATAAAAAAATAATAATTCACGTATCAGATGCTATTATAAGATTATAACAGTTATATACATCATACGATTATATTAACAGTTATGTACCTTCATAATCATGCAGGCTGCCGCTGATGTCTGCGCTGAGTCGCTGACTGGACCGTTAAAATTTTAACCGGAGTGAAGCGGGAAACATATTTAACCCAACAGTTGGGTTATAACTAAAAATAACCCAACGACGAAATTTTAAGATAACCCAACACATTGACCCAATATGTGTAACCCAACGGTTGGGTAAAAAAACAACAACAACCAAACGTTTTTTACTGTGTAGATGTGCAGAATGTATTCTTATTTGTTTTATCTTAATTACAAATCTTGTTTGTTTTTATTTTGGATAATTACATGAAAAAAAAAAAATACGTAATGCATAGGCAAAATGTGAATTAATATTAATATTCAAGTGTTTGTGCAAAAAATATTAATGCACATTAATGACAGGGCGCACTAATATTCAACATATAACAGTCTGCGAATGTTGCATTTTTCTCTCGTTGTAGAGAGCCAGCATTGTGAATTTCATCTTTCAGCCGACAAGAAAACCTTTGTTTATTAATAATTAAAATTTTTCACAATTATTAGGCTACTTCTGCATGTGCTTTGTGGCAAACTTAATGCATGTGCTTGAGCGCAGAATATATTAAGACTTGATTATGTAAATTTAATATAAACCTCTGATTAGTTGAATATAACAAATGAACGACTAGAACTAGACAAATCTTATGTGGGGGCAGACCATTTTTTGGTATATAACCAAACTAACAGTCCTATATAAACCAGTTCAGCAAGTGAAAGCCTCATAAGACACTGTCCATATGAAAGAGCAAGAGATTCACACCTTTATCTTGACCTCCACAAGCCATACATAACTACCCCCTAAAAATCCAACCCCCTCTAGCTGAACTGAATTCGGTCTGTGTTTTGGCTCTGATGAATGGTGTGTTACTGGGCTGAAACATGCCTGCACTCAGCAGCACTACTCTTTGTATTCATTATTTTCTTGCAGCCCATATTATTATTTTCACAAGACCATAATGATAATAACAAATGATCAATTAATTACTAATAATTATTTTCTGAATATCATTGTTATATGTGATCGTGGGTGTTGCGGAAGGCTTTAAGACCAAGCGTAATCCTCATCAGCTGCTCCCCTCTCAGCGCACGGGATTCCGCTATAACTGACGCAGCTTCACTGTCTGCGGTTTGACTTTACTAAATCAGATTGAGGCGAATACAACTTATTGATCATGATCCCAACATTTAGCAAGGCAGTAAAACATTCATTCTAATGGCAGGAAGACATATTTCATTGAGCTAATGCTGTTAAATAGAGAGAGAGAGAGAGAGAGAGAGAGAGATAAAGAGAGAGAGGGAGATAGCTCATTATATTGAAGTACAAATCCAAACACCAGAAACGTTATGCATTTTATGAATAATGAAATGTAATGAAAAGTATGCATTTTATTTATTCACATGCTGTATGGTTGAAATTATATTTTAGTTCACAACTTTAAGTTCCATTGTTTAAAAAAAAAATGCTTTATTGGCTAAAATATCATAAACCTTAAGTTGTTATGCTCTAAAATCCAATGCCATTTGTAATTTCACAGTATTTTCACCACCTAAATCCCTAACCTTTAAAGTAACAATTCGATAATGGTCAAATTTACTCAGGCCAATGGTATTTTTTATGACATTTTATTATTTATTTATTTATTTACTCGTGAGAAATCCAAATGTTTCCATATTGGAGATGTTGCCCATTTGAAGCTTAACTATTATTCATGAGGCTTTGTAGTTCAAGTGTGTTTCAGTATCGATGGAAAAAAAAAATCATAATGAACAATATGTGGAGTAAGTTGACCGCTGCTAATGGTGTTTCCAGTGAATATTTGTGCGAGGCACAAGCACGATCAAACAATTGCAACAGAAAATACTACATTTTTGGTCACACATAAGGCATAATTCAAAAATGCTAAGTTTTAGTAGTTTGAAAAAATCAACAATAATAACAGAGTTAATAATAATTATTGCTAAATGCTGCACCGTTCTCATTTCACTCTGCATATGGAAACTGAAGATTTTTTTTTAAACACCAATTATAAACCGAAATGAAATGAAAACATTTAGCTTTTTTGTCTGCATATATACACACACACACACACACACACACACACACACACACACACACACACACACACACACATCACATGCATAGGCCTTATATTTATTTACTGTTTAATAACAATAGCATTCATATGATCCTTTGTTTAAAGGTCTTATTTGGAGTAGACTGTAGCCTAAGACTATCCTACGTTTTGAAATGAACTCACTGTAAATGTTTTAAAGATTTTACAATGTTATATCATAATGTTATTGTTGTTTTACTTCCTCCTTTTATCTCATTTTACAATTACATTCATTTCGCAATCCATCCCTCTGGCGGTAGGTTTGTGAATGATTTTAACACACAACATTACAGTTTTACGGTATTACAGTTACGGCCGCGGTACGCACGGCGGTAATGCCCATTTAGGCTGTCTACCTACTGTACACAACATTTTTTTAATTTTATTGGTTAATACCATAGTGGACTTAGATTTTGTATTGACACCTACAGCAGTGTGGATGCAGCATCACAAAATTGTCAAAGCAATTATCATCAACAGATGATTTTGTGGAATAATATCTTTCTAAGGCTTCTAATATGACTGATGTAAGTGTTGCAGTTTTCTCTCCTGTTATCAGGCATGTGACAGAGAATGACCGGTCTTCTTTCTGTTCCTCTGGCACATATTTAACAGATGGAAGCCACATTCAGCTTTCTGTACAGTAACTTCCCAGTAATCCTCCACAAAATATCCATATAATTTCCAGGAATAGATTTAACTCCACTTTCCCCATATATATATATATATATATATATATATATATATATATATATATATATATATATATATATATATATATATATATATATATATATATATATTATTTATTTATTTTTTATTTTTTTTTATTTTTTTTCTCAGAGCTGATATTCAGAGTTTCACTTTTCCACTGGAATTAATATCCACATTTAGCTGCTAATTTCATGGATATTAAACCAGTGTTAATTTCGTTGACTAAATATTTTCGTCATTATTTTCGTCACGAATATATTTTTGCAGACGAAAACGAAACGAAAACTAAAATAGAAGGCACTGATAGAGACTAAAACTATGACTAAATTGATTGACATTATCGTCAACGAATAAAGGACGAGACAAAAATAGACTGTGACGAAAATCAAATCAGCAGACGGGAGAGATGCGAGGAATGAACAAAAGAACCAGCAAAACGGAACAGGTGAGACTGCATGAGAGAAGAGAACCAATCCGAGCCTGACTTATTGAGACGTGAAGCGAAGATTTTCAGTTTTTTAAATGAGCTCCCGGGAAGACGGCATTCGAAGAGGTGATGTCTAAAAAAGCGACTAAATGTCCACAGCTCACTTCACGTTTGACAACGAACAAAACAAAACAAAGTGTAAAGCACGCGGAGCGCTCATTCGTGGCAAGAACACAACCAATTTGAAAAGACATTTACAGACGAGCCACCCGGACATTTTCTCAAATGTAATTTCACAACGATGTTCTTTTGTTTATTGAGCTAAGCAAAATTGGAATAGTGCAGTGCGTAGATGTTGTAGCATTAAATATTACGAACTGAAAAGTACTGTAAAATAGCCCCTTCTTCAAGTTAGATGAGAGCACAATACTAATACGTAATATCATGAAAAATACATTTGATTAATACTAATGTTTAGTATATTTTATAATGTTCTACTTGTTGACAATATCACAAATATTTCTATATTAGTCATGTGAAACATGAATGTTCACATCCTATCATTATACATACAAATCTAGCAATATTGTAGTATTTAAAACATACAATATTGCTAGACAAATGAATACCTTATAAAATCTTGTTACTTTTTTTTATCCACCTAGCTGCCAACTTATTAAATATATACTTTAAATGTATGCACTCCTTGTTCAGCTCAGCTGTAAGCTTTAAGGTCCTGGACCTAACTTTATTTTTCTTTTATTGATGGTCAATTGGCAGCTAGTTATTGTTTACATTATCATGACAGTGTTTGTTGCTGCATAAAAGCTTTTGAATCGAAATAAAGACACAGTTGTGTTGAAATAAATTTGAATTTGTGTTTTATATATTTTGGTTAAGTTTGTTTCCTATACCAGCTGTAAAAAATTGTCTAGTAAATCTGTTATTGATTTTAGTCTTATTTTAGTCGACTAAAATACCAAGCAATTTTAGTCGACTAAAATACCAAGCAATTTTAGTCGACTAAAATAGGACTAAAATTAAAACAAATCAGATGACTAAAACTTGACTAAAACTAAAAAGAATTATAGTCAAAAGACTAAGACTAAAACTAAATTAAAATTTCGTGTCAAAATTAACACTGATATAAACAAGATTGAAAACTGCATTCTGGCTGTAAAACCACTTTAGACAGACTCACAAGAAGGCAAATAAGAAATGGATATGTCTTAATGGTTTATTCATTAAGTGTTTTTTTTTTATTTCTTTTTTTTTATACTTGTATTACCATTACCAATTAGAGCAGACAGGTCTCAAACAATTGCATCTGTTGTTATGCTAATATAGAGAGGGTCTTTTCAGAACATTCGTTACAGTGACAACATCATGTTTGTCTTGATTGAAGTGCCGCCCACTGTGCCGATGTCAAGCCAATCTACAAAGTTGCAGGACAGCAATTTCCCAAAAAAGTTTGCAGAGTTGGCAATGAAGGAATGCATAAAATCAATCATCATCATCATCTCACAAATCACAACACACAAACTTTGTCCTCTTCAAATAATTTGACTTTTAAATGTAATCTAGCCCTGTGCTCCAATTTAACGGTGTACATGATTACATGGCAAATTAAAAATCCTGTCCGCATAGGGGTTGTCCTTAAATAGCCGAGACTGATAAGCTGTTATCAGGGGTGGTCCAGCGCTGTGCCAGCATTCCCCAGGTGAGGGATGTGGCAGATAAGCGTCAGTCCGTATTCACCCAACTGTGGCTTTAGTAAGCCTGCTGAATGGTCACACATATCCACATTTCTCTGTCCTCCTCTCCTACCTTATGTACATATGCACTTTAGTTTTATTCCACAACCTACTTAGTGGCCTAAAATTACAATAAGTATAATTGTAAACATGCCCCCTTTAGGTGAGGTCCATTCATGTATCCTTTTCTGTGTGAAAAAAAAAATAATAATAATAATAATATATATATATATATATATATATATATATATATATATATAATGTTTTACTCAAATTTTTACTTAAAAGTTTATTTCATAAGTGCAAAATTAAACCAAAATTCATATATAATTGTATTTTTTTAGTTATTCATTGAGTTTGTTTTACGCATTATTATAGAAAGTGGATTCACAAGAAATCTTTACAAAAGATGAAGAGAAAGGATATGGCAGCTTGAATTTGTGCATGTGTTCAACTGCAATTGTTTCATTTCTAGACAAAGATATAAATAAATAAATAAAAATAATAATAAAAAAATCGGAGATAAGACGGACTGTTTTGGTTAATGAATGCGGAACTATTTATTCTTATTGGATGCTTTTATGCACACATAGTGAAAAAAAAAAGTTTCTCTCTTTCTACCCTTCTTTGATGTTATTACTGCTTAATAGAAATGATTCAAACAATGAAGTGCTGTTCCTAGCTATATTAAACATTTTTTTTTTCAACATACAGAACGTTCATTGTTATTTTTTCACCTTGCCATCTTTTCCCCAACCCTTCAATTTACCGACTTGCGCAGATTAATTAATTTGTAGATGGAATTTTGGTTTGAATAAAATATGAGCTGAAGTGGTTTATTTGAATCAGAGGTTGAGATCCCTTGATGAGAAGAACATTTCTGTAGCAAACGTTAATGGATTTTTGCTATCCATACATAGTTCAACCACTTACCTGCAAAAAATAAATTGTTTTCATTCTAAAGGAAGTCATGGCAACACTTCTGTCTTTTAATTTAACTGATATTCAAAATTTATCAAGCATACATTTAATTATGCATCTCATCATGACATACCTCAATGCTTGGCTTTGGTCAGCCTGACAAGCAAAACATTTGACTGAAGTTTATTATTTAAAAAATGTCAGTGATATTCAGATAACCAAGAGAAGCATGTGTGGATATTATATGAGTAATACATTTGGTAACACTTTCCATCAGAAAAATTCCATGAGCCTACTCTGCTATGATTGGTCAGATAGCCCAGTCTGTTTTGTCTGGTCTACCATTTCACATATGTCAGAAACATTATGCCAATTGCCCTAGATCTATATTTTGAATATATATTGACATAATTTGTTTCTCAAACTTACAGGTTGTGATTCAGTGGAGCTAGCTGATCCAAATAAACTGTGTACTGGGCCATCTTTCAAGAGCAAGTGTTTTGTGAATCGCATATTGAACTCCCCGAGATTAGGGAAGTTGTCTTAAGTAAAATGACATGAACACAAGAAAAGATTAGGGTTATACTGCTATGACAGAGTTAAAAAAATAAATTTTAACCACTGATTCTTTGCAGCCTCATATTTTGGAAGTGAACATAAAATTAATGTACTTTCACAGCATCTTCTCGACGTGATGTTAACAACAGAAACAAGATACATTGTGTGGAGGCTGGTCAACATAGAACACAGACAGGCATTATGCAAATCTGTTACCCTATTATGTGTAGCAACCACAGAAGTGGAGTTCTAATTGTTTTTAGACTGTTCGTAGTCTGGCCAGACGAAACCAGCAGTTCAATTCCAGGCAGGCTGCAGCAGAGTTAAATTGTGCAGAAGAATCATCTGTTTCCTGTGGTCTTGTCCCGGTGGCCGTCTAGGAGACAAAGTCTTAATTGTGGATCTGTCTGTGGGGCTTATCTAGTAGTTCTGGTCTCCGCTGACATTCAGGGCTGCAGAAGTCCTTTCTAGGTGCTGATCCACCATCTGGGCTGGATATGTACTGGATCCGGGTGACTGCAGTGACCATCTGATCTGGATACAGACTGGATCTGGTGGCTACGGTGACCTCGGAATAAGAGAGAAACAGACTAATATTAGTGTTGATGCCATTCTTCTTACAATGTAGCAAGTACATAGGGTGTTATGGGAAGCGTTCCCGGTTCCGGTTGTCCTAATTAATACAGTCTAAGTATGTTTTAACAGATTTAAATATTAGAAATGTGTCCGTGTGTTATGTGTAAACCAGGTTAAAGAGATGGGTCTTTAATCTAGATTTAAACTGACAGAGTGTTAGCTAGGTTATTCCAAAGTTTCCAAATTGCCAGAGTTTTGAGAATGAAGTGGATGTGGAGTACTACAGTTCAATAAGACCTCACTCAAATACTCAACAATCAAGACATTATCCGCAGCCAGTGTTAACTCGTGTATATAAAACCAGCAAATTCTTTAATAATTTGCTAGTTTAATAATTAATAATTTATTCAATAATCCAAGCTTTATCATTTGTTTATCCATATCTGTTTTCACACACCTTTAATTTTATTTTTTAGTGATCTCCAACTTTTGAAGTCAAACATCATTAGCACCGGCATGAATAACAATCTTACTTTATGTTTAGCATAAGCCAGCACTTTTAAATTTGCCAAGATGTCAGGCACTCTGGATCCCAGTAAACAGTGGGCTTTGGTGGCTGGTGTCTATTTTCAGGTTCTGTACAACAGAATCGCCAATAACTAGATTCATCAGGTTTCTCAGCGAGTGCGTCACTGAATAGGGAGAACCTGTTAAATGTTTTGATCGAAACTGAAGAGTGGTGTTTTGACCTGCGACTATGCTGACTCACAGTCACCCAGTTGCCCTGCTGCAAAGGGGCTGAAGCCAGAACTGAACAATGAATAGGCATGAGAGAGAAGAGAAACGAGGCAAAAAAAGAAAAAAAGGAAACAATAATAGACGTAAAAAGAAATGTGGATGGAAATGTGAACGTCAAGCTAACTGGCTAATGAATGCTAACGTGCTGTAGACTAGTAAATTAAATTTAAATAGAATGGTCAGATTAGTCAAATTAGTTTAATAGATAATATCGGATATATGGTAGGAATTAAGTTACTGGAGTCTGAGTCAAATCTCGAGTCTTTGGTCACGAGTCTGAGTCGAGTCTCATGTCATTTAATGGATTCCCTTATGAAAAATAACAATGGTTTTATTATAGTAAAACTGTAGTAACCCATGGTTTTTTGGCGTGTTGACCACCATTTGTATAACCACAGATTTACTACAAATACCATGGTTAAAATATGGTTAAAGCAAAACCGTGGTTATTTTGTGGTTACCATGGTTTAACTATAGCAACCATGTTTTTTGGTTTTATTTGTAGTAAAACCATGGTTAATTTTCGTAAGGGTTGCTAAAAAAATATATGATCTATGATCTGTTATTTTTGTATTTTTTTTTTAATAGGTGTTAAGATGTAATGTACATCAAGCCTGTTACGTATGTTTTAATCCATTACCATGTTTAAAACAGTTGTTTTTGTAATCAAATTCTGTAATAAGTGAAATCTACCATGACAGGTGGGTGGGATCACCTGCTATACAGAGGGCTTTGCTGGTGAGACGGTTCCATAAATGTCCTGGACGGAGGGGAGAGAGACACCAATGATCTTCTCAGCTGCTCTCACCATGCATTGCAGAGTCTTCCGGCAGGACGCATTGAAGACACCATACCACACAGTGTAGTGATGCAGCTAGTCAGGATGCTCTCCATGGTGCCTCTGTAGAATGTGCACATGATGGGGGCCGGGGCTCTGGCTCTTTTCAGTTTGTGGAGGAAGTAGAGATGCAGCTGTGATTTCTTGGCCAGTGCTGCAATGTTGTCAGTCCAGGAGAGGGCCTCTGTGATTGCACACCCGGGTACTTGGTGCTGCTCACTCTCTCCACAGTTGCACCATTGTAATACCATCGCAAATGTAGCAAATATGTAAGTGATAGAGAAGGGGTGGGGGGGGGGTATCAGGTTGGGGAAGAGATGAGAAAAAAAAAATTGGCAATCAGCATCAAGAGTTAAATTTAAGTGCTGAGGAGTGTTGAGAAAAGGAACATCATAGAGGAGGCTAGCCTCCCTTCTGGTTTATCAACCAATCATCATAGAGACGTAAATCACATGCTATTAGTTTGAACATCTCCCATAGCGACTGGGCTGATAATTTACCAAGAATTTATGATAAGTAGCGATATTGAAAATTTGATCTCCAACAGCTGTCATTCAGAAAGTATACATACAAATTAAAAATGAAGGGACCTAGAACTATAGGCTAGAGAAGTAAGCCTAATTAAACAACACAACAGGCAACTCTCTTTTACCACAGACTTTTAAGAATGGATGCATGATTGTTTTAAGTGATAGGACAGGTAAGTTAATTTATATTATCTTAATGTTTGTGTGTCAGTTTCTTTACATTTTCTGACTTAAAGCCACCGGAAAGCCATTTTAAAGTGCTTAAGCAAATAACAATAATAATAACAATCGGCAGGGATCCTCAGACCAATACAATTAGTGTGCCTCCTCTATTTTAAAACCCACAAGCTGCCACTGGTAAGAGAAGAACAGAGTGAGCTTTAGCAAGTTGCAATGCAACAGTCTAAAAAGCACAATACACAAAACACAAATATTGGGTGTAAAATCAGTTATATTTATGTTAAGTGTCAAAATAAGTTTTACAGAATTGTCCTTTAAATGTGTCAGACAGAAATAAAAACTGCTAAAATGTTAAAAATAATCTGCTGTGGATTGTTCAAAGATTTCTTTATATTATATATATATATATATATATATATACTATTTTTTATTTTTGTATTTATGTTATGCATTCAGACTCTTCAGTGTTTAGAAATAGTCACAGCTCTTTATATTATTGCACATTTTCCATTTTGTAACCTTTTAAAAAGCTCCACTGAATTGAAGATGTATAGTGTAAATTCATTAAAAGTCACGTATTTGCTTCTCATAAACATTTACAAACCGTTCTTTTATCCCTGTAATTGTCAGATCGTTTTTCAGGCTGTATAGAAGGTGGATCTCAAAGAAACTAAATAACCGGGCAGTGCTACATCTTTTATTTGTGTCAGAACTGAATGTTGTTGTTTTTTCGAAAGCAGTCAGGGAGTATCCATTAAAGGATTGGCAGTGCAATAAAAACACAGTGTTGTCATAAGGGATACAAACTCTATAAAAAGTTATCTGAGTACACAGTGGCTTTTAACTTAGTGCTTTCAGCATATAAGTGAAATATAGCAGTACGAAAACATTTAATTGCAGTGATATTCAGACATTGCTGTCGCAAAATGAGACAAATATGAATGCCAACTGATCGACTTGGGTTGCAGGTTCAAAGAGCTGCTGAGAAGACAAATTGGAAATTAGATGTTGGTGCTTTTTGTTATACATGCAAACTGATATTACCCGATTTCTCCTCACGCGGCTCTGGACGAGGTGGCCAAAGACACAATACACAAAGAACATTTTGTAATGCTTCTCAACTGTTATCAAAAACAAACACAAACATTGTCTCGACAGGCTATTACCTTCTGACTTCAAACGCAAAATTGGCAGGGAATGTTTTTCCATGTAGTCGGGATAGACAGTGCCGTAATCTTACTGTGCGGCTCTGCTTTTCTAACAAAGCTTTTAAGAACAAACAACTTCAGTGGCGGTCTCATACCTGGAGGCTTGCCTTCAGGGATCTGTTAAACACAGCTCAAGGTCTCGCCTCACCTCAGCTGCCTAACAGTCTAATAATCTTATCATCTCTTTCTTCTATGACTTTATGTGTACCCAGTGCTTATAATTAGTATGGAAAACACATTAGCTTTGTTGCGTGTGTTCGAAGTGAGCTGCTTTGCTCTGTGTTGCATACATTTGGGGCTGCCACGCAGTTTGTTAACCATGACTGAATGTAAAAGCGGATCATGTAGAACGTTCTTCCTATACAGCAACTCTGTGTGAAGTTAAGCATGCAGGAAACTTGAATCACAACTGAATGCAATAGAGTTTGTTGTTAGCATGGTTCTAAGCTTATAGTGAAGCAGTGGCAAAAACACATTAAAAATCTTTAATTTTACTTCCATTAATGCACAAACAATGATTTGTCAAGCAGAATATAATACTTTGTGGTCAGGTAAATATTTACATTGTGTTATTTATTGTATGCAATCAGTTATTTCCTTTTAACTCGTTTATTTTCATTTCAATAGTAGTGTTTTTTTTATGTTTTTAAACTAACAGTGCAAATAAAAATAAAAATAAAAATAAAAAAACAGCAATATACAATGTAAAAATATAAAAATCTACTTGAAATAAAACAAACTTAAATACAATAAAATAAAGCACTTTTTATTTCAGCTACATGGAAAGACGAAATGTATCATTTTAAACTAGTTTAGGTTGTTGTACTAAAAATAAAATATTTTTAAAAATTTTATAAAATTATTAATACTAATTAATGTATAAGCATATCTCCAAAAATAAATAAATAAATAAAAAACTTGAAAATTACAACTAAATATCAAATAAATATATATATATATATATATATATATATATATATATATATATATATATATATATATATATATATATATATATATATATATATATATATTAAATGTAGTATATTCAATATTTAAGGTTATTATAATATGTAGTAATGTTGTTGTTTTTACTTGTAATGTAGGGAGCGTGACAATGCATTTGAGGATCCAAGTGCAGGCTTTATTGCAAGAATGCTAAAAACAGGCATGGTCAAACAGCAGTGAACAGGTATAATCCAGTGAAAACAAAAGAGTAATCAAAAAAAACAAAAACAAGCAACAGCCAGGACAGGCAGCAACACAATCAGAATACACAATATAGAAGTCCAGGGTCAAAAAACAAGGCAAGACAAGAAAAGGAACACAGGAACTAGGGCAAAACAAAGCCTAAACAATACTGAGCCATTGGTGTGTGTAGAACCAGGTTTTACATTTGTATAGGGACTCCAGCTGGAGATTTTGACATTACTGATTTTTTGATCAAATAAATGGAACCTTGATTGAAAGAGACTTCTTTCAAAAACATAACAACAATCACTTTTGACCATAACTGTCCAAATTAACATGTACAATACATATACACATAATATTATATATGTGACAAAAAAAGGTTATGACCTTGATTTTAAATGCAGCCTAGCTAGACAGCTCACCAAAGCTAATATATGCAACACAAACTGACAAAGTAACAAAGACAATAATGTGTATGTACCTCTGGTTTGCCGTCCATTCCATGTCTGCAGATTATTTTGACTGACCCTTTCTTTGGGCTGTGGAGGAAGGCCATCTTAGAGAAATCCTATTAGAGATGTCATAGTCTTAATGCTTTGACATCGCTCTGTCTCAATGGTCCCTTCTTGTGCGTTCCCCCTTTACCCTTTGATCCACAAACAGGGTCTACAAGCTGCTCTTTTGTAGAGTGGTGCTATTCAGAGGAGAGAGTGTGAGGGTGCTTTGATTTCATCTCATGGCTACGAACCTTGGAAGCATTTACCACAGTTTATCGATTTAGGTGCACGTCAACCCCCCCACCCCCCATCTCCTTCTTGTTTAATCATATCAGATTTTTAAGATGGCTCCAGATTGATGGTATTGATTGAGTCAGACAAAACTATCAATTCCTGTCTGTGGACTTGTTTTTGAGGATGAATGTTTTAATGGAGCACCTGTAGAGAATTTAAATGAACATGGCAGAATCAATGTGTTTTTGAGAGCCCAAGTGAATCTTAACATTTACATTTAGTCATTTAGCAGATGCTTTTATCCAAAGCAACTTACAAATGTGGACAATAGAAGCAATCAAAACTAGCAAAAAGCAATATGTAAGTGCAAATGACAAGAATGTCAGCCTAATGCCACACACCTTGCAAGGTATATATATATATATATATATATATATATATATATATATATATATATATATATATATTAGTGCTGTCAAAATTAGCGCGTTAACGCATTTGATTAATTTGAAATATTTAATGCGTTAAAAAAAATTAACGCAATTAACGCGGTTGCAGTTTTTTTTTTTTTATTTCCGGTTGTGGCCCATGTGTGTTCAACGTGCAAAGAAATATGGATAAGACCAAGGAAGGACTTTTAGACGGAAAGTTTAAGTATAAAACTCTGCCGGATGGTTCTGTGGATAAAAGAAAAGTAATCTGTGCATTTTGCAAAGCCGAATTTAATTACCACAGAAGTAATTCGTATTTGGCATATCACTTAAAAGCAAAACACCCCACCGAAACCATCTCTACGGGGCCTCGCCAATGTAAATTGCAGGAGTGCGTTCGTGGTAAAATGACAAGATCTGTAAGTGATAAGGTAATGAATGCTTTGGTTATTTGGATAGCTAAAAACTGCCGACCCATTAACATAGTAGATGACGATGGACTGCGGGACATAATTAGAACTGCATCCGGAGACGCCTCATACAATTTGCCCTCAAGAGGAACCATCATGTCAAAAATACACACTTTGTATGACGATGAGAAGGCACGGAGGATGAACACGTTACAGCAAGCGACACACATCGCACTGACAGGGGACCACTGGACTTCTGTGAGTAATGACAACTACTTAGGCATCACAGCGCACTTCGTTGATAAAGAATGGAAATTGCATTCATTCGCACTAACCGTGTCTAAAACTGAGGAACGACAGTACGCTGAGGCATGTGCGGATCATTTTCTCGATGTGGCAAGAGAATGGAAAATCGAGGACAAGTTAAGCACACTTGGCACTGACAGTGCTCGTAATATGGTTGCTGCCGCGAGACTACTTCCATTTGAACACCTGCCCTGCACGGCCCACATTTTGCAACGAACTGTCACAGTTTCCATTCACGGCAGTGGATTTGAAAGTGTCCTAGCTAAATGTCGCAAGATTGTTGGGCACTTTAAGCATAGTCCATCCAACGCTCACAAACTAATGGAACAGCAAGTTGCATGTGGACAGAAACAAGAATCTCTCGTTCAGGACGTTACGACTAGATGGAATTCTACCCTAGAGATGGTCAAGCGAATTCAGCGAAACAAATCTCCACTGACCACTACCCTGGCTCAGCAAAAGAGCAATGTTGCCATGTTGACTACACAGGAGCTCGCCAAACTGCAAAAGCTGGAGGAACTACTTGAACCTTGCAGGTAGATTAATATTATTTTCTCCGTCTCTTGTCTGTTTTCACTATCCCCCAATCTGTGTGTGCGTGTGTGCCCGCTGCCAAGGCATGCTGCGTAAAACAAAAATAAAAATAAGTTAAGACTAGTGTAAAACATTATTAAAAAGGTGAAGAAGAAATAAATATGGTGTTGAACAATGTAATGTAAATAAAATACAATTGTGTGTGTGTGTGTGTTTGTGTGTGAGAGAGAGAGAGAGAGAGAGAGAGAGAGAGAGAGAGAGAGAGAGAGAATGAGTGAGTGTGAGAGTGTAAGTGTACATGTTACATACTGGCACAAAATTAGTTTCTTTGCATTTAATAGCAACATCTTGTGCTTTCCATTGCAGATATGTAACTGAACTGCTGGGAGGAGAGCAGTACATCTCCTGCTCAGTGGTATTGCCAGCCTTGTGCCACTTGTTCAAAATTATGGAGTCCACAGAGGATGATCCAGCCTATGTAGTTAAATTCAAAAATGATTTTACTTCAGACCTATCTAAAAGGAAGGACAGCACTAATCTCACATGGCTGAAGATCGCTACTGCAATTGACCCAAGGTTTAAAGACCTAAAGTGTCTTCCCAAAGATGAAAGGAATGAGGTGTGGGCTTCACTAAGCAAGCTGTTAATGGCACAGAGTCCTGGAAAACAAGAGTCTAAAGAGACAACAGACTAACAGCCACCAAAGAAGAGAAGGATCTCCGTCTTGCTGGTTTCTTCTGATTCAGAGTCAGATGAAGAGGAAGAGTCCATAGAACAGTGTCTTAACCGCTACAAAGCAGAGCCCAAATTGCACATGGAGGGTTGTCCACTACAGTGGTGGAAAAAGAGAGAAGCAACACATGCAAGGCTGGCACCAATAGCATGCAAGTATCTGTCAACCCCTGCTACAACGGTGCCTTGTGGTAGACTGTTCTCACTCTCAGGTCACATCATTCAAAAGAAAAGGGCCACATTGTCCCCTGATAATGTCAACAGACTGGTCTGTCTCAGCAACTGGCTGAATGTAAAGGAGGACTAAGCAAAATAGTTTCTACTTTATAATTAATGTTCTCAACTCTCAGCAATACAACGTTACAATGAGTACAATTGTTTGTATTCATTCCTTTATTATTATTATTTTCCAATTTCCATATTTGCAATGACTATACTTTGGAAATTTTTTTGCAGTCAACTTAGAATTCAACATCTGTGTTACAAGTTAAACAAAAATTCCAATAAACAATCATATTTTGAATTTAAATAGTTTCTTTGTCTTGAGTTTACATTAATTATTTACGTTTTACATTTTCATATCCAAAAAGTTTCAGTCTTTTAATTGCGATTAATCGCTATTAATTTTTAAAAATTGTGCGATTAATTAGTTATTTTTTTTTAATCGATTGACAGCACTAATATATATATATATATATATATATATATATATATATATATATATATATAGAGAGAGAGAGAGAGAGAGAGAGAGAGAGAGAGAGAGAGAGAGAGAGAGAGAAAGAAAGAAGTAGAAATAACAGAAAAAATAGAAAGCTAGTGTTTCCTTTTTCTTCTTTTTTTAAAGGGTACATAACATACACAGTTTCACCTAATCTCCTGTTAATCTTGAGTACCTATAGAATAGAACTGCATACTTCATATATCCAAAAAGTCTTTAGTTTGATCATATTTATAAAAGAAAAATACAGCTTTTACGATTGTTTGCGGAAAAAGCCAAGCTCCTGGAGGCGTGCCGTGAGCAGAGCTATAATACTGATGTTTTGTGTTGTTTCCATTAACATACATTCACTTATGTGCTGATTTCCAACTAAAGACAGAAATCTGATGCAATTGTACTTACGTGAATGGGGCAAACCTGTCAAGTATCCCGTTTTGGCCGGAAAAAAAGTCACGTATTTTACCCTTCTTTCCCGTCGTCCTCCCGTGTTAGTATTTTCCCGTAAATCTCACATATTTTAACCTGCGTTATTAATAAAATAATAATAATAAAAAAAACATTCCCAATCTGAGCTCTGTCACTAGTCTCGCGATAACTGTATGAAGTTATTTTTGATTCAAAAAAACTGAACATCTGTGGCAGTGCGATTTGTAGTTGTAGAGAAAAGCCACATATGTGTATCAGTAAATTTGAAGTCACAGAGAGAAATGTTTTAAGAGTTGCAAACCTGTAGCCTTTTTTTCTCTCCCACAAACACAACACAACAGTTACACCTTCTCAAATTCTTCATTGCAGGTGCACAAATCCTATTCTACAAATTACACATTTAGAAACTTGTACGCTCACATTTTTGAAACAATTGCTGCAGTGAATGTGGTGCAAAACGCATTTACACACCCGCATCAAGAGATGTGAAGTTGTGGAGAAATGTTGAACATCCGCAAATCAGTACGTGAATTCATCAAATGAGAGATGCACACTTGTAGAATATTTTCTCAGAAATGTCTTGTATATTTTTCTAACACAAACACAAAGTACATAACTACAGCTGCTTGAATATGCTGCGATGAATCTCAAACACTGTTTTTCGCTTTCAAGTGACAAGTTTCGCGCTCTCCCTTTTGCACCGAGATATTTGGTTCAAAAGTGATTTGTGCATCTGTAGAGGTAGTGGGCGGGACTGTTTAGAGATTAGAGAATTTCAGCCAATCAGAAGAGCTTCTTTGGCACATTGGCCATGTTTAGCATGAGAATCAATCTCTTTAACACTGTGAACAACTGAATACACTCTGAACTCAGCTTCTAAATCTGACCACAGAAGACTACAGAGGGTAGTCCGGACTGCTGAGTGAATCATCGGTACAACCCTCCCTTCTATTCAAGAACTGTACTTATCCAGAGTGAGAAAAAGGGCTGTCAAAATCACTCTGGACCCCTCACATCCAGCACACTCCCTCTTTGAACTGTTGCCATCTGGCCGACGCTACAAAGCACTGAGCACTAGAACGACCAGACACAGGACCAGTTTCTTCCCTCAGGCAATCCATCTTATGAACAGCTGATAATAACTGCGAACACACTACACTTTATATTTATACACACATACACTTATTTATCTAACACACATACTTAGTATACACTTAAATTTTGCACATAATACACATGTACATACATAACTGCATTTTGTAATATACCTGCCTACAATTGTCATTTTGTATATTGTCATTCACTATCTACTTATTTGTATTTTTTATTCTTTTATTATGTGTTTTATGTTCTGTCGCTGTCATTCTGTTGTACTGCGGAGCTTCTGTCACGAAAACAAATTCCTCTTATGTGTAAACATACCTGGCAATAAAGCTCATTCTGATTCTGATTCTGATTCTGAATACACAAAACACCATTGTACCCCTCCTTTAAAGAAAGAAGGTAAATAGATAAAGTAGAATTAAAATAGAATAAAAAGTGCTTGAGTGAGAGAGTCAAATAAAAATGGAACAGATGTGTTTTTAGTCATTTCTGCTCTGACTGAGTTGGGCAGGTCATTCCACCGGGAAGGAACAGTTATTGAAAAAGTCAGTTAAAGTAACTTTGTGCCTCTTTGAGATGGCACGATAGTGCATCATTCTCTTGCAGAACCCAAGCATCCACAGGGCACATAACTCCAAAGTAATGAATTTAGGTAAAGGGGTAAAGAGTCAGTGGTGGCTTTGTAGGCAAACATTAATGCCATTAATTTTATGCTAGCAGCTACTGGTAGCCAGTTCAAAATGACTGACAGAGATTTGACGTCTGTTTTATTTTTTTTCAGCTCATTAAAAATTTATCTTGCATTGGCATTTTGGATGGAATTTAGAGGTTTAATAGAAGTGGCTGGAAGACCTGCCAAGAGGGCATTGCAATAGTCCAGCTTGGATAGAACAATAGCTTGAACAAGGAGTTGGGTTGCATGATCTGAAAGAAAGGGCCTGATCTTCCTAATGTTGTATAAAGCAAATCTGCAGGACCGGGCAGTTTTAGCAATGCGTTACCCCCAACACTGATCACGAGTCTGCAGGTGCAGTGACGATGACGTTACGCTGACGTGAAGCTCACACTTGCGGAGTGAAATAGGCATAAGAGTCTCCTTTTACTCTCAAAAACAGAGCCACTGAGGACTCAGTAGAGTAATTTTGTTTTTGATGGTAATATACCACAGAATACAGATCAGTAATGGTCAGTAATGTATATATATGTGTGTGTGTGTGTGTGTGTGTGTATCCTGGCTGTTTCAAACCTTAAAATGGACGTTAATGGGGGTTAAGATTTTGAAGCCCAAAAAAAGTGCGTGCATCCAGCCATCATAAATATAAAAAATAAAGTATTCTACACAGCTCCGGAGGGTAAAAAGTCCTTCTGAAGCAAGCTATGAGTTTCAATCAATCAATCACCTTTATTTATATAGTGCTTTAAACAAAATACATTGTGCCAAAGCACTGAACAACATTCATTTGGAAAACAGTGTCCCAATAATGCAAAACGACAGTCAAAGGCAGTTCATCACTGAATTCAGTTATGTCATCTCTGTTCAGTTGAAATAGTGTCTGTTTTATTTTGCAATCAAGTCAATGATATCGCTGTAGATGAAGTGACCCCAACTAAGCAAGCCAGAGGCGACAGCGGCAAGGAACCGAAACTCCATCGGTGACAGAATGGAGAAAAAAAAACTTGGGAGAAACCAGGCTCAGTTGGGGGGCCAGTTCTCCTCTGACCAGACGAAACCAGTAGTTCAATTCCAGGCTGCAGCAAAGTCAGATTGTGTAGAAGAATCATCTGTTTCCTGTGGTCTTGTCCTGGTGGTCCTCTGAGACAAGGTCTTTACAGGGGATCTGTATCTGGGCTCTAGTTGTCCTGGTCTCCGCTGTCTTTCAGGGCAGTAAAGGTCCTTTCTAGGTGCTGATCCACCATCTGGTCTGGATACGTACTGGATCCGGGTGACTGCAGTGACCCTCTGATCTGGACACAGACTGGATCTGGTGGCCACGGTGACCTCGGAACAAGAGAGAAACAGACAAATATTAGCGTAGATGCCATTCTTCTAATGATGTAGAAAGTACGGTGTTATGTGAAGTGTTCCGGTTCCAGTTTACCTAATTAATGCAGCCTAAAAATCCTTTAACGGATTTGGATATTAAAAGCATATTAGTATGTTATGTGTATGCCAGGTTAAAGAGATGGGTCTTTAATCTAGATATAAACTGCAAGAGTGTGTCTGCCTCCCGAACAATGTTAGGTAGGTTATTCCAGAGTTTAGGCGCCAAATAGGAAAAGGATCTGCCGCCCGCAGTTGATTTTGATATTCTAGGTATTATTATTTGTGTAAAAAGAATATCCCAAAATATCCCAAAATGTCCAAAGTATTATGCAATATCCAACAAATTTAACCAATAACCAAATAGACATCTTTGCAATGACGTACTGCCCTCTTTCCTGTCAGAGATGGAACTTTTTAATGGGATTATTAAAGCCCTTACATCCGTACTTTGTATCCTGGAAGCTTATGGTGATTCTTAGGAGAAAGGTTTTGTAAAGGAAAGGTTGTATTCACAATCCCAGCAGGTCTCAGGGCTTTAACTCACCTCCTCATTTCAGCCATATAGTATAAGGCCTTGGAATTCATCTGAATCTCTTCAGGGCTTCTACTGCTGATCGCTCACCAAAGCATATGAGGCCCTAATCCTACCTGACAGTTTAATGATAATTGCACTGGAGAACTTCACCCAAGACACTCACTATCAAATAAGTGAAGCGCCCGTCATCGAACTGAACTAGAAGCAAACTCTCCATTTAGAGCGTGAGAAAAAAAACCTTCACACTATGAGATAATTCATTTTTTTTTTTTTATTAGAGTTTCTGTTCTGCTAATATTCCAGTAATGTGCATGCTAATAAGCAACTAAGGGACCCTAAAATAAAGTGTGTGTGTGTGTATATATATTGAATTTACGTATAGTTGCAATTAAAATTTTTCAACCCCCGTGACCATTTTGTTGCAGAGAACAACATTTTAAGGAAACAATTCAACAAGGGCATCAGTGATCTATTAGAGAACATTTCTTAAATTCAGCCAAATATTTTCAATGAGAGTTAAATCTGGAGAAAGAACAGGCCACTCGAGAACATTCTACGACTTACCCCTGATAAGACCAGAAGTAGATTTGGATGTATGCTTTGGGATGGCTGTCCTGCAGGAAAGTCCACTGATCATCTGCTTCCATCTTTTCGAACAAAGGCATCACAATTCCTGCTAAAATGCCCTGATTCTTCAAAGAGTCTACAATGTCCTTCATGCAGTCATGATTTCTATTTCCTGCAACAGTAAAACACCCCCATAACAAGACTGGTCCTCTTCCATGTTTGACCATGGAGGCCATGTTCTTCTATTTATAAGCCTTTCCTATTCTGCACCAGACATACCCCTGATCCAAGAATCCAAAAGTTCCAGTTTGGTAACGTTTCTCCATATTTTTTTATTTTTTTTTTCAGAACTCCACAGGTCTACCCAAATGAATTTTAACATGTTCAAGTTGGACTTTTATGATGTTCTTGGTCAAGAGTGGCATTTGGCGGGATGCCCCAACATGAAGGTCATACTTGTCTAGTGTTCATCTTATACTCTGCATTGAAGTGTGTGTCCTCCTTTGCATCACCAGATTATTATTAGGGGTTCAAGCACGCAGTGCTGAAACCCTCTTGTAATTGTTAGGATTTTTATTATTATTATTATTCTTCCGCCCTAGAACTGAACGTGCAGCCCAAACCGTAAGGCCTAGAGAGCTGAAATTTGGACAGATCGTAGAGCTCATTTTGGGGAGAACTTATCAAAGTCTTAGCCCAATCGGCCTAACGGGGGCGCTACAGCGCAAAAAACTAAAATTTTGGACATTTTTGGCCGCAGATCGTAAACCGTTAGCCGTAGACTCAAAAACAAGGCATCGTTGCAATCCTTGGGTTAGCCCGAACAAAAGTGCACAGCTGCATTTTTTGCTCTACGACGCACCGTTTTCTCGCAAAATCGAGCTATATCCGAAACCTACTTTTGCGAACTAGTCTTAGGATTTTTAACCAATCGGAATCAAACCACTTCAGAAATATTCCCTGGACACTCAATATCAATAATTATCAAAAAAAAGTTGAAATTTCAATTCTTACGCGAAACAGTACACCAAAAAGCGTCTATGCTAACGTTAGCCAAATGCTATTTTAGCTATAACTCTTGAACGGAATGAGATATCTTCACCAAACTTGGTACACATATGTATGAGCTCAATCTTTGGTCATACAAAAAAAAATGCGCATCTCTGCCACTTGGGGGCGCTATAAGATCGAAAAAACACATAAATGGCTATAACTAGGCAACCGTTGGCTCGATCGACTTGAAAATTGGTATGCAGTGTCTTGGTCTGAAGGGGCACAAGTACCTATGAGGACATTTGCATATCTCAAAAAAACATGGCCGCCATTGGCCAAACAATTTTAAGCACCTATTTGAAAGGGTTAACGGATGTTGATCGGAACAAAACTCGCTGGGTACGTTCAACTCATGAACCTTAAGGTCTGTAAGAATTTTGAAAGAAATCGGCCACTAGTTGGCGCTAACGAGTTTTATGGCTCTGTAATCACGTGGTGTTTCACATATCAACGAAATATGCATATCATTTGATAGATCTCCTCATAATGCACAACTTTGCCTCAAGAACCATTGCTGTCAATCAAATTGTTCAAATGTTATTCACAAATATGTTAAAAACCTACTTTTACGAACTAGTCCTAGGTTTTTTGTCCGATCGGAACCAAACCACTGCAGTAATATTCTGTGGACTCTCTAGATCAATAATTATCAAAAAAATGTTGAATTTTGTCCTTTGGTTAGCTGTAAAGGGGTAGTTTAGTAAAAGGGGTGTGGCCAAACATACCCCAAAGCCTATAAAACCTAAAGGAAAACTCAAAACTTTATGAAACTTCGTGGAATCATGTATCAGGTGACTCTTAACAAGCATGCAAAGTTTCATGGAGATCGGATCATAGGTGGCGCTATAACAGTTGAAAAAGCCTCAAAAACAAACATTTTCAATAGAAAATGATCACAATTTGTAGGACATGTTCATACATTCACACAAACACTAGATCTTCATATCATATGATAGATCTCCTCTTTGTGAACAACTTTGCCTCAAGGAGCGAAGATGTCAATCAAATCGTTCAATTGTTATTCACAAATATGTTAAAAACGTACTTTTGCGAACTAGTCCCAGATTTTTTACCCGATCGAAACCAAACAACTGCAGTAATTTTCTCTGGACTCTCTAGATCAATAATTATCAAAAAAATGTTGAATTTTGTCCTTTGGTTAGCTTTAACTGGCTAAATTAGAAAAGGGGCGTGACCAAAATACCCAAAAGCATATAAAACCATAAACGAAAACGCAAAACTTTATGAAACTTGAAGAAAACATGTAACAGGTGACTCTTAACAAGCATGCAAATTTTCATGGAGATCGGACCACAGGTGGCGCTATGACAGTAGAAAAGGTCTCAAAACATAAGATTGATATGGTAAATGGCCTCAAATTGTCTGAAAATGCTCATATATTCACATAAACACTAGATCTTCATATCATATGATAGATCTCCTCATTCTGAACAACTTTTGGGACCAATGTTGTCAATAAAGCTGTTAATTAAATATTGAAGATTATTTAAAAAAGTTACTTTGGCAAAGTAGTCCAAGGCTTTAAGCTGAAAATCAATAAAACTACTGAAGTACAATTCTCTAGACTCTGAAGGTCAATAATAATGAAAAACATGTTGAAAAATTGCATTTGGACAACTATAAACCAGTGATTGTATAATATGTTCTTTTCACAGTGTACACAAAGGCCTATTTATACAAACAGAAAGCCCACAAACTATCAAAACTGTGTAAAATAAAGCCTAATTTCATTCTAAACAAGCATGCAAAATTTAAGAGAGATTGGGCAAAAAACTTTACACTATAACAGTTTAAAAACAGTGTTGTTTGAGTAAATGCAACCACTAGATGGCAGCGGAAGACCACTAATGGGCTCATTCAGCAAATTGAAACAGTACTTTTGAGAAGATTTATGAATTCATGCCTAAACAATAAAAAAAAAACACTGTTACAACATTTTAAATCTCACTGAGTTAAAGTTTTCCATTTTGTTCATACAGACTTACCAGTTTTTAAAATTTTGCCACATTATGATTACAGTGAAACCTGAAAATGACATCCAAACTCTTAAAACTAGTTTAATCATTTAATTTCAGTGCGTGTGTCTGTCTGTCAGCCTATTCTCTGTTTTGGATGTGTTTAACTGTCATCCGTACATCCAGGTTGGCTCAGACCACCTCAGAGGCCTTAATGTGCTTGAACCCCGTAAATGCTGCTTGCAGCTTTAATTATTATTATTATTATTATTATTATTATTATTCATCGATTTTGACCAACAAACTGCATGCTTACACAGTCTTTTATAATGGATCTAAAACAAGTTCTGTCGAAGACAAAGCCTAGTGATTAGCACAGATGCCACAACATGTTTAGCCATTGCATTTTTGTGGGCCATGTAGGTTTGAATTCAACTTGCGCCACTTTTCCAATGCCATGTTGCCCTCTTCCCGGCACCATTTCATGCCCTTTCAATCATGATCCTCATAAATAAAATAGCAAAAAGGCCAAAAATAAAAGTGTCAGCATTCAGGCAGGACTTCTAGGAAAGCGTCATAGGAGAGGTTTACAATAGAAACACCTGGGGTGTGTTACTCGATGAAAGGTTCTGCGCTAGATGCTCTGTTGGAAAGCCAGCTGTAAACTTGTACCATTGAGCTCATGTCAGGTTTATGGAATAAATATGAAGTCATGCACACATAATTTCAACCATTGCCCATCTGTTTATTTATCCTTCAGGTGTGCGTTTGTGTGAGTGATATTCTTTGCTATATCACGGCGTGGAAACGTCTCTCTTGAATATTTCATCACAATGTCCTAATTCTAGGCAGCGTTATACCGGCTAGCTGTGATTGATTTAGAAAGAAAATAAATCACCTTCTAATTGTTTGCTTGTTTTCCACCATTCATGGAAAATGTTGCCACTTTGATAGATCATTCATTGTGCAAGCCTTTATTTATAATTATATATATATTTTTTTTTAAGTGAAATGAGATCAGTCAGTCAAAGAGCTGTTCTCCTGGAGAAATGAAAGGACATGGATCCGTGCCCTTGTGGAAACACGCAAGCGTCCTCTTTGGAATCTCTCAAATGGAAAGCAGATGCTTTTAAATGCCTTACAAACGACTGAATCTGTCAAAATGAGATGCATGATTTTCCCTGGGCCTCGCCGTTCCTTCTGTACATCTCCAGATGATGTATGAGCCAGGCTGGATGTTAAAACGGTTCGACGTTTTGTTCCTGCCTCACAGCCGGGGATGCTAAAGCATGGCTTTGTTCCTCTGAAAGGAGTCTGTGCGTCTTCCGTATTGTCCTGCCTCGGCTGTCGGTTTATCAGCGCTAACTGGCCCACTGATGCCAGTCTTCATCACGCCAGCACCCACTGTTTCACTGCCACTCTGATGCTGATGGGAATTCAGGTTTGAGCCCACTGTGAAGTCAAAACTATAGATGGTAAGAGAGAAAAAAAAAAAAAAACAGAACGGTATGAGCAAAAACAACCTTTGTACATTTTTCATCATTAGTTGTTTAAGTAGATTAATTTGCAACTTATTAAGTCAATAATTCTCTACCAGGGAGCCTCAGCAAACGTCCAGAGGGGACTCAACATTGTTTAAAATAAGCCAAAACAATAAAAAATCTAGATGATTCTTATTTCAATTCACCCACTCAACAACTGAATATATAAGGAAGCCTAGGAGTGATTTCTCGATCTGGGGAAATCTTGTAAATTAATACAATTTTATTACTGCATGGGTAGTTTTATAATGAATATGCATGTTTATAGTTATGTCAAGCATAAAATATTTAATTGTGTGGATATTTTGCAAGTATTTTTATTATTATTATTATTTTTTTAATCCTTGTCCTAAATCCTGTTTCAGACACTGATGATACATTTTCATGCTTGATTTTTGAATTGTTGGGGATTTTTACATCTAAACGGAACTATGTAGAAACAAACACTATAGCAGACTTGCTTTAGCTAACATTCACACAGCCTTGTGAAAGTTATTTATTTATTTATTTATGTTATCAGCGTCTGATTACAAATATTAAGTGTTCATTTTATGTTTTCCTACATTTGTTGTGTTTGTATAACTTGTTCTTAGTTGTTTTTTGTTGTTGTTTTTTTTTTCATTTTTTTTTTTCATTTATCTTTCATTTTTATTTAACTTTTAGTTTTATTAATTGTATTTCTTCCATTTATTTACTATTTTTCCATTACTTTCTAGTTATACATTAGGTTTAAGTTTGGCAAGTTTAAAACTTTCACCTGATATTTTTATTTGATTTCAAATGTATTTCAACATCATATAAGTCACAAGTTGTATGTATATATATATATATATATATATATATATATATATATATATATATATATATATATATATATATATATATATATATATATATATATATATATAATGCTTAACTGTTCATAATAAACCACATTAATATAAATACCAGATGTTATATATGTTGAAATATGAGTATATATGAAAATGTTTTAATCAGCTGCACCAAATATTTTATCTATAATCTTCAGTTTTGTCATTGTTTAATTGGTTAACACAGTACCATTACATAATTTTGGATCTTTAAGATTTTTTATATTTTTATTCAGTAAGGATGCATCAAACATATCAAAAGTGACAATAAAGATATTTATGATCCAAAATATTTCTATTTCAAGTATTTGTTTACTTTTTTAAGTTGATATCCACTGTTGAAAATTGAGTCAGTTTTGCCAAAGTATGTGTTACCTGAAGCAACAGTTTCATGATTGTCAGCTTTATTGATATGATATGCTATAATTGATTAGACATTAATTTCCCTATCATTTACGGCCAGTCATGTGGGATACTCCTTTTGTCATGAACATTTTTGTATCAATAACCAGTCGGTAACAATTCCATGCAGGTACTGCTAACCATTCTCAATTGCCTTAGCACTGTTGAGATTTTCTGTCATCCCATTGATATCCCTTCCTAATTCTTGTTTTCCTGTCATCCTACGTGTCACAGGAAAATGGGTTTTGTTGATGTTAAACTCTCCCTTGTGTTGGTGGCGTCCATTTCAAGGTGTCACTTGTGAAGTCTTTCTCCTACAATATGCTTCCGTTCCTGTCTATTTGTCTTGCTAATCAAGTGTGAAGGATGATTCTGCAGGCCGCAGAGAGACCGTCTGTCACAGCGTAATAGGACAGAGACACGTGGATGTACCTGTGTGTGAATACTGCCATTAACCTGAAGGTGCAGCAAGGTGTGTAGAGTGATGATGAGCAATTCATGGATCAGAGCCTCAAAAAAATCCACCTTGGAATTAGGATGCTGCATTTTCAGGCGAGCTGTGTTTCCTACTCTCTGATGGCTGAATGCTAGTGAGCTTTTGTCACCTGTTTGTCTAATAATCTCTGTATTTTTAGATATGTCCCATATGTGCTCTCACAAATGAGATTTACACGGCTCTCTTCCCTTCTGAAGTGGCATATTGGGAGTTCGTTTTTGACATTGAATGATGGTTCCTTTTGGATTAGCTATCAGAACAGGAAATCATTTTCTTTACAGGTTAAGGCCATTTTGTTTATAGTTCCACAATATTTGTTAGTTAAGGTATAATGCATGTTGTAGCTTAAAAAAAAAAAAAAAAAAGTTCCTTATGACCTTAAGACTTTATGGCAGACACCCACCCAGGTTAGACCCAGCAGAATTTACCTATTTACTCTTGCTATAGTGTCTTTGACTGAAGTATATATCAAAATGCCCAAGAATAGATAAAGGCTGGAACAATTTTGTTAGTCTTGTTTTATATCTCTTGGGTTGTACTGTAGATTGTGTGTATTTGTGAAAGTCTCTCTCCTTAAATACACATCATGTTTCAACCCATGATGTAATATATATATATATATATATATATATATATATATATATATATATATATATATATATATATATATATATATATATATATAAATTTGTATTGTATGGTTACTTTTATAATTTTATATATTTTTTAAAATCTAATTTAATGTTATGTAAAATTTTCATATTTTACTATATTTTTTTACTATTTATTACCTAATTACAATTATAATAATAATAATAATTATTATTATTATTATTTTTACATACATAATAAAATAGTTTAATTTAACCCATAAAATGTAGATGTAGGCAGCCATTATTTTGAAATGAAGGTCCTGATTTATTTTGTGATAATGGCATACTGACAAATTTTCATAATTTTGGTAGACAGACAGCTTCCTCCCAATTTCAGAAAAACATCAAATTGTCAATACTGTAATCAAAACTATAAAACAAATTTCCTGTTTGTTGTCCCACCCATAAAGTTGAAATGCAATCTACGCCCCTGCCAGAACATGAACTGTCTCTCTCTTTTGCCTGGCATGCTGTTTAATTGCGCTGGCTCTTTTTGATAGGTGTAATTACTGTTTGTGTGCTTCTGTTTGCATCTGTGCAGAGGGTGGACAGAACTGTATGGTGCGAATGGCACATAAAATATAATGACCACGCCAGGCTTTTGAATTAGTCAGTGCTCATATTAAAATGTTTAGATGATTGACGCCGTAAAAGTTAGGTGCTAGTGATTACAGGGATTCTTACGGCAATTAAAAATCCATTTGTCTGCAATGACCTTTTTTTTTTTTTTCTATGAGGACAACAGGAAATGATGGTAAGTTCTACTGGCATGTCGAAAAGCAGGTTTGGCGGGTTGGTAAATAAAATAGTGACATTTACATCTTACCATGGTTTTTTTTTCCGGGCATCTTTGAAATTCTGGAAATATGGTTTGCTAAAAAAAGCCCTTTTCCAGCAGTTCTGTCACTCTAGCAGGCGGCTGGCATGTTTTGGCCGGCTGAGGCGGCCTGTAATAAGGCAGACAGGCTGGATTCGTAGCTGTGTGCGAGATCTCTTTGTTCTGACAGTCTTGTAGTTAGGGTGTGAAGCGAATAAAGGCAGTTTGATTCATTTTTCCCCCGCTGGGTTCATCACAGGCTAGAAGACTGTCTGTATTGCTCATTCGAGTCCTGCTTTTTTTGTGTCCAAAATAGCCCTATTAAGTGTCAAAACTTGAGTTAGAAGGAGAAAAAAAAGGAAAAAGAGAGAGAGAGAAATTCATTCTTTCTTACCTTTTACACCTTTACATCCTTATTTTTTATTATCTTTTTTCCTTATTTTCAGAGAAAGAAAAAAAGGAAACCAATCACATGAGTAAAAAAAAAATACTTGGCATAAGGACAGAAGATCACCGCAAGCGAAGTCAAATGCTGCTGAGTCCCTTTATAATGATGAGGTGGGGATTCCATGTGTTCCTACTTGGTCACTTTTAGCACTGTATTGACTTCCTGAGCTGCTTTTCAGTACACATAACTGGATCCTGAGCTCACAGTCATAGTTTATCAGAGAGGTCCCGTTCCCTGCGCTAAGTGCTAATTGTCACATTAAATTGCACCCTGTTGGCTGCCATGGCTATTGCCATGTAAATTTTCTGCAAGCTGCTTAGAATGTGATTTTGAGGGCTAATTGGGGATTTGCAATCCAACGGTGATTCCAATTTTTACTTTTTTTATTAACTTGCCTTCCTCTTTATGTGGATATTGTCCAGTCGCAGTGCCCAGGTGCTCAGTTTGCCCACACAGTTGTAAGGGTAAGCAGAGATCTGTCAATGTTACTGTACAGTTCAAGGGTAAATGTTTGAAGGGACACATCAGCAAAGGACTGTAAACCTGTAAAGCAGTCAAATGACCACAATGCCTGAGAATAACGTTATTGACCTGATGTTGCCGCAAAAAAACAACTTAACATAGTGTAGACAAGAAATAAAATTTGTTATTATGTGAACAATTCAGACACAAATAATAGCATTTGTACCTCAACAACAACAACAATAATAATAATTATAATAATAATAATAATAATAATAATAATAATAATAATAATAATAATAATAATCAGAAGACATCAAACTTTTTTTTCTATAAACAAAATTCACTAATTTTATTATTTATTTTTGTATATTTTTATATATATTTTTGTAATTTTTCTTAATGTTTCGAGTTACAGTTTTTTTCAGTCACTAACAAGCATTTGTCCAAGCAGTTGTCACATTTTCAAAACTCTAAACACAATTAGCACAGCATCTATCTATTGTGGCCATACCATTCACACGTTTCATATCGTTTTCACACAATATGGAGTCATTGAACACATTTCCACAATGCTTACATATTCTGAACAGACAAGCTATACCTCCCAACAAAATTATGGATCGTTTTTGTAGTATTTACAAATGTTAACACACAACATCCCACAATAGCAAAAACAATGTTCCAAACCTTAGATACAGTATAAAAACCTCTGCTTCTGCAATGATATCAGTTCAAAAACAATATATCTTAGCTGATTTATGATGTGTAAATTGGGCCAACCACAACTGATTCCAATCTGGCTTAGACTCAATGGCAGGGCTTATTTTTTAGACAATAAACTTATACAATAAAAGGAGGACTTTGAAGAGTGATGTTTTTGGAAACAGAAACAGAAAAAGAGAAACACTGTAATGTATGGACGAGGAAGAGTAAGAGCAAGGGGCCCAGGGAGAAGAGCAGGAGCAGTGAGAGGAGCAGGAGAAGTGAGAGGAGCAGGAGCAGAGAGAGGAGCAGTGAGAGATGCAGTGAGAGGAGCAGTGAGAGGAGCAGGAGCAGTGAGAGGAGCAGGAGAAGTGAGAGGAGCAGGAGCAGAGAGAGGAGCAGTGAGAGATGCAGTGAGAGGAGCAGGAGCAGTGAGAGGAGCAGTGAGAGGAGCAGGAGCAGTGAGAGGAGCAGTGAGAGGAGCAGGAGCAGTGAGAGATGCAGTGAGAGGAGCAGGGTCAGTGAGAGGAGCAGTGAGAGGAGCAGGAGCAGAGAGAGGAGCAGTGAGAGATGCAGTGAGAGGAGCAGTGAGAGGAGCAGGAGCAGTGAGAGGAGCAGTGAGAGGAGCAGGAGCAGTGAGAGGAGCAGGAGAAGTGAGAGGAGCAGGAGCAGAGAGAGGAGCAGTGAGAGATGCAGTGAGAGGAGCAGGAGCAGTGAGAGGAGCAGGAGCAGTGAGAGGAGCAGTGAGAGGAGCAGGAGCAGTGAGAGGAGCAGTGAGAGGAGCAGGAGCAGTGAGAGATGCAGTGAGAGGAGCAGGGTCAGTGAGAGGAGCAGTGAGAGGAGCAGGAGCAGAGAGAGGAGCAGTGAGAGATGCAGTGAGAGGAGCAGTGAGAGGAGCAGGAGCAGTGAGAGGAGCAGTGAGAGGAGCAGGAGAAGTGAGAGGAGCAGTGAGAGGAGCAGGAGCAGTGAGAGGAGCAGTGAGAGATGCAGTGAGAGGAGCAGTGAGAGGAGCAGTGAGAGGAGCAGGAGAAGTGAGAGGAGCAGTGAGAGGAGCAGGAGCAGTGAGTGGAGCAGTGAGAGATGCAGTGAGAGGAGCAGTGAGAGGAGCAGTGAGAGATGCAGTGAGAGGAGCAGTGAGAGGAGCAGTGAGAGGAGCAGTGAGAGGAGCAGGAGAAGTGAGAAGAGCAGGAGCAGTGAGAGGAGCAGGAGCAGTGAGAGGAGCAGTGAGAGGAGCAGTGAGAGATGCAGTGAGAGGAGCAGTGAGAGGAGCAGGAGCAGTGAGAGGAGCAGGAGAAGTGAGAAGAGCAGGAGCAGTGAGAGGAGCAGGAGCAGTGAGAGGAGCAGGAGCAGTGAGAGGAGCAGGAGCAGTGAGAGGAGCAGGAGAAGTGAGAAGAGCAGGAGCAGTGAGAGGAGCAGGAGCAGTGAGAGGAGCAGTGAGAGGAGCAGTGAGAGATGCAGTGAGAGGAGCAGTGAGAGGAGCAGTGAGAGGAGCAGGAGCAGTGAGAGGAGCAGGAGAAGTGAGAAGAGCAGGAGCAGTGAGAGGAGCAGGAGCAGTGAGAGGAGCAGGAGCAGTGAGAGATTGTTTTTATTTTAACACCCCCCCCCCCCTTTTACAGTTTTTTTCAGTCGCTAACAAGCATTTGTCCAAGCAGTTGTCACATTTTCAAAACTCTAAACACAATTAGCACAGCATCTATCTATTGTGGCCATACCATTCACACATTTCATGTCGTTTTCACACAATATGGAGTCATTGAACACATTTCCACAATGCTTACATATTCTGAACAGACAAGCTATACCTCCCAACAAAATTATGGATCGTTTTTGTAGTATTTACAAATGTTAACACACAACATCCCACAATAGCAAAAACAATGTTCCAAACCTTAGATACAGTATAAAAACCTCTGCTTCTGCAATGATATCAGTTTCAAAAACAATATATCTTAGCTGATTTATGTTGTGTAAATTGGGCCAACCACAACTGATTCCAATCTGGCTTAGACTCAATGGCAGGGCTTATTTTTTAAACAATAAACTTATACAATAAAAGGAGGACTTTGAAGAGTGATGTTTTTGGAAACAGAAACAGAAAAAGAGAAACACTGTAATGTATGGACGAGGAAGAGTAAGAGCAAGGGGCCCAGGGAGAAGAGCAGGAGCAGTGAGAGGAGCAAGAGCAGTGAGAGATGCAGTGAGAAGAGCAGGAAAAGTGAGAGGAGCAGGAGCAGTGAGAGATGCAGTGAGAGGAGCATGGGCAGTGAGAGATGCAGTGAGAGGAGCATGAGCAGTGAGAGATGCAGTGAGTGGAGCAGGAGCAGTGATAGATGCAGTGAGAGGAGCATGAGCAGTGAGAGATGCAGTGAGAGGAGCATGAGCAGTGAGAGATGCAGTGAGAGGAGCATGAGCAGTGAGAGATGCAGTGAGAGGAGCAGGAGCAGTGATAGATGCAGTGAGAGGAGCAGGAGCAGTGAGAGGAGCAGTGAGAGGAGCAGGAGCAGTGAGAGATGCAATGAGAGGAGCAGGAGAAGTGATAGATGCAGTGAGAGGAGCAGGAGCAGTGAGAGGAGCAGGAGCAGTGAGAGGAGCAGGAGCAGTGATAGATGCAGTGAGAGGAGCAGGAGAACTGAGAGGAGCAGGAGCAGTGAGAGGAGCATGAGCAGTGAGAGATGCAGTGAGAGGAGCAGGAGCAGTGATAGATGCAGTGAGAGGAGCAGGAGAACTGAGAGGAGCAGGAGCAGTGAGAGGAGCATGAGCAGTGAGAGATGCAGTGAGAGGAGCAGGAGCAGTGATAGATGCAGTGAGAGGAGCAGGAGAACTGAGAGGAGCAGGAGCAGTGAGAGGAGCATGAGCAGTGAGAGATGCAGTGAGAGGAGCAGTGAGAGGAGCAGGAGCAGTGCGAGGAGCAGTGAGAGGAGCAGGAGAAGTGAGAGAAGCAGGAGAAGTGAGAGAAGCAGGAGCATTGAGAGGAGCAGGAGAAGTGAGAGAAGCAGGAGAAGTGAGAGGAGCAGGAGAAATTATAGATGCAGTGAGAGGAGCAGGAGCAGTGAGAGGAGCAGGAGCAGTGAGAGGAGCAGTAAGAGGAGCAGGAGCAGTGAGAGATTGTTTTTACAGACTCCCTTTTATCTGGGCTTTTTGCTGTTGTTGTTTTTTTGTTCAGAATGCTCTTATGTGTTTCATTGATATTTTGTTCACTGTAAGCAATACTGTCGAGCCTGTTCTGTTCTATCATACCGTGTTTCTACTGTACTGCCTGCTGCAGTAAACAGTAAAGGGAAAAATAGCTTTTTACTGGAATGCTTTTGAATGTGAACATTACTGTACATTTGGACATACAGTTCCAAACCATTAAATTTAGTGTAAAACAGTGAATTGCATGTTTTGCATGCAAATACCTGTAAAACTGAAACATAAAAGTCAATGCAGTTTTAGTAATGTCAACAATAGCCAGTATTTTGAAACCTGGTGTACTTTGATTGACTGTATGTACCTTGTGAGGTGAAAACAAGTGTTATTCTTTGACAGAATAATTTGATTTTGAGTCAGATTTCCAGTGTTTTGGTAAAGTTGGTGTGTGCAGATAAAGATGTGTTCTATTTTGAAATGAAGATTTAGTATATATTTAACAAAATGTGTTTTTGAGAAGAAAATTATCCATTTGGCCAATTGTGTTTTGTAGGTGTGAGTCTGTGTTAAGAGTTTAGAAAAAGTATCTGAAGTATGGTTAAGCGCTTGTTAGCGATTGAAAAAAACTGTAATCTGGGCTTTTTGCTGTTGTTGTTTTATGTTCAGAATGCTCTTATGTGTTTCATTGATATTTTGTTCACTGTAAGCAATACTGTCGAACCTGTTCTGTTCTATCATACCGTGTTTCTACTGTACTGCCTCCTGCAGTAAACAGTAAAGGGAAAAATAGCTTTTTACTGGAATGCTTCTGAATGTGAACATTACTGTACATTTGGGCATACAGTTCCAAACCAAGAAATTTAGTGTAAAACAGTGAATTATATGTTTTGCATGCAAATACCTGTAAAACTGAAACATAAAAGTCAATGCAGTTTTAGTAATGTCAACAATAGCCAGTATTTTGAAACCCGGTGTACTTTGATTGACTGTATGTACCTTGTGAGGTGAAAACAAGTGTTATTCTTTGACAGAATAATTTAATTTTGAGTCAGATTTCCAGTATTTTGGTAAAGTTGGTGTGTGCAGATAAAGATGTGTTCTATTTTGAAATGAAGATTTAGTATATATTTAACAAAATGTGTTTTTGAGAAGAAAATTATCCATTTGGCCTATTGTGTTTTGTAGGTGAGAGTCTGTGTTAAGAGTTTAGAAAAAGTATCTGAAGTATGGTTAAGCGCTTGTTAGCGATTGAAAAAAACTGTAATAGATTTAGAAACATTACACTTATCCCCTTAAATTGAGGCGTCTGCATTATTAGTGCTACATATATAGTTAGTGGTATATATATACAGTGGGGCTCGAAAGTTTGGGCACCCCTTGCAGAATCTGTGAAAATATGAGTAATTTTCAAAAAACAAGAGAGATCATACTAAATGCATGTTATTTTTTATTTAGTACTGTCCTGAGTAAGAAATTGTACATAAAAGATATCAACATTTAGTCCACAAGACAAAAAATTGCTGAAATTATTAAAATAACCCCACTCAAAAGTTTGGGAACCCTTATTTCTTAATACTGTGTTCTGTTACCTGATGATCCTTGACTGTCTTTCTGTTTTGTGATGGTTGTGCATGAGTCCCTTGTATGTTCTGAACAGTTAAACTGAGCAGCGTTCTTCAGAAAAATATTTAAGGTCCTGCAGATTGTTCAGTTTTCCAGCATCTTTGCATATTTGAACCCTTTCCAGCAGTGACTGTATGATTTTGAGATGCTTCTTTTCAGACTGAGGACATTTGAGGGACTCAAACACAATTATTTAAAAAGATTCAAACATTCACTGATGCTCCAGAAGGAAATAAGATGCATTAAGAGCTGGGGGGTGAAAACTTTTGGAATTTGAAGATCAAGGTAAATTGTACTTAATTTGTATACCGGGAAACATACAAGTATCTTCTGTTGCTTACGAAGGGCAGAACTAAATGGAAAAAAAATATATTTCAACAAAATAAGACAAATTTGGCCATCTTCATCGTGTTCAAAAGTTTTCACCCCCAGCTCTTAATGCATCTTGTTTCCTTCTGGAGCATCAGTGAATGTTTGAATCTTTTTAAATAGTTGTGTTTGAGTCCCTCAAATGTCCTCAGTCTGAAAAGATGCATCTCAAAATCATAAAATCACTGCTTGAAAGAGTTCAAATATGCAAAGATGCTGGAAAACTGAACAATCTGCAGGACCTTAAATATTTTTCTGAAGAACACTGCTCAGTTTAACTGTTCAGAACAAACAAGGGACTCATGCACAACCATCACAAAACAGAAAGACAGTCGAGAATCATCAGGTAACAGAACACAGTACTAAGAACCAAGGGTTCCCAAACTTTTGAGTGGGGTTATTTTAATAATTTCAGCATTTTTTTTGTCTTGTGGACTAAATGTTAATATATTTTATGTACAATATCTTACTCAGGACAGTACTAAATAAAATATAACATGCATTTAGTATGGTCTCTCTTATTTTTTGAAAATTACTTGCATTTTCACAGATTCTGCAAAGGTGCCCAAACTTTCGATCCCCACTGTATATATATATAGTAGGGCTGGGCAAGTTAACACATTATTATTGTGTTAACGTATTAATTAATTAACACAGAAAATTATTTTATTGTGCAGTTTTATTTATTATTATTTTGAAAGTCCGTTGCTCACTGGCTCTGAATACAGATACCGACACATCATGAGGTCACAGAAGGGGTTGAATGTTGATCAGTCTGGTTTGGGATGGGCAACAGCATGCATCTTAACCAATGAGAGCATTTGAGGTGAGCCTAACACTGTGTCTACACCGTACTTGAACGGCACGACGCAAAAAAAAATAGCCTACTGTAGAATGCATTATAATCAGTGATTCTGTCTACACTAAATGTCCCGGCATGACACAAGAAATCCCAGACAGTAAACTTCTGGCTCGTTCTCTCTATGACATACTGACACAAAATTCCAATTATCGGGCTTTGTTGCGTATAGTGTCTATCTGCTCGATTCGATACTGTCATTCAACAAATCCTTCTGTCCAGCCTCTTATCGCTGGGAACTGCACTCCACTGGTTTGAGTCTTTCCTCACAAGTAAGTACTTAAGGTTGGCTTGGGGAGGAAAGGTATCCAAATCACATCAACTGGTCACTGGGGTTCCTCAAGGATCAGTTCTTGGGCATTTCTTCTTCTCTATGTAAACTACATCATAGGACCCATAATTCAGGTGCATAGGTTTCCTATCATTGCTATGCTGATGGCACGCAGCTCTGCCTCTCATTTCAACCAGATGATTCAATGCTACCTGATCAGATCTCAGACATGCAATCCTTTGATGACCAGCTGACCTTTAAAGATCACATTGCAGGTTTGCACTACACAACATCAGAAACAATCAGATCCTTCCTAAAAGAGCATCGCCCAGGCCCTTGTCATTTCTAGGTTGGACTATTGTAATCAAACCTCTGCAAATGATTTAGAATACAGTAGCACTTCTTGTTTTCAATAAACCCAGGACTCACACTGCTTCTCATCTCTCTGCACTGGCTTCCAGCTGTGGCTCACATCAAGTTCAAAATATTGATGCTTGTCTACAGAACTGCCACACCCTCCTACCTCCACTCTCTCCTATATGCATCTACAACCCCTTCAGAAGCCTGCAGTCGGTAAATGATTAGTGCATCATGGTACCATTGCAGAGAGGAACAAAATCTCAAATCACTCTCAAGGATGTTTTCTTTCACTGTACCCTGTTGGTGGACTGACCCACCTAACACCATCTGAACAGCCAAATCCCTCACAATATTCAAGAAACAACTGAAAACTCATCTTTTCCATGACCATTTAATTGTCCCTAATAATTTAATAATTAAAACATATATATATTAATTATATACATTCACTTTTTCTGTTCTCTCGTTACTATCATCCAGGCTTTTTACTATTTTGAATGATGACTGAGAACGTGTAACATTTACACTTCTCCTGTTTATCGCCATCTTATGGTACATCGCTTTTTGTGTTCCTCAACTGTAAGTCACTTTTGATAAAAGCATCTGCCAAATGAATAAATGTACATGTAAACGTAGTGGCCCCTGACACATTTTTTGCTTAGGGTCCTCAGAAGTGTGGGACCAGCACCGACTGTGTTAAACTGTATCAGCTAACACCTTGATGATAGTCTATAAACACACACACACACACACAAAGGAAACAGATCCTGTGATGAATTCAGCTCTGATGTGACCATTATCCTGTGAGTGGTCTAATATACACAGTGAGAGTTTTAAGATTTATGTACCCATTTTGTGGGTATGCAACTTGCAGACTCTGTGCTGGTATACAGTATGAATGTATGAAAAATGTGTTTGAAGTATTAATTCTGCATCTACTTAGTGCAGTATTCACAACATCATGTTTAATATTGCTTCTAATACGTTTTTCTTTCAACTCTGAACCTGAATTTCAGCAGCTTACAGAGTTAATTAAAACTGTTTTTTAACAATATTTGACCGTTTGTGGAAAACCATATGGATATTGATCTCATGAACTGAGAGAGAGAGAGAGAGAGAGAGAGAGAGAGAGAGTTACAGTCTTCTGTCTTTCTGTCACTGTCTTCTGTGAGTGTTGTGTTTGTTTGGTGCCATGTGCTCTCTCCTGTCTTATTCTGACCCCGCCCACCTTGTCACCTCATTACTGTTCAGTTGCTCCACCTGTGTTCCTCCCTTGCTCCCGGACTCATTTACCTTCACTCTGCACACCTGTCTCTCAATCACACACACAGCTGTTGCTCATTGTCATGGACTATATATTCTTGTCTCACACACCCCCTGTCTGGCTGTATTGTATGTTAATGTTTCTCGTGTATTGCGGTTGCTTCTTATTCTGATCTTGTCCTGGATATCTGTTTGGTTTTGTTTTTGTCTTGTTTGCTTTTTGTTTAATTTATGTTAAAGTAATTTCTTCCCTACATTTGGACCCAGACCCTGTTTCTTACTGCACGTCCTACCGTGCCGTGACAGAATACAGCCAGCAAACATGGGTCCAGCAGGGGAGGTTTTTCGATGTCCACCAGGGAGATCGGGCCATCAACGATTACGCCAGAGACTTTGTGGGGGCGGCTGGGTTGTCGGCTACGGAGAGGACCTGCCTTATGGTGTGCTTTTGGGGAGGCCTAGCCGAGCCCTTCAGGTCCCTTATACCATTCTGGCACCCCGAGGAGACTCTGGAGGACTAACCTGGCTCTGCAGGATGTTCCCTGCAAGGCAGCAACAGTGGCCGCTCACGATTCCCCCAGGTGGCAGTGGCCGCTCAGAGAGCTCCAGAGGCAGCGTTGTCTGCTCAGGATTCCCATGAGGCGGCAGTGACTGCTCAGGATTCCCCCGAGGCGGCGATGTCCGCTCACCGTTCCCACGAGGCGCCGGTGTCTGCTCACAGTTCCCCCAAGGTGGCGACTGAGGCGTCTGCTCACAGTTCCCACGAGGCGGAGGCTGAGGCATCCGCTCACAGTTCCCCCGAGGCGGTGGCGGCGTCCACTCACAGTTCCCCCGACGCAGCGGCATCCCCCCTGGTGCCCCTGGGGCGAAACTTTATACCTCGTTCTCCAGGCTCTTCCACTACACTGGCCTGGCCCTCCCCCGATCCACTTCCGTTATGCTCTCAGTTCCCCCGAGGCGTCATCCGCTCTCAGTTACCCCGTTGCGGCGTCCGCTCTCAGTTCCCCAGAGGCGGCGACCGCGGCGTCCGCTTTCAGTTCCCCCGGGGCGGCGACGACGTCTGCTCACAGTTCTTCATTTATATTAAAGAAATTTCTTCCCTGCATTTTGACCCAGACCCTGTTTCTTACTGCACGTCCTACCGCGCTGTGACAGAATACAGCCAGCAAACATGGGTCCAGCAGGGAGGTTTCTCGATGTCCACCAGGGAGATCGGGCCATCAAGAATTACTCCAGAGACTTTGTGTGGGCAGCTGGGTTGTCGGCTACGGAGAGGACCTGCCTTATGGTGTGCTTTTGGGGAGGCCTAGCCGAGCCCTTCAGGTCCCTTATACCATTCTGGCACCCCGAGGAGACTCTGGAGGACTATATCAACCTGGCTCTGCAGGATGTTCCCCGCAAGGCGGCAACAGTGGCTGCTCACGATTCCCCCGAGGTGGCAGTGGCCGCTCAGGATTCCCACGAGGCGGCGGTGTCCGCTCAGGATTCCCACGAGGTGGCGGTGTCCGCTCAGGATTCCCACGAGGCGGCGGTGTCCGGTCAGGATTACCACGAGGCGGCAGTGACTGCTCAGGATTCCCCCGAGGCGGCGGTGTCCGCTCACCGTTCCCACGAGGCGCCCGTGTCCGCACACAGTTCCCCCAAGGCGGCGACTGAGGCGTCTGCTCACAGTTCCCACGAGGCGGAGGCTGAGGCATCCGCTCACAGTTCCCCCGAGGCGGCGGCGGCGTCCACTCACAGTTCCCCCAACGCAGCGGCATCCGCTGTCGGTGCCCCTGGGGCGAACCTTTATACATCGTTCTCCAGGCTCTTCCACTACACTGGCCTGGCCCTCCCCCGATCCACTTCCGTTATGCTCTCAGTTCCCCCGAGGCGGCGTCCGCTCTCAGTTACCCCGGTGCGGCGTCCGCTCTCCGTTCCCCTGAGGCGGCGATGACGTCTGCACACAGTTCTTCATTTATATTAAAGAAATTTCTTCCCTGCATTTGGACCCAAACCCTGTTTCTTCCTGCGCATCCTACCATGCCGTGACAGAAAGAGGGAAGTTAGGGTACCACCTGCAACCCTCGTTTTTCCTGCAATAGGTATGGGCTTTGATTATTTTTCCATCCACCATTTCAAAGAATTTATGAGTTGTCAGACTTCTTTGAACAAATTGTTTAGTGACCTCACTGACTTTGCAAATTTGTGCCCTGTGGAATTCACAAAAGCTGATGGAATTTAATGGAATTATAAAACATATAGTTCTGGCCATTAGTACTAATTAGTCAATAGCTGTGTTTAATTTAATTACAATAAGGCATTGCTCTGATTGCTTCATCAAATGATCTGTGTATCACTACTCAACACCCATAGCAACATAAAATCCATATACAGTCAAAACTGTTCTGTGTATTCTGTATTTCAGAAAAAGTAGCTGTTTATTATTTGTGTAATGAAGTATGAGTGAAAGTCTTCACACTGGAGATACACAATATGGGCAGAAGTATTGGGATACCTGACTATTGCACCAACAGACATTGCATAATGCATAGACGTCAATAAAGATTTGCTCCCTCATTTGCAGCTATGACAGCTTCTATTCTTCTGGGAAGGCTTTCCACAGGATTTTGGAATGTTTCTATGGGAATTTTTGCCCTTTCGTATAGTACATTTTTGAAGTCAGGCACAGATGTTGGACAAGAAGGCCTGGCTTGCAATCTCCATTCCAATTCATCCTAAAAGGTGTCCAGTGGCTTTGTGTCAGCAAGTCAATTTCTTAAAAACCAAACTCACAAATCCATGCCTTTATGGACCTTGCTTTGTGCACTGTGGCCATATTAATTGGCAAAGAGTATTAAGAGGTGTTTAATTCTGTGTATCACTCCATTTTTTTGCATTTATGATACTTAGTAATTTGTTATGAAGAGGACAGAGGACAGGAAGAATAGAATAGAAAAAGTGTTTGGCAAGAAGAAAACCACAATCGAAAAATTGTTGGGTGATATGAATCTTTTCTAATAAAAGCTGTTTGGAGTCAAACAGGGCAATTGTGAAGGAGGAATCTTCTCCCTGAGCTTTCGCTTCAGATTCATTCATCCATTTCCAATCCAAATTGGGCCTATCTCTCCCACATCAAAACCATTGATATTCCAATAATTTGTCTGGCATGGAGGGTCTGCTCTATTTTGCTTGTATAGAAGGATGTGGGTTTTTGTGTAGGTTTACATCAGTGTCCTTGTATGTGTGTGTGTGTGCTGTATATATCATGTTATTAGTATTCAGAGCAGGGACAGAAACGAATATGGTTTTGTAGCTCTTTTCTCCTTTCATAGGTTTAGCCTGTTCCTGTTTTGTCTTCCTGTGGTTATTATAGAGTTTTCCATTTGTACAGATTAAGTTAGGTGATATTGGCCACTCCGTAATGTTTGTCTTCAAATCAGGTGTGGTAAAAGTTTTGTTCTACTTGAATTCTGCAATATCTTTCCATTGCATCTGTCACAGCCACACCTTCTACACCCCCGGAATCGGACACTTACGCCACACCCACTCGTCCCCAATTACCTGAATTCTGAACACCTGTGCATCATCACCAGTGCCACATATAAAGCCATCAGTCACCATCACCCAGTGTCTGGTCTAGCACCGATCTCCTCACTTACCTGAACGCCATTCGTGTAACCTACCTGATCTACTGAACCCTCTTCATCCTCGTCTGTATTCCTGTTCCCATCGTCTTCGTCTGAGTCGCCACCTGTATCACCATTCACCTGAAGGAAAGTTGTGTTATTCTCTGTGTCATCTACTTGTCAAGATTCACCTGTGTCTGAAACCTCTGATTCACATTAAACACTATATCACTGAATCCTCTGTGTCCTCGTCTGTGTCTGACAGAAGACCAGACCTCATGCAGAGCTCTTCAGATACAGGCGAGGACCGCACCGCGGATCCCTTCACTGAACTGGTTCACGCTGTACGGTCCTCACTAATGCAACAAACTCAACTTTCCTCACCGGCTGTCAACAGTTCAAACACCGCTACAACTCCGGTCACTTCTTCAGTTGCCCCTGCGAGTCCCATGGCCAAACCAGCGACATACAGCGGCACGTGGATGATTGCAGCGGGTTCCTGCTACAGTGTTCCCTCTACATGGAATCCAACGCTCATTTATTCACCACTGAACGCAGTCGAGTCGCATTCATCATCAACCTGCTCTCAGGTAAAGCTCTCCAATGAGCTCAATCTCTCTGGGATTCGAACTCATCTGCCCTTGGTTCAGTCACTAACTTCTGTTCTCAGTTAAAATCCGTCTTTGGTCAACAAACTTCTGCATTGTCTGTCCATGATCAATTATTTACAATTCGCCAACAGAAAGATGAATCTGTGAGTGATTATGCCATACGCTTCCGTACACTCGCTTACATAAGCGGCTGGAATGAAACTGCCTTAATTACAGCATATCGCCACTGATTGTGTGACAAAATACAAGGTTTGATTGTGGTGTACGAAGACTCACTGGAACTTGAGTGTCTCATCCAGAAATCTATTAGAGTTGCCCAGAGACTCACTGCCTGTCATCTGCTCACTCCCGCTGTACTTCCTTCGCCCGCTATACCATCTGTCGCTCCTCCAGCACCTGAGCCCATGCAAGTGGATTCTAACCATCTGTCCACATCGGAACATCAGCGGAGGATTAACACCGGGGTGTGTCTCTATTGTGGGGGAAATGGACACCTCTTACCATCCTGTCAAGTTCGGCCCCCACGCCCAGAGGTGAGTACCATCCATATACCTCCTCTAACTGCTCCTCTGACTTAAACCTGGGTTACTCTAAGACATCTCCATTCTTCTGTTTCAGTACAAGCCCTCATCAACTCCGGTTCGGCGGGGAACTTCATCAACCGGCAAACCTTAACTCGTCTAAGTGCCAAGCCTCATCGAAGCCCCGTCGAACTCAAAATAACAACGATACAGAGAAGCCGCTGGGCAAGGGTCGTGTCCACTATTTCTCCCCCACAATCATCCTCCGCGTGGGACTCCTGCATGAGGAAGACATCACATTTTATGGTGCTGGAGGAATCCACCGCAGACATCATCCTGGGACGCCCCTGGCTTAACCAACACCAACCTCACATCCATTGGCCCACCGGTGGGATCCTGAAATGGGGAAAGTCCTGTCATCATACCTGCATCACTCCCCCAGTTAAAATTCCCATGGTCGTTCCTTCCATAAAGAAGTCATCCCTACCGGTCCAGTCCACATCAGTGGAAAGCCCCGACACTAAGGTGGATCATATCATCCCTCCTGAATATCGGGCGTTCCAGGATGTGTTCAGTAAGCGGTTGGCAAGGAAACTTCCACCTCATAGGCCATGGGACTGCGCCATTGACCTCCTGCCTGGAGCAACCCTTCCAAAAGGACGAGTCTATCCACTGTTCATCCCGGAGCAGAAGGCCATGGAGGAGTACATACAGGAAGCCCTCACTCAGGAGTTCATCCGACCATCTACTTCCCCTGCCGCTTCCAGCTTTTTCTTCGTGGCCAAGAAGGACGGAGGCTTGAGGCCGTGCATCGGCTATCGCCATCTCAACTCTCAGACCGTCAAATTCAGTTATCCTCTTCCCCTGGTCCCAGCGGCGTTAGAACAACTACGCGGAGCCAAAATATTCACTAAACTGGACTTGAGGAGTGCCTACAACCTGATCCACATCCGGAAGGGGGACGAATGGAAGACTGCTTTCATCACTCCTTCCGGCCACTATGAATACAGGGTCATGCCGTATGGGTTATCCAACAGTCCATCTGTCTTCCAAAACTATATGAATGAAGTCTTCAGAGAATACCTTAACCAGTTCGTAATTGTCTACATTGACGACATCCTCATTTACTCCACATCCAAGCAGGAACACATCCAACATGTCATACTCGTACTCCGAAAACTCCGGGAACACCACCTATACCTTAAATCTGAAAAGTGTGAGTTCCACACGCCCTCAGTCCAGTTCCTGGGATACATCATCGACCCACGTGGCGTGAAGATGGACCAGGGGAAAGTGAACGCCATCACACACTGGCCTCAACCTGGTTCCATTAAAGAACTCCAACGCTTCCTGGGCTTTGCCAACTTTTATAGAAGATTCATCAAGGATTACAGTTTACTCAGTTCCCCTCTAACTTCTCTCCTCCGGAACCGGCCCAAGTCTCTGTCCTGGAACCCCGAGGCCACTGAGGCTTTCCACCTACTTAAACAAGCCTTCAAGACCGCTCCGATCCTAGTCCACCCTGATCCCAACCAACAGTTCATTGTGGAAGTGGACGCCTCATCAACTGGGGTTGGAGCAGTACTCTCCCAGCGGCAGGGGGATTCTCCAAGACTCCATCCATGTGCCTTCTTCTCGAAGAAGCTATCCCCGGCGGAGCAGAATTATGACATTGGTAACCGTGAACTACTGGCCATCAAGCTGGCTCCGGCTGCCCTGACGTAAGCTGAGTCCTCGATACATCGGACCATTCACTATTGAACGGCAACTGAACGAAGTGACCTATAGACTCCAGCTACCAGCACAGTACCGTATCTCACCTTCATTCCATGTTTCACTCCTCAAACCCTTCACTGAACCTTTGTCTCCTCCATCCACAGAGCCTGGTGATGATGCCGTACCTCCTCCTCCAGCCATCGAAGAGGATAACGACATCTTCCGGGTTAGAGCTATCCTCGACTCTCGACGACGGGGTCCTTAATTGGAGTACCTTGTAGACTGGGAGAGCTACGGCCCGGAGGAGCGTTGCTGGGTTAATCGTAACGACATCCTGGACCCCAACCTTCTCACTGACTTTCACCGAGACCATCCAGACCGCCCCGCTCCCCGTGGCCAAGGTAGACCCCGTCGTCTCACAAGATCCCAGCCGCCAGGAGCCGCCCGTGGAGGAGGGGGTACTGTCACAGCCACACCTTCTACACCCCCGGAATCGGACACTTACGCCACACCCACTCATCCCCAATCACCTGAATTCTGAACACCTGTGCATCATCACCAGTGCCACATCTCCTCACTTACCTGAACGCCATTCGTGTAACCTACCTGATCTAATGAACCCTCTTCATCCTCGTCTGTATTCCTGTTCCCATCGTCTTCGTCTGTGTCGCCACCTGTATCACCATTCACCTGAAGGAAAGTTGTGTTATTCTCTGTGTCATCTACGTGTCAAGATTCACCTGTGTCTGAAACCTCTGATTCACATTAAACACTATATCACTGAATCCTCTGTGTCCTCGTCTGTGTCTGACAGCATCACATTGTCGGTTAAAGGTGAATTTATTACAAAGAATTTAGGGGAAAGTTCTGTCTTACTGCAAATACAACTAGTGTTTACAGACTGTTCCATTAACATTTACTTAAAGTAATGCCTTCTCAAGGAAAATCTATGGGGCAAGAAATTCTGGAGGAATAATTGCAGATAAAAGCAGAAATTTGAAGCTCACATTTTTGTCTTTTTGTTCATACTCTGTTATTCAACAGCATGTCACTGTTAATTAATTGAGCTTGAATTGTATGTAACCCATAATGTTCAAGTCATGTTTTGTTGATATATTTATTTGCATTTTTCTCAATTACAATGTTTTTTTTTCCCTTTGACAAACTCCCCCTACAGAGGTCCTAGTTTGTCCTCTTTGCATAGACGAGAGATTTCGAGATCTTCATCCTGATGAGGTGACAGATCTGTTCATGACTACACAGAAAATAGCCAACCTGATTGAGAAACACTACCAGGCATCCTCCCTAACTATCACCATACAGGTATGATGAGATTCATCTTATACAAATCCATTTAGTTAAATAAATTGAGCTTTGAGTATAAGGTCCATATTTGCAATACATCATACTATTTAAGCTACAAAAGCCTGATGTATGTGATACTCAACAAAAAAACACATATGCAAACTGACTGTTATTTCATATGTCAGACTGTACACCCTAAAAATAATGGCTCTCGGTTTCATATTTGGCTAAATAGTAGTTTAAAGTACAATGCAGAGGCATTCATTCATGAGTAAATGTTTGCTAAAACTTTTTTGGACACTGTTTCTTACAGCTATCAAAAGTGACTTTTTTATATTTATTATTATTATTTTTTTTTTAATCTGCGACTTACTAAATATTTATTTATTTATTTATTTTCAAAAGTGCTTTTTCTTTCCTGCTCAGTATGACACTGTAACAGATACATTTTGTCTGCTTATTTCAAAGGGTTAGCTATTTCAAAACACAATCCAACAAGGAAATCATTTTATTTATCAGACAAAAGAATGTAATCAATGTCCTTTGATGCAGGAGATGATATGAGATTAGATTTACTTGCTTTCATGAAATAGTGAATGTCTGCTCTACAGATAAAACTTTTTCCAAAAAGGTGATGCATCTGAGGTGTTTTATTTAATTTTTTTACATTTTATTTGGATGTTTAAGACTGCCAATGTAATTGGCATGCTATTTTTGCCATGAAGAAAGTGATGTTTAAGATAATTATTCTTCAGTTGTGTTTCTCTTTTTGTTTTTCTTTTTTTTAATTTGCATGGCATAATGCTAAATTATATGTATACTTTAATTCAGCATATATTATAGTACAGTGTATAAAGTTCTATAATGACATATAGGTAGGGTGACCACCTGCTAATAAGCCCAAGGGGGGACAAGGGGTATGTTTCTGAGGGACAATGTGGGACACTGCCCTGCGCGGTGGTGCCCCCACCCCATGGGCAGACTCACTGATAGTGGTTTACCAATTTCTAGCACATACCACCTTACATGGTATATTATTACCTCAACAATCAATCAATTACAGGCCTAAAACAATCATGCCCGAGCAGACGGATATTAGTTCATCTCATCACACTGGCACCCGCGTCTAAATCAGTTGTATGGTCTGGTTTTCAGTCTAAAACAGTTGCATCAAGTATAAATGTCTCGTCTGTTTCAGGAGGTGCGTGCGCAGTCAGCAGAGGCTTGCACCTCCCAACTCGCACCGGAGGCTCGCACCTTTTTTTCTCAGATTTTGATCGACGGGTTGATGACTCCAGATATAGATGAGCGACCAACTTTTTTTGAGCAAGCATTGATTACGCGTGTCTCAATTTGCGGGACCCATGAATTGGGCTTCAAACGCTGTGCGCGCACGCGCAATGCTGGACGGGTAGTCACCCTACATGTAACACTTTAGTATAGGGTCCAATTCACACTAATAACTAGTTGCTTATTAGCATGTCTATTATTAACATATTGGCTGTTTATTAGTGCTTATAAAGTACATATAATGCATGACATCCATAATCCTATCCAATAGCTTTAACTTAACAACTACCTTATAAACTATTAATAAGCAGCAAATAAGGAGATAATTGATGCAAAAGTCATAGTTAATGGTTAGTTAATATTGAGAATTGGACCCTTAAAGTGTGACTGACAAATAATTACTGTTATTTATTTACTATTTATTTATATTCAAAGCATATTCACACCATTTGTACTTCTGAAACATCTTTAATCCTAACAATTTTACATATTTAAATTTAAAGCATAATTTAAGTATCACTTTGCTCAAAAGCAGGAGAAATGTGTTCAATAAAAGCACCTTGACACTCACATTGTCACATGTAAGTGCAGCGATTCATTTTAAATTAAAATAGTACTAAATTATTGACAGAGGTATTCTTGAATTCCCAACTAATTATCTGCTTCTGTTCCCAATAGGACGGACCTGAGGCAGGGCAGATGGTGTAGGTAGGGTCATAATAAGCACTCCCTCTAAATTTATCATGAGGCTTCTGTGACACTTATCTCGTATTAAATAATAATTGTATTTCATTTACAGTCCTAAACCCTTTGAGCATGTCAATTATGGATGAGACTGATTTAAAATGCTTTGTCCATATCTTGTGGGCACCGTGACGACTGACTGCATGTTCAGAAAGTTCTTTGCCCAGAGCTGTGCTTGTGGTCATTAGTGAAGTCTGGAGATCTAATCTGGATTTCCTTTTGTCCAGTATGTGCTTTCAAATAATTTCTTTACATTTTGAATTATATTTTATTTGTTTATTTAATGTTTTTTTATTATTATTTTAGTTAAAGGGGTCATTTTATGAGATATTTGTTTTCCTTTCTCTTCAGAGTGTTACAAGCTGTTACAGTTTCAAAAACTAAAGCTAAACAAAACCTTCAAACTGGCTGTTATTAAGCCTCTCGTCCAAAAAAAAAAAAAAAAAAAAAAAAACTTGACCCCAAAGAACTTGTTAATTATAGACCGATCTCGAATCTCCATTTTCTGTCCAAGATACCAGAAAAGGTGGTATCCTCACAATTATATTCCTTCTAAGAGAAAAATGGTATCTGTGAGGATTTCCAGTCAGGATTTAGACCGTATCATAGTACTGGAACTGCTCTCCTTAGAGTTACAAATGACCTGCTCTTATCATCTGATCATTGTTGTATCTCTCTATTAGTTCTATTGTATCTTAGTGCTGCGTTTGACACAATTGACCACAATAGATTTTTGCATTTGACTTGAACACTTTGTTGGCATTAATGGAAGTGCATAAGCATGGTTTAAATCGTACTTATATGACCAACATAAATTCGTAGCAGTGAATGAAGAGGTATCATATCGATCACAAGTGCAATATGGAGTACCTCAAGGCTCAGTACTAAGGCAGCTACTCTTCACGCCCCCAACTGAGCCTAGTTTCTCCCAAGGTTTTTTTCTCCATTCTGTCACCGATGCAGTTTTGGTTCCTTGCCGCTGTCGCCTCTGGCTTGCTTAGTTGGGTTCACTTCATCTGCAGCGATATTGTTGACTTGATTGCAAAGGAATGCACATGCATTATTTAAACTGAACAGAGGTGACATCACTGAATTCAATGATGAAGTGCCTTTAACTGTCATTTTGCATTATTGACACAATTTTTTCCTAATGAATGTTGTGTCAAAGCAACTGAATGTATTTTGTTTAAAGCACTATATAAATAAAGGTGGCTTGACTTGACTAAAGTCTCAAATCAAAATAGATATTATTCCCTAAAACAACTTGTTCTAACACGGCCCCACATTTCTACATCACTATGTAGGAAGATTTGCATAATGTCGCCCAGATGTTGACGAAAGAAAGAAGGCAAACGAAAGAAAGAAGGCAAACCTTTTATTCTCATTGTTGTATTTTTGTTGCCGCCGCCATGTCGTACAGATGTTATGTGTTTCACTGTGAAAGACAAAACTACCAAGTTTGGCCTTCCAAAAGAGGACGATATCCACTTTGTGATGTCTGGAGCTGATCCGTGCTGGTTGTTTAGGAAATACATCAACTTCGCACTGTGGATTTCCGGATCAGCTTTCACTGTGGACGAAGAGGATTCCAAGCACGGAGTCGTCATGTGTTTGCCGCCAGCTCCTTAAAATCCACCAGCCGCGCCATTCTCTGTTCACTCAAGACAGCCTCCGCTCACTCAAGCTGGCCTCCACTAACTCTAGGCCACGGTATTTGACGCTGTTTCGTTGAGAAAGCAAAACTACTTTATTTGGCATTCCTAAAGAGGACACAACTATAAATCATGTTTAGATCACGTTTATAATGGGGGTTAATGTTTATGTATAGTCACTCCGGCTGGAAAGGGACATCACAATATGTTAAGGGGCATAACATAGAGGAGAAACAATAATGTACAGTATATGGAAAACAATGCCTTTTTGAACCTTAAACCACATCAACACATTTCATTACACCAAATACACAAAATAATGTTCTTTTAGCAGCATCATATTGATGCTCATTTTGTTGTATATTTTTGTAAATTTTATAAAAACGGTTGTTTATGTACTTTTTTAGTTTTTAGTTATGTTTGTATTATAACTCAAACATCGTACATAATATACTGACATTATACAGACTTTAATATGCCAGCAAACTGTTTTAGATACAATTTTATAAAATCTACAGAAAAGCTTGTATAGGTGAAGTACAACAATTTATTTATGTTCAGTATAAAATAAATCAAAAGTGTTTTCAACTCCATTAAAGCTGCAGTCGGTAACTTTTGATGCTCTAGCGGTTAATAAACAGAACTGTTTGCGTGTTGCGGAAGGACATTGTAGCTGGAGCTACTTCTCTCTGTTTATGTCTATGAAGAATCAAAAAGGTACTGGGTTACTCCGCCGCGGTACCCCTGAAGCAATTTAAAATAGTCTGAATATAAACACTTATTATAGGTATATCCTAGGGACTCAGGACAGACTAAAAACACAGTTTGGAAAATGGATTCATTGTGTACTTGCTTATTATATACATTCTGTATACTTTGAACACACAAAAAAAAGTTACGGACCACAGCTCTGATTGGTTGTTTCTTACCGGGAGCGGTAAGAGAAACAACCAATCAGAGCTGTGGTCCATAACTTTTAAGCATAAACCGAGAGAAGTAGCTCCGGCTACAATGTCCTTCCGCAACACGCAAACAGTTCTGTTTATGAACCGCTAGAGCGTCAAAAGTTACCGACTGAAGCTTTAACTTCCATTTGACATTTTTCGGAGTGAAATATTCAACAACAACAACAGAAAAAGTAAGATGGGACATTTTTGTAGGGCTGAGAAAAGAAAGTTGTTTCAGAGTCAGAGTAAAATTGTATACTTTGATGACAAGCAATATTACAAAGACAGACTTTTTGCAATTAATAATGTGCACTGAGTCATGCACAGTAACTCCAGGGAGGTTTATTAAGAACAAAACAAATTACTACAACCTTTTGTCTTTCCCCATACAGCCCAAGCAGCTCTGCTGGTGATTTTGAGTGATTTTTGTGGCCTTTCCACATTTGCTGTACTAGTTTGTGCAAATTATCTAATTGAATACATCAGTTACATTGTCTGTCATGTGTGAAGTCCTATTTAATTGCATGTGGTAAGGCGTATTAATTATGCATGTATAGCAGCTTCCGCTAGAGCAGTCTGGCTGTGGCCTGAGGTGTGGAGCTGTATTAAAATGGCAGTAGTGTTAATTATGTTAATTGCGGTGGGACTGGACTGAATTCCAATGGCTCTTGACAGAACACCAATGACTCTTGTTGGATTCTGGAACATGAGCAACCTTTTCTCCTACGAACAGTAGAGCAAATTAGTTGGCTTAAAAATCACATTTAAAGAGAGAAACTCCATCAGCATATCTCCTCTGTTAAAAACATCTTTCAAATTTCTTCTTTTGAAATGTGTCACTTCAATCACAGCTAAAAATGTCTTTTCATTCGAGTGTTATAATAGAGGACTTAAAATAAATTGTTGGCATGTTTTCCTCAGTCTGAGAACCAGCTCTTCAGAAAATAAAAGAGCTGATAGAATTTCTCATCCTTAACAAGCAGGTTTAAGTCAATAGCATAGCACTTCGCTGATAGGCATCCATTTAAAAGTGCAGGCTTATATTTACACTGATATTCATCAGTATTTGCTATGTGTAAGGGCCTAGTGTTTTTAATTATAGGTAAGGTTTTGCAGTATGGACTGGCCACTGAAGGCTATTATCACAGCAACTATAATCAGCATTCATTGCAGGCTGACAATTTAAGGTTAAGGTTATATTTAAAGAGGGAAAGTTACAGCAGCAAACACCAGAAAAGTCCCTTCAGATGAGATCGTACAAATTCATACGAATAAGCCATCTCGTAAAATACGTACGAAATTGGTTGTGAGATAGTGTTGTTTTTATTGCAACTTTTGGGGAACACACTGCTTGTGTGTCCTAGCAAATTACTTAACTATCTTATATATGATCCTGGACCACAAAACAGTCTTAAATCGCTGAGGTATATTTTTGGGGCAATAGCCAAAAAAACATTGAATGGGTCGAAATGATAGATTTTTCTTATATGACAAAAATCATTAGGATATTAAGTAAAGATCATGTTCCATGAAGACATTTTGTAAATGTCCTATTGTTAATATATCAAAACTTAAATTTTGATTAGTTATATGCATTGCTAAGAATTCATTTGTACAACTTCAAAGGCAATTTTCTCAGTATTTAATTTTTTTTGCACCCACAGATTTTCAAATAGTTGTATCTTGGCCAAATATTGTCCGATCCTAATAAGCCATACATCAAGGGAAAGTCATTATCAAACCAAGCAGCTTTCTGCTGGTCAATGCGGGAAATAGACATACGAATTTGGGGGATTTTTTTGCCCTTCTGCAAAACTGTTGAAAATTTGCCAAACTATGGTTAATGTGACCACATTTAAGCTACAAAATCAGACATTCACTCCCATTTCCATCATCAATGAATGTCTTTCAAAAAATTTATGACATTCTTAACATGATTTACTGACAATAGAAGGTGATTAGTCATATACTGTAAGTTGATGAGTTGATTTATTCACCATAGAGATATTTAGATGGATACTAAGGCTTTTAGACTGGGTTGAATCTGCAATCTCTGAACCAGTAAGTTTTAAAGCTTTTATGGCTGCAATATGCTGTGTTCATCACCAACTGGCAACCCGGGGTGTTAAAATTCTATTGAGTAAATTGGTATTGGGTGGAATCAAACACTATCAAACAAAAACAGACATTCTGGGTAAAAACAAAAAACAAAAAAATGAATGAATGAATAAATGAATAAATAAACAAAATAATAATAATAATAATAATAATAATAATAATAATAATAATAATATTAATAACTTACAAATAATTCTGACAGAAAATATATTGCAAAGTTGAGCTGAAGTTATTTCAGAAAAAAACAAAAAACAAAAAAAAACAATTTACAGGAAAAGGAAACAACAACAACTTGCTAATTACATTTCCTTGAACTTCTCACTTACCCACATTCATCTGTGCAAATTGGTATGACTGAAGTCATCATATTGGTTTACTCGAGGTCACATGACTTGGCAGGGTAGGTTTGTGTAAACAGAATTCAGAATTAATTGGATAAAATGAAGTTGCAGCCATTAGCAGCTATTATTAGAGCAAACTAAATGGGATCATTCATCCATCCATCCAACCATTAATTTGTTAGTTATTGTAGATTTGGCATTTTAGAGTTTACATTCATTGAGAGTCTTGCCATAAAATTCTAAATTCAGTTGGTTTGAAAAGGCTGTTTTTAAGCACAAAAATGGGGAATAAAAGAGCAAAAACGGGGGAAAAGATGTTGGGAAGCACCATAAATATTCACTAGTGTTTAATGGATGGGTTTGGAAGCTGTTGGTCCTCCTTGTCTATTTGTTGGTGTTGTTAATGTTGCTTTTTCTCCTCCGTCTCATCTCCCTCATGCTCATTAGCCCCACACAGCACGCTGGGAACATCAATCCTCCCCAGCAGAGAAAAAACAGCATTGCTGTCATTCGATTAATGGCAATGCTCGAGTTCCAGCTCGCCGCCAAAGACCCACTCTAAATCACTACCTCTGCCCACAACGCCACTGCAGAATGGAATTCAGGTTCTTTAGTTTGGCCAAGGTTTTCCGAGCTCTAGTGTGGTTAAGTTTGTCTGTTACAGTCGATCTGGGATGAAGATCGTTCATTTGAAGCAGACGGTGAGGATTTTAATTCAGCTCAGAGGCCAGCTGCCATCTTGCCTGGCAGTTTCTAAGTCATGTATAAAATAAGCACCATGAATTATTGATTGCCCCAAAGTCTCGCAGTCAGGACAGTTTAGAGGCTGATTTGATGTGCCTTGAAAAAAATGCCCCCAAACAGAACTTGTGTTCAGGTGAACAAAAAAAAAAAAAAAAAAGCCTCTGTGGAGCCTCTTTTAATCCTTTTTTTTTTTTTTTTTTTTTTTTTTTGAATGTTCCATTTTAATAACTGATGGTATCAGATTATTTCCCTCCCCAAACATGGATGATTTTTTATTTCTTTCTGAATTCCTTTATAAATAGAAGGTTCAAAAGAACTGCATGATTTCTGAAGGATCATGTGACAGTGAAGACTGAAGTAATGATGCTGAAAAGTCAGTTTTGCATCCCATAACAAAAAAAAAAAAAAAAAAAAAGTAACAATATTTACTTTTTTCATAATAAATGAATCAACATTATTCCAAACTTTTGTACAAAAGGTATAGTTTTTGCAAATAAAGACAGGGAACAAAAGATACTGCAAACTGTTTCCTATTTATATTTATTTGTTTAGTTTGGTTCTCATTTAGCTCCTCTCCACATTGAATTATGGACAATATACTGTTCAGCGAGATATAAAATACTATAAATCATCAGGCATTATGGGTTTAAAACTGTGAAATGGAGGCCATACGGAATACAATCATTCACTAAAGTTCAGGCAAACTTTATGTAACAGACTACAGTATATGGGTGCTAGGAAGTGATTTTGGACAAAGCTAAAGTCAGTTCTTATTAAAACTGTACGAATCTATGGACCTAAAAAAAAAAAATCACACACAAGTAGCACACTTTCCATAATTTATAAACTAATTTCCAACATTAAGTTACTCAAAATTAGAACCTTGCCTAGTTCTTTTATGAAAACAGATTATGGCTTTCTTATAGCACATACACTATGCTAAAGCATTATCTCCATTTATCACTCATATTATTTCAATCTGTAGCTCAATTCCAGCAGTATAAAAAAAAAAATACACAAACACAGGATCTATGATTGAATAAAGGAGCAGCACTCTATAGAAACGAATACATTTTTACTAACCTCTTTGCCTGTGGCTATATGAAGACAGAAGATAGATCTAAGTATTCATATGGTGAAATTGGGTTTCTGTATACTCTAACAGCAAACTGAGGAGTGACTTTACATTTACATTTACATTTATTCATTTAGCTGACGCTTTTATCCAAAGCGACTTACAGTTGCTATATATATGTCAGAGGTCGCACACCTCTGGAGCAACTAGGGGTTAAGTGTCTTGCTCAGGGACACATTGGTGTCTCACAGTGGATTCGAACGCGGGTCTCCCACACCACAGACGTGTGTCTTATCCACTGCGCTAACACCACACCACTTTAGTCATTTGTCTTGCTTCACATGGTTATTTATCTTGCCTGCAGTGTGTGATGCTTCTGAGTTAAAAACTCCTGAGCATATTCATCATTACCAGCATAACTGAGTTGTGTTTGGACTGTTCTAAACAAGGGCTTGCCATTTATGATGGATTTCTAACTTGTTACATCATCATTTGTGAGTTAGGATGTCTGTTCTAAAGATTTCTGGTTCAGAAGTGTTGTTTGCTTTTCGGATCCTAGTATAGGACCATTATCATGTGCCAACAGACAGCCTTGCTAAATGCAGAATGTTTACCAAATGCCTTTACTGAATGTTTTTATTTTATTTAATATTTTATTTTATTTAATTAAAAATTCTCATGTAAGAACCAAAGTGTGCTGTGTGGAAGTCCATTTCTGCCACATGAATACAATTCAATATATAACATCTAACTGTGAATTTTTATCTCACAGTTCTGACTTTTTCCTCCAACACACTTCTGAGCTGAAATCTTTCAATTCCATTCATTTGCTTTATTCCTTTGCGAAAACAAGGTTCCATAGTGCTGCTCTTATGCTACCACCACTAATAATAATAATTAATGCATTAATTTAGTCATTGTCACACACACACATTAAATTCAATATGAATGGCAAACGCTTTTAACATTTGTAATAGTAAGATATGTTTCTTAAGCAGCACCTCATGAGAAGGCCACCAGTTTTAAAATATGTCCATAAACCCCCAAGATGAACTGAATTAGTCTTTTTATTTTTATTTTATTTTTATTTTTGACTGAGCTCTTGTCCAGTGTTTTCTGAGATTGCCTTACATTTTGGCCAAAAATTAGTCATATTAGACGGCATCACATTCAGTACCTATAATTTTGAGATGGTATTTGTGTTGACAGCATACCTATAATGACCTAAAATGATTTCCAGCAAGGCAGTATACTAAGATTTGAGCCAATGTAATGCTGGTGGATGACTGAGAAAGATGTCTGTTCCTCTAATAGGTAGTTTGGGCTGTGAGCCTCCATTGCTTTTGACCTTATATCTTAATTGGAGGCCAGCTGTTGGTGACAAAATACATTTGTCTACTTGTCTGACTGGATTTAACCTAAACAATATAAATAGCAGTGTGGCTATTTTGCACATTTGTTCATCGTCAGAAGCTTATTAAAAGACATCTGTTTTAATTAGAAGAGCAGGCATTTTTTATCAGTAAAAGTTGGTTGAATTTGTAGAACGTTTTATTTATTTATTTTGGAAATTAAGCATGACGAACCGTATTCTAAGTTTAGTTCAAATCAAAATTTACAACTTGATGAGCTGTGAGGATAAAAACTTCTGAAATTGAAAGAACTGTATGTCTTGAACCATAGAGAAATTTTTTATTAAAAATAATAAAAATCACAATAAGACATATTATACTAAATTTCAAAGTGTACACCCTTGTGAAAATATACAATTAAAACATAAATGTATATATTTTAAAGTTTACACTTTTAAAAATATAACTTTTTACATACATCATCTTTAAAATATTAAAATGTTATCATAATATTGTATAGTGTTTACAAATTTCATATACTTAAATGCTAAAGAATGTAATGCTGTACTGCTGAATATACTACAAACATTTATGGTAAACATAAATGCTTCTACACTCCGCTGCTGGAAGGAACACGGAGCCAAGCACAACTATAATGTCTATATTAATCCAACACCGGAATAAATCCAACATGGACAACAGGACTAGGGGTTTTAAAGGCAGGATAAAACACAGGTGTATGGAATGACTAAATCAACAAGGACATGGAACACATGGGGAAGAAACAAGACACACCTGGCATCACATTAACATAACCACTGGAGACAGAAACTAGGTCACATGGAGCAAAAACACACAGACAGGTCCATAATCATGACATTTCGCCCCCTTCCCAGAAGGTGCGTTCTTGCACCATAGGCTACAACAAGAGGCGGCATAGGTGGGAGCTTGGGAGAAGGCTGGAGCAGGTGGAGGAGGAACCAGAGCAGAGACAGAGAGCCAATGAGCCACAAGATGTCGAGGATCCGGGGGGCCAGGGTGGAGCCGAGGGCTCTGGTGACCAAAGCGGAGATCCAGAGATCTGTGTCAGAGCCAGAGCGACTGAGGACCAAGGTGTATCTGGTGCGAGGAAGGAGAACAATGGAGCAGGTGGAATGAAGCAACTAGGTGTAGCCAGTGTAGAAGAGTCCAGAGGCTACAGTGGGCCTCAGAGGCTGGAGGTGGAGATGAGGGAGACTCAGACCACGGCGATGCTGGAGGATGGCCACCCTGCGGGGCTCGCACTGCATAGATGGTGGGCTGAGGGTGAGTAGAGGGGCAGCCAGATGAAAGTGGTGGAGGAGGATGGAGCAGGTAGGTGGGTGGCATTTTCGAGGAGTGGGCACTGGAGGACACTTTCTAGGAGCAGGCACTGGAGGATATTTTCTAGCAAAATGCAATGGAGGAAACTTTCTAGGAGCAGGCACTCGAGGACACTTTCTAGGAACAGGCACTGGATGATCGGAAGCCCCTCAGGGCTTGATGAGGAAGCCAAGGATGAAGGAGGGCTGAATGGGACCAGCAGAGACAATGGAGAGAGGAGAGGACAGTTCAACCTCCAGGTTTAGATTCCCAATTTAAAAGACCCCCTCCTCATTTTGGACCTTTTGGTGCTCCATACTCGGCTCACCCTCAGACGTGTTGCAGGAGGCGGAGTCTACTTCGCACTCACAACGTCTGCAACTCTCTACCTTGTGGTGGGCATTTTAGCTGGCTGTCGCACAGGGTCTGATGGGTGGGGCTCTGGCTCTCCGTCATCTATGGGTTTATGCTCAAAACCGTGTGGAGATGGAGGGCTGGGCTCTGGGTCAGGAGTGTCACTGGGGATCAGTCCCTGGGAACTGGTGGGATATGGAGATCACCAGTGTCCACTCCACGAAGGCTGTGAAATTCGCTCGGGGACCATCCTCAAAATTAGGACTAAATGAAAATGCAGTACATACCAGATTTGTATACCACTACAAACATATCCACAGCTGTAAATCTTGGTTTAGTTAGGAAGGTAACGGTTCACAAAAAAAAAATCTCATGGAGCATGTTTAGTCCAACTAAGCAATAACGTTGTAATATGGATGGTAATTCCTTTGTTTATGTTTACATTTTTTCAGGGACAGTATTGTTTGTGTCTGTTATGGAATAACTCATGCTCAGAAACTGCGTCTTGGTAGTAACGGCATGGTTTTGTACAGTGTCACAAACAGAATGAGATCATCCACTGAAAAAAAAGTGAAAGATTGTTTATTTGAATTCCGGCGGTCTCTTGTGATGGCTCGTGACGAGCGCTGTGACGCACCTGTCATCTGATGGAAGTAGCGATCTGTTTTATTTTTCAACAGTTCTCATATATGTGTGATTGTGTTTATGTTGAATGTGACTGTATCTGCATGATTACCATCTGTTTGAGCACAAATCGGTTTGCTATTACGGTGTAATCGCAGTATGTGAATGCCAGCTTTATTAATAGAGTGTGATTTATTGACTTTATGGCGCATTTGTATTAGTACCATCTCTATAACTGGCCATCAGCACATCAGCACGTGATAATTGAGTTATTATAACTGGAATTCATTGTAAATGCTGCATTTCTAGCAATCTCAGGATGTACTGTAATTGGCATACAAAGTTAAACCTTTTTTATTTTATTTTTTTCTTACTCAAATTATTATTTTTGTATATTTCTAGTGCTCAAATAAATCACTTATATGATGGTTTCTGTCTATTGTTGTATAATTGAAAAAAAAAAAAAAAACTATGCAGTGGTATGTTTAATGACTAAAATAGCTTGTAAGACCCTTCAATACAGTTGGTAAATATATATTTTTTTATATTTGGGGGGTGGGGGCCAAGACATAGTCTCGTGAAAATGGTTGCAGGAATCAGATTTCAGATTTGAAATAGAAACTGACTTTTCAACCTATTACTTTTCTAGATTGCTCCAGGGCTGATTTTATGCATTTTTATATAAAATTATTAAATTCAAAACAATTCAGTGTGGTAAAATGTTTTCAAAGTCCAAAGGGTCTTCTTTCTTATTATTTTCTCAAATTATTTGTGTAACACACTGAAGTAAGGAACTGTTGCAATTTTAAATTATGTAGCTGTGAGTCCCATAATGGGGGTGCTACCTAACAATTTAGATATATTTGTAATTACACATTGGTAATAATCAAGTTGCATTTTTGTACATTCAAAATGTCATATATTATAGTTTAAATGTAGTACTCCAGACACAATTATAAATACTTTACATTTGCTTTAGTACACTAGTCAAAGTGTACACACATCAAAATAAGTGTTCTTCTTTAAAGCACAACACAATATGTGTTTTGTTTTTCTTTTTTTTTTTTTTTTTTTTTTAGATACATTTTTATGTTTTGCACATTTATTACTTTATTAAATTCCACATGTTTTATTCACAATGGAATAAACAGCCAAAGGCTGTTGTTAGGCATATTCACAGTATATACTGCACATTTTATATTATGGAATTCACAATCCTGCAGCATTTAAATGGATATTACACACACGCACACACACACACACACACGCACGCACACACACACACACGCACACGCTCGCACACACACACACACACACACACACACACATGTTTGTTTTTGTGAAAAGTGGGGACAACCCATAGGCGTAATGGTTTTTATACTGTACAAACTGTATATTCTATGGCCATACACCAACGTTACACCTAACCGTAACCCTCACAGGAAACTTTTTGCATTTTTACTTTCTCAAAAAAAAAAACTGATTCTGTATGGTTTATAAGCGTTTGGAAACATGGAGACATGGGTTATGTCCTCATAAGTCACCCTCTCCTTGTAATACCTGTGTCATACCCATGTCATTATACAGAGTTGTGTCCTGATATGTCACAAAAACGCGCGCACACACACACAAACACACACACATATGCATTATTTACTCACACCATATGACAAAACAAGTGTTTGTTTATTTGTTTATTTATTTAATAAATATCTTGTCTATACTGGAGCTGTCATTCTGTTAAAATGATCATTTAAATACGTGAAATATATTTAATAATAAATATATAACATATTTATGAATATTATTTATTTATAATTTCAATATTACATACTGTCATTCAAAAGTTTTGGATCAGTAAAATTATTGATGTTTTATAAAAAAATAAAAAAAAAGAAGTCTCTTCATGATGGCTGCATTTATTTGACCAAAAAACCATATTGATTCGCTGAATCCCAACTTAAATTACTGGTAGTCTCTGCTAAATTTTTCTCATATCTTCCATTTCCTATGCTGTATTCAAATTACTTCATATACTGGATATGCATAATTGTAGACTTATTTATGTATTTAGTTATGTATTGTATTGCCGCTTCATCCCCTTTCACATCAGTCATATGGGAAACATTGGCCTGTATAAAAACTTCCACAAACAAATTTTAAAATGACATGATTTTAGGTAAATGGTGACAAGATTTTAAACTGTGGGTGAATTTTAAACTTTATATGTGGTCTAACTAATTTTTGATGTTCAGTTACTTAGATAAATTAAATGTCAGAATCTGAACCCAAAGTCTTGTCTGTATTTCACTGCAGCTTGTCACGTTGCTCTTAAAATTGCCCATATTATCTTTCCACTGTTTGCCACTATTCAGTTGGTGGCCCTTTGCATCTCGCTCTGGTCTGAGCTATCCTTCTCCATGTTAAGTGCCCTCTAAACAGTCTTCTTGATGAAATGGTTTTGTGTGTGTGTGTGTGTGTGTGTGCTGTTTCTTCATACTTTCCTCAGGGTAGATGAGTTTAATAATGCAGACATTATGCAAATAGTCTCATTAAATAGAAAATGCATTGCAACAAAGCAGATGACTCCAAACATGTTATGTTGTTTGTAACATTTAGAAATACTTATTCACCAAGCCTGAGCTGTTTATCACAACAGACTAATGAAAAATGGATTAAAAAGCACTGTAATTAGGTTATTTTACCCTGGTAAAGTTCAGCACCGTGCAAAAAACACCAAATCATTGACGGTTTGGATGACACATGATAATATTGTTTGTTTGTTTACCTGTAGTTTTGGTTTATGTCGGGCTAAAGACAGAGTCTTGCTGACTAGACAAAGTAATTACAATAGGCTTTGACATGAAATCATGTTCATTTAAACTTTACATACATTTTTAAGGAGATATCATATCACAAATCATATCTTCTCTATGTCATGGTGCAGGGTGCCGTCTCAGCTTCCCCTGCCGTCTGTGTTGTCCTGTCTGTTTGGTAGCTTGTGGTCTGGGCAATCAGCACTGATCGTGGCGGGGTTGTGCAGATCACTAGCTGATTCTTCCCCACCTGTCACTCGTTCCCCCACTCCCTTATATGTGTCTGCTTTTCTGTCTGTCGTCGTGAGTAGATTGTTTTGTCTTTGCCCATGTTTTATATGGTTCCAAGTCTCAGTCTCACCTTCAGTTTTCCCGTCTAAGGATCCGCAGTTCGGAGATCCGGCAGCGCGAGTGGTCCGCAGTGTGCCGGCCAGCTCGGAGATCTTTGTGTGCGCCAGAGCATGTTATTATTGTTTATGTTATTTTGTGTTTTGTGGTGAGAATAAAGATTCTCCTTTTCTCTACTCTGCTTCTGAGTCCTCTGTCTAGTACGCACCCTGACACTCTGCACCTGCTCTTTTCTTTTTCCAGGTTTTTATGTATGCTGTCCACATTACACTGTCATGTCACTTGTCTTCATGCAGAACGCTCGAAAACAATAATAGCAAATGATAATACATTAAAAACTACTTGGGGAAGATGGCGACAGGCATCCATTTTACTGTGTAACATTAATATATATATATATATATATATATATATATATATATTGTGATGCGTGGCCCAAGCTCTCATCAGTGTCGCCCTGGAAACAGAGCAGACACACCTGCACCTGCTCATTACGTGCTGAGCGGTCACACCTGCAACCCATCAGAACCAGGCTTTATAAGCAGCGTTGTCTAACACAGAGGGGAGAAATGTCTCCAGAAGACTCACCTAACAATTATCTGTGTTTCCCATCCAAACAGCAGCGTGTGACCACCAGCCCGCTAAAGACACGGACCTCACGGACCCACACAGCACTGCCCACCAAAGGAGGAAGAGAAGGCTGAGCACTGAGCACCGGAAAACCCCTCACGTTGGCTATTTTTCCCTACACCACCTTAATAAAATCCACCCTTCGTGGAACTTACCTTGACCCTCGTGTTGTGTGCTTCTTCACTCCGTCACTATATATATATATATATATATATATATATATATATATATATATATATATATACATATATATGAGAACTTCAGAGAACAGCGACAGTTTTACATCAATAGAAATTCCATTGAAACCAGTTCCTTTACATTTTTGATCATCAAATGTGAAACAAAAATGGATTATATATATATATATATATATATATATATATATATATATATATATATATATATATATATATATATATATATATATATATATATGTAATTTTTTAGGTTTCAGTGAGGTAGAGAAAGACTTTGAAAACCCTTTCTGAAAGAACTGTGCAAAAATGAATGAATGAATCTTTTAAATTAGTTGAATTAACATCAAAGTATGTTTTGTGAAGGAAAATGAAAAATTGCTGTGAGGTTAATAATTTAAAAATAACATGCAACCCTCACTAAACCCTAAATTTGAATACATTTACATTTGAAGCTGGTTATGTGATGGAAACATCACAATTCATTATTTTACGAATCACGCACTATGGCAAAAGTACTTTGAGGTCATAACAGTACAGTGCACACAAAATTACCCTTTATTCAATGATTTGCCCCCAATCCTTATTTGAGTAATAAAAATAAAAAAAATTAAATTTGCAGCAATTTTACTCCCTAGTGTTGATTTCAGATGGAAGTGCAGTGAATTGTATGTATATGTTTTTGTTGTTGTTGTTTTAATAAACATGTTAGTAGAAGCATGTTTTTCTGAGGAGCCTCCGTTTCTAAAAATGCCATGTGGAACTGCATCAAGTAAAAAAATATTTCTGTACATATTTTTCTGTTACAGTTTTAATACATGTGAATGTTCACATCAAAATTTTTTATTTTTTTTATTATATTTTTCAAGTTAAGTATTTTTTCAAGGGTCCCCTCTATGATGTAATTTCCTTTTGATATTTGTTACATAACTTGACATTGTTGATCACACCACATTACTTTACTAAGTTTTGTTCTAGACAAAATAAATCAAATTAAATCAAATATACATAATCTTGTTGCCCAATACACTGCACCCAGCCCTCCAAAATAAAATAAATAAATAAAACAATAAAAAAAAAAAAAAAGTGCAGACACTGCAGAGTAGGCTGACAGGTAGGCACTGTGTACACACAACCAAATGTTTTGTTCATTAAAACAGACTGTGTTCTTCCGGGACTCAAATGATGTTGCTAATGTGCACCCAAGAAAAACACAATTTTACAAACTAACCAAGCAGATGGCGAAGTTTGTGAAAACATAATGCAGAAGGGAATTTGTCTAGGACATCTGACAAAGTTAATTAAAGTTTTAAGAGCCTAAAAAGTAGTAGTCTTGTAGGTTTATGGATGCACACTTGCTGGAATTTACAGTAACTCTTGCCTGATTTAAAAGAAGACAGAAGACAGTGTTGTAAAAAAGGAAGTGGTAGATCATACCAGTCCTTACTTTCTCTGACAGTGACCTCAGCTTTGCTGAATGAAAGTTTTTAAATAAGCCGTTTCTCTCTTCTCCTTGTTGTTACAGCATGTCCACGTTCACGTGCATCTGAGGAAGGCTGGAGACTTTAAGAAGAATGACAGCATCTATGATGAGGTGATGTTCAAGTGTCCTACATCTTCCAGTTCATGTACTACAAATTATCACACTTTCTGACAGTGCAATTAACTATATATTGTGATAATGCAAGTAACATTTTTATGGTTTAGCTCACCCCAAAACTTAACATTACGTACTGTAATTCCAAACATGAATGGGTTTCTGTTTTCTGTGTGACGCAAAAGACGATATTTTGATGGATAGTTTAAATGTTTTTAACTAAAAATGACAATAGTCAATAAAGTCCAAAACAGCAATGCAGTAGTGATGAGAAGTTCAGATCATTTTACCGACTGTGAACTTTGAGGCTCATTCAGCAAAATGAATGAATCTTTTTTTTGAGTCGTTTCATTAATTTTGTTCATCAAGTATGTTTATAATCAAATATAATTAAAATGTTATGTGTTACTGCTAGTACTTATGCAAACGCTGATCATGCTATAAACAATACAAAACTATAATGCTATCAGAAACAGAAAATATCAATTCGTTATTTACCTGGGTCTTCAGTTTATTAGCTCACCTCTTACCTCTTATCTGACAAGTTTTCAGGTGTAAGTCGTTTCTAGTTTCATGTTTCTAGTCTCAAATTGTAGCTTTACTTCTAACAGTTTATAAATGTGTGAATATCTGATGTTTATTTTTCATACACTGAATGTTGTAACAAAGGTAATAAAGAGTTGGTTATTATTATTATTATTATGAAGTCTCTTTCTGACTCTCTTTCAGACTGCATAGGTTAAAGCTTATGGGTCTGTCACATGATGAATGACCGACTCGAAAAACCTGAAGACTCATGAGACAAACTAATCGATTCTCTTTCCGGCTCAGACTGCATTGACTGAAACAGGCTTACTATGATAATTTTTACTAAAAGGTTCATATGAATATTCCACTCAACCCATTTATAAGCCTTGCTTTTTATCTCTCCCAGAAGTGCTTGGAGAGAAATGAAGGGCCTCGTCAACAGTGCTTGACTGGTGCATGATAAATTAGCTTGTTTTTTTAATTTGCAAGTAGTCATGAGGGTTATTGTGGAGTTTTGGCTGTATGTTCAGTGACCTGCACTGTAAATGAGTAAGATTTTTCCCCCTCTAGGCTGTTTTTGTCTTCCTATAAATAATAAGTGAGGGTTGTCTCCACTTACCTTACCCTGTTAAATGTTTCATAAGCTAAACTAGATTCATTTGCTCTCTCATAAAGCCTATTTAAGAGGCGACAGGATTTTAGCATCCCACTGCTACTGAAGATTAGCGAAGAAATGTTTTCAAGCAGGTCCCTGCCAGGCCATGTTTCTTGCTGTTGTATTAGTAAGTGGCAGGAGAGTGGATGTAAGACACCAGTTTGCAATATCAAGCAACAGAATGTGTTTTTCTGTAAAGCTAAAAATTGCTGTAAGCAGATAATTCTGGATGCCAGTATTTTTTACAAATGGCCACTCCTGCTCTTATGGAAATACAATTAGGTGAATAGCATTTGGCATTGTTTTGAAAGTGCATACTTAAATCACAAATTATAATGCGTATTCAAAGTGGAAACAATCAAAACCGCACAAATAATAATCAAAAATATTTAAATTGATTGCTAACAGGAAAACACTAAACACTGATATCTACAAATGCCATAACCCCTATTTTAAGATTTATTTATTTGATGGATTTAGGAAATCTGGGTTCAATGACTTTACTGTACAATATATTTTAACCATATGGTATGACCAACATGACAACCCCCCCCACCCCACCCCACCCTCCCAAAATGGGAACATCTTTTGCATAAAGATAGAGAGCATTAATCTGAATCCTCGCTCCTATGTATGTAGAATGATCTCCTTAGGATGAATCGCTTGTCTTGGAGCATTTCTCAAGAGTCTGCATAAGAAATCAGTGTTGGGGGTTGTGGATTAACAAACTAAAAGTAGCCGTGCTACTAACCTGCTTGGAATAGTCTCACACACACACACACACACACACAAAAGGATTGATCAGACTGCTCATCACAACCATTGGTTTCTGTATCAGATTACACTGGTCAGTGTTGATTTTGCATGCATGCTACAAGAACAACTAAATGGAGTTTTGGTGATATGCTGTGGAATATATCTAGGCTTAGATGTGGGGAGAATTCAGGAACGTGACTATTATGTTTGTAATTCTGCCGAAGCTGCACACTTCAGCTTTAACATCTATGCTTGAACTATGGATAATTTGACATTTTTCCTTCAGCCCTTACAGCTTCCTATTCCTTCGGTTCTGCACAGGCCTTTTCCCAAACACAAGCAGCACAACTTCAGCCATAACAGTTAGGGTTGTTTATCCAGCACGGCTAACAATGGGACTCCAGTGTGCGGTTTTATTTGTCACTTTAGTGAAACAATGTGACGTGCTATAGTAGATGCACAGTGCGGTCATAAAGAGCCTGACAGCTCCTGTGTGAAAGATACAGTCTTTACTGAAGCTCTTGTGCTCCCGCTCTGTCTGATGTACTTTATGACATTTCCATTTTCCTTTGCAGTGTCACCTTGCCAAAGAAAAGGCTATCACTGCTTATCACACTTGTGTTGTTGTGATTTTTTTTCTTCCCTTCACTTCTTCCCTTTATTTCTTTATTGCAATCTTTATATTTTTCTCTTTTACTTTTCTTGTCAATCAATCAAATGGCAGTAGAAAGCAGTTTATTCTCATTTCAAACCACTTAAAGGGATAGTTTACTGAAAACTAAAATCCTAGCATTATTTAGTCACACACAAATTATTCCCAATCCATATTCTTGCTTCGAAATTTTAAAGAGCTATGCTGGTCACTCTTTTAAATGCAGTCAAAGTGAATAGAGACTGAAGCTTTAAAGTTTCCAAGCAGACACAGGACACTATTCATCCATCATAAAATTATATTCGACTCTCGAATGCTCTTATATTCCACATTTTCTAAAGTCATCAAATAGCTTTGGGTAAGGAGCAATAGTTTTAAGTTATTCTTTAATAATCTTCCCCTCCAATAAGCTGTTAACTGCTGCAACCTGATCATTGAGAACGCTGGATGTTGATGCTGGACTGATTCTAAGAAACAGGACTTTATTTGTTTGCTGTCTCTCATTTCTCATCCCTAATGCATTGCATGGTAATTTGCTAAATGGTGTGTTAAAAGATGCCACCATGCTCATGAAGAAAAAAACCAAAACAAACAACAACAAAAAATCATCCTCTGCATAAAGGTCAGTGGTTTTCAGAAATGAGTGTTGTGACCTTTTTTAATCATGAGAAGACAGACAAAAGCATTGCACTTTAACAGTTGTAAATCTGAAAGAGGACCATGAGAGTTTAGGCTTTGAAATCATAATTTTCCACCGTTTTTAGGGTTCTTAAAAGGTTATGAACCATTTACTGATCAGTGGAATACTATTTTTTTGTCTTTTGGGTTTCAAATCAACATCACATCAATGTCACAAAATTTAACAGATGACGATACTTAACAAATTATTTAATAAGAGTAAGCTTTTTAATTTTACCTGTTTATTGTTACATTAAACTCCAGTTTCAAATCTAAAATCTAATTTGATAAATTAGCATTCAGTCATCATTTAGATTCATAATATTCTGGCTGCACTGCAATGATTGTGAAAATAAAGCCATTTTAAATCTGTACAGTAAAAACAGCCTTCTGCAATTTTTTTTTTGACTACTTACTTTTAATGGTTTTGCTGTCAAGAGCAGAGCCACATGTCTAGGGAACAGAATAAGCACTCTCCACGGGGCTACTTAATGAGGAGATATTAAACCGTCAAAGTGAGGATTATAATCACACGCCTGCCAATCTAGCAGAGGACAGTTGGATTCTGCACAGGTATCTCTAGAAATCTAAATTAAATCTATTGCTCAGAAAAAGGAGGGAAGGGGAACCTAATTATGAAAAGATTGGAAATTATGCCCACTAGTGGCAACAAACATAATTGAAATAAAACAGACAGCTTTCCGAACAGGTTAACCAAATATTAATTTGTCAAACAGCCAATTCCATGCTAAAGGAAAGTAAATAAGGTTCTTATTGATTTCTCTCTATGTTTTCAGCGCCCTCTCGTGGCTGTAGACGGTAATGTTTTCTCTTGGTTCATTTTTCTTGGTTCATGTCAAATTAATTTTGATAAATAAATCGCACCTGACTATAAGTCGCAGGACCAGCCAAACAATGAAAAAAAAGTAGGACTTATAGTCCCGAAAATAAGGTAGCTCAAAGTTAACTTTATATAACATACTTTGGACCAACATTTACTAAATTTCAGAAAGAGGGTTGTCATATTTGGGGACATTGGCATCAAAAATGTGTAAATTCCTAATTAAGACACATATTGGTTCATGTGGCGTCACTAGTTTTAGTCAAAAGTGTTCATTTCAAAGTTTCAGACATTAAGTCTACATATATTCGGTCCAAAGCTCTTCTGCTCTGAATATGCCACTGAACACTTATATATATATCTCTGAATGTGTTTTTATCTCACAGATTTCCCCCTTCATTTCATTATCTACTTCTCTCAATTTCGATGAGATTATCATTTTATAGGATGAGGAGCTTAGACACTTTGAAATCAAGTGTCTCATGCTTTCTCTCTTTTCTACTCTCTATACTTTTTTTACACCAATGTCATTTGATAGCTTTGTTCATTATATCATTATCGATGGCTCTTTCTTGCTAAGTATGGCGGAACAGTGAGTAGGCGATCATATTTGGCATAGCGGTTGGGGGCAGGGGCGGCTCGGTTGTTATTTGGGGCGTGATTTATCATCGGGACCTCCTTCCTCCGCGCCAGAGCTTAAGAGGAAAAACAAAGACAGGGGAGATGGAAACATAATGAGAAATATCAATGTATTCTCATGTTCCTGCTCTCCCTGACAGCGCACAATCCATCTCACTGACACTCACCCAGTTAACATTTTTATCAGAGGGCCAGGACTCGTCATTTTTTACCCCCTTCCTCCAGATGAGAGTTTAAGTCTCCGCTAATAGTTTAGATAAAGATGAAGAATCAGAAACATGGCTGCTGTTCCTCGAGAGAATGAAAAACATTAGAGCCAGTGGTCGCTTTCATATTTTTACCCCCTCATAGCTCTTGTACCACTGACTGTAACAGGATTTAGACAGAGAATGCTGTACTGAACTTAAGCTTTGTTTTACAGCGCAGTACTTGCATTTGTGAGTGACCGTGGCACTCAGTGGATGTGTCTCCCTTTCTTATGTTTGAGACTTTAAAAAGACTTTTCTGGTGACTAGATTTGCACCAGTAAATGTGAAAAAAACCCTTCTGTGATTGAGTGCTCATGATGCCAGTGTCTATTAGGAGTGTGCAGTGAAGGCAGTATATCAGGGGATTTCAGTCCTGATCCTGGAGGGCCGGTGTCCTGTAGACTTTAACTCCAACCACCAAATAAACACATCTGAACCGGAACCAGCAAAACATGTACACAGTTCTTGGAACCTGAAAACATCCAAGTTCTTGCAACTCTATGCAAATGAGACGTGTTGCACTGAGTGAGGCAAATGGTGGTCACACCGGATACTGACTAGTTTTCGGACCCCTCAATACAGTAAAACTGCCCATTTTAGAGTGGCCTTTTATTGTGGCCAGCCTAAGGCACACATGTGCAATAATAATGCTGTCTAATCAGCATCTTGATATGCCACACCTGTGAGGTGGATGGATTATCTAGGCAAACGAGAAGTGCTCACTAACACAGATTTAGACAGATTTGTGAACAATATTTGATAGAAATTGACCTTTTGTGTACAAGAGTTCAGCTCATGAAAAATGGGGCCAAAAACAAAAGTGTTGCGTTCATAATTTTGTTCCGTGTATATATTGTAATAAAATAAAAGACATTTTTGTAATAAAATCAATAGTTTTATTAATTATAAAAGGCATATTTGCTGTATGGGGAGCAGAGTTTCATTTAAAATTGTGCGTTCATTTAATCTGTACAAACTTTCAGATTAAGCTCTGTCTGTGTCCGGGTTTACTCAAATCAGGTGCAGATACAAAAAACATTCTTTCTTTCTTTCTTTCTTTCTTTCTTTCTTTCTTTCTTTCTTTCTTTCTTTCTTTCTTTCTTTCTTTCTTTCTTTCTTTCTTTCTTTCTTTCTTTCTTTCCTCACTCTCTCCCACCCTTGCTAGTAATAAATAGAATTATCATCCTTATGTACACACATGAATCAATATTTAATACAAATAAATAAATAGATAAAAGGCCTAATTTATTCATGTTTTAAATTCAGTTTTAATTCAGAACTTAAACATGCTTATTATAGAAGAGGTACTGTATGTTGATACTTTAATAGATCCACACCAACAAAGTGAACATCTTGTTATTAACCCTGGAGCTTAAAAACAGTAGGATGGCATGCAAATATTGGTGCACTTTAAGGAATAAAAATCAGTCCTGCTCCATTTCTTCATCCCTGTTCTCTCAATAATATCCTTGCAAATAGTAAATAATAAAATAATAATAATAATAGAGAGAAAGCTTATAATAGCTTTTTCCTATTTAAAATATATTTTTACACCAGTGTGTACAAATTACTGGTAGCTACTTGTTGTGGTAATTGGTTCTAAAATAAAATATATGTACTTTATTGTGGGTTGTATTTGTAAGAGTCAGCCAAGGATGCTGGAGATATTTTAGAAAAATGCAATAATCCCTTACATATAAGTGAAGGAAACAAGCGTGAAAAATTATATCCAGAGGAAGCAATTCAGAGACTGGATTTCTTCTGTGTAGCAAACAGACATTTATAATGCAGGATGAGTTTTATTCATAAGTAATCACACAGATGGAGACAGCCTTGTTTCCTTTGCTCTTTCTTTCCCAGTGCCAGGTGTTGATCTAAGAGAATAGAGAACTGTGTCTGGCAGAACAGAGGATATTAGTAACAAATATCTGTCTGTCAAGTCTGACTTCCCTCTTGGTCGCTAGACTGCAAACTTTCCTTTTAAAACCTCCCACCTTGGAAAATGACCTCTTTGGTATTTGTGCTTTCTTGCCTTAAGGCAATTATGCGACACTGGTGGCCTTTTTATTGCCCGTACAAAATGGATGTAAGCCTGAAGTAGCCCACATGTAACAGCAAAAATGGCCCAAATTGATCAAATCACATGTGGGCCACTGTAGGCAAAGATGTGGTGTTCACAGCAATGTGTAATCTGAATATAACCCATGTCATATAACAACAAGGTGGCCCATGTGGTAAATAGTAAATATGGCCCAAATATATATATATATATATATATATATATATATATATATATATATATATATATATATACACATGTGCTTTTACAGTCTTATACACACACACACACACACACACATACATATCTGCTTTATATCAGCTATCGGCCCCCTGCTTTCCAAGATATCGGCCTAAAACCAATATCGGTCGAGCGAGAATAAAAGTTACACCTTTCTTTACGTGGACATTTGGGTGGCGTTATGCAAATATTGATGTAGACATGTGGGTCCGTTTTTAAACAAAGCATTTTAGGAGGGGTTGGACAAGTCTTATCATTTAGAAAGAATATCTCTTTGGGTTTGAGACTTTAGTCTTTGAAACTTCACAGATCTTCTTTATGCACCAATAGCTCATAACACTCCAAAAGAGAAAGAAAAACATGAAATCGCATCATATGACCCCTTTAAGGAGAATCAGATTTGTTAAATTTCTCCCACTTAACGTATGTTTATCAGAAGAGGCTTAATATACAGATTCTTTAAATAAAAACAGAAATAAAAGGCAGTTGTACTGTTGTATGGTTTATGAGGGTGCAGGAAAGGCATGGACTATATAAACAACATTTAAAAGCAATATAGTTTGCCTACCTCAATCTACCTCTAGATTTTTACCTTTAGCACAGTCTGTCCAAATCAGACAGTATATGTTCTGTCTTTATTTGCTGTGAATCAGGTTAGCTGCTGTATTGAGAGTGACAGGCGCCAGCAGAGATGGGCCGAGAGGACGATAGCAGCTAACCTTTGGCAGAAATCATTTTTCATTTTCCTCAGCTGTGTCCACTGCTCGCAGATCTGCCTGGGGAGAGCTGCATGATGCATCCAGCAAAGGCCGTTCCCTGCGGTGCCGGCCGCATAACTGTAATTTGATTCCGGAAAACTCCACGGTCCAAGACAAAAAGTCGCCCGTCTGTTTCTCTTTGAAATACCTAGTTTATTTTATTTTATTTTATTATTTTTTTCCTTCTGATATGAGATGCTTTGACTTTTGGCAGGAATGTATAATGAACTGAGCAGGTGGGTTTGTTTACAGGGTCCGGTGGGAAATTCTGCGGTCACGTATAAGCATATCTACCTCTTAATTTCTACAGGGAACTACTGAAATACATTTATCAATGGATCCTTATGGTCCCTTTTATGTTCGACAAGTCTATGCAACATTTGATTTATTTATTTATTTATTTATTTATTTTATACAAAGATATTTATAGCTTTTCCTATTGCAATAGTGTCTCCCTACTGGCATGGGAATAGTTTCGGGGGTAGAAATCACAAAACATACAACATTTTCAAAAATATGCTATTGAGCATTTACGTAGATCTGTAACTCAACACTGTTCTAAAAATATATTCTCATGTGGCTCAATTATACAGAGAGCATGCAAATGAAGCCCAGGTCCCCTCTTGAAATCAAATAATTCAAGTATGGGTAGGACGCACTGGCTATTTAAATAGAAAGCTGATTCAAGAGACTCTTACATTATATATATTTTGGGGGCCTATAGAACAGGGAGTTTCTCTCCTTGAAGCTGGTCTTGCCACTCTCAGTAAATGCTGATGTAACAGTTCAACAGCACATAGACTTTTCACTTTTTGTCTCACTGGCCTGTGTAGCCGTGTTCCATACAGGCTGTCAATCCGTGAATGAGTGGTGGGTATGAGTCTTTTGTGCAGGTTAAATAGTTACACCAGTAGGTTGCATCAAGTACCAAATGGCACACTCCATGTGCTTTTACAGTCTTGCTGGATGGCATCCCCTGGTTAAAAAAACAAACAAACAAAAAACAAAAGCATCGCCTCTGTACAACCACCATCTCCACTTTCCATCCCGTTTAGATTATTAACATTTTTTATAATGTAAAACGTACTTTTCTGAATATCAGCATGTGGGCGCGAGCACAGTTATGCTATTCATTTTATACAATAGCGTAGAGCTATTTTTGACCAACGTTGACCAAAAATGTCAGCCCCCAGAAGGAAAATAGCTTATAAATAATAAAGCTACTTTTTCGTTAAATAAAAATCTGTTTAAAAGTGAGACAAATTTTGTAATCGTTTGGTAAAACTAGCTACAGGACCCTTCCCCACCAAAGAAATTGACGACACCATCTCCCCTGAATTAAATTTTTTATGTAATTATTTATTTATTTATTAGTAGATGAAAAACAGTATGTGAAAATAGCATGTCCAAATTAATTAACAGGCAATGAAAAACATACTACTTTCAGCAAGATTACATAAATGTTCAGTGGGCATTTTACTATCCCAGCGTAATTACTGTGAATAGGGCAGTTTAGGGGCAGTTGTCGCCTAATGGTTAGGGAGTCGGACTTGTAACCCACAGGTCATGGGTTCTGCTCTCTTCCACCTTCAAAACCCTTGACTGAGGTGCCCTTGTGTAAGGCACTCAACCTCCAGTGGCTCCCTGAGTGTCACAGCAAATGGCTGCCCACTGCTCCAGGTGTGTGCTCATGGTGTATGTGTGTTTACTGCTCATTGCTATGTGTCTTTCAGTCACATGCAAAGTCCATATTATACAAATTTATACTTTATATAACACTTTTTTAATCGTCGTAAGGATCATCCTTTATCAGCTGATATGCCTACTATGTATGCAATTTGTTACATACAAACTGTCTTTATGGCTCATTGAATTATTCAGTCAACCAATTATATAAATAATAATAATAATAATAATAATAATAATAATAATAATAATAATAATAATAATAATAATAATAATAAATATAAAAACATTAATTCAGCAACAAAAATTTATATTAGAATCATTCTTTAAAATTATTTTATCAAGAATGCTGATTACAAAGGATGTTTTGTAGTTGACTTGATGAAGAGTTTTGGTTATAATTTATTCTCTCACCTATTTCACTCAACCACCTTTTAATCCCAAAAGCTAGTACTTAAGATGAATTGCACTATGAGGACCTTACCCACAACATAATTGCCTGTTAAATTCATGAATATGTTAATTTGTAAAATCCGCATATGCTGAAGTAGAGAAAACGTATAGGTCAAGTGTTAAAGAGTGTTGGAGCTGATTCTGATTTATTGAAATGAGGTGGAGAAAGCCTAAAAAAAAAGAGCAGCATTATCCTCCTCCACAAAAACACCTGCGGTGGACAGGTGGAAGTATTCTAATCACCTGACTTTTGACATCCCTTCTGCCAAGCGCAGCGTTTCTCCAACTTGGCTTTGTTCTGGGATGATGGCACCGGCTCAGAGGCATTTTTAAACCCGTGGGTCACTTGTGTTAGCCTACAGAAAGGGCACTCTGGAGATGTGCAACGCCATCCAAAAGAAACTCTAGCTAAGCATAATGATCAGTGAGCAAAAAAGGCACTCTCTCCTTTTTTTTTCATTTTTATAAATAAAGAAATAATTAGTCTCCTCTCCTGGACTGTTAGATGTATTACTCCCATACTAATTTTCCTCCCGAAATGGTGTAATTAAAGATGATTAAGTGTTTAAACCTGCGTGGCAGGAGAGCCAAAGGTCTGGCCACTTAGGGAGAGTTTTAAATGCTATGCACAGAGAGGCATGAAGATGCCGGAGCTGTTATCAGATCCGCTTTCTCATCGCACTCCTCATATGTAGCCAACCTTCAATTAGGACTTCATAATGGGGAAGGTGCTATCTCTACCAAAAGTGCGTAATTTTAGGGCACATTTAGATTAAAGTTTTGCAAAGAATAGAGGAGATTTTCCCCCAATCATTCTAGCGGCCTGTCTATTGTGCTGATTGAGTATTGTGGTGGTACACTAATGTTATCAAATGCTAATAATGTAGTACTTTTACATAATGTAGTAACTGCAGTGCATCTGCTAAAACATTTATTTTTGAGTGTGCGTATGTGTGTGTTCATCGGACTATAAGACAATATTCATGTTCTGATTCAAAGTCTTAAAATATTTTACTTGGTTACTTGGCAAAACACAATTAATTTATGCCTAAATGTTGCTTTTATTGAAATCAGAACAAAATGCTTCCAAACTGCACAGCAATATGTGTACTCAAAAATATGTCTTTCCTAATGAGTGTTTTATTACAGTATGTTTACACTGTCACGCTCAATAGTTCAACAAGGTTATGGGAATGCACAAAGATAATAACAAAAATATGGTGCAGTAATATTTGCTTAGCTAAAAGAAAGTATTGGTTGTAAATATATTTTTAATGCCATGGGTTATTAATGTTGTTCTCGGTTATAATGTGTGATTTATAACAGAGCACGCCGAAACTGAGTGATACCAACAGAGTGACTGAAAAATCTATTCAAATGATAAACTATATGCTGTATAAGATGAATACATTCTAAACATTGTGATGTAAAGTAGTACTTTTAGAGGTAGCAATGATACACTTGTAGTTTTGGTCTTTTGTAGGCACAAGTTAAGGACTTGGGATAATAGGCCTAGTCATTGAATAACTCATACTGCTTGACCACTAATTTATATTGGGGGTGATGGATACTCGGATGGTAACAGAATAAGTGATCATGCATAATTTGACCATATTTCAAATGATTAAAAACATGCTTAGAATGTGTAAAGCTGAGTGGTTTAAATGATATTGGCAAAGACTGGCAATGACAAAGATTTTAAATGACAATGAATTTATGGGGGCTGCACTGTGATTCTTTAATATAGTTCTTATACAGTCAATATGTCTAGTAATAAATCTATCTATCCATCCGTCCATCCATCCATCTGATGAATTACCATGAGATGTTTACATACATCCATTAACATACATCATAACCCTAACCCTTATATTTTACTTCTTAATGTTCAGTTTGATGTTGAGAAAAACAGTTATGAATTAAGGCTAGTGAAATGTAATTATATGCTATATTTTGATGGGAGCACGGAAAGCACAGAGAACTCTTAATGGGTGTCAGCCGGCATGTCATTCTCCCGCCCCTTTATGTGGTCCTCGCCGAAGTCTCTTCCCACTGAGTGAAATCTCTTCCCAGCCCTAACTGTTTCCGACACCTGCCCTGACATGCCTTTAGTGCCAGCATGGTGCTGTCAGCATCATTCTGCCCACCCTGGCCGCCACCCCAGAGCCAGGCATGTTAATATGGGCATCAGCCGATGCCAGTGAACTCCCCTAACGCCTTCTCTGGTTCTGCTTCAGCAGAAGTAGCGGTCTCTCTTCCTGCCCAAGGCCAGCCCAACACAACTCTGGCTGATGATTTCACAATGGGGACGTGGTGCAAAGCTCCACCCTTGCCAAGGGCACCACTGGCCTTTTATTTTGTCCAATCCCTGACAAAAAAGATCTGCTTTGTTCTGGGCATGTATCCTTTGAGTGTATTTCTGTTTTTAGGCATTTTCAACACCAGATTTTTATTATAATTTTTTTCATTTGTTTGGGATGTGTTAGTCTTTTGTTGTTGTTGTTGTTGTTTTACTGTTTTTACTATTCTCTTTTCAGAGCATCAAATACATGTGCCAGTGTCATTGATTGATTCCCTATACTTTGCTAGACAAATACAAGAGATGCAGTGAATGGCTGTGGAAGCTTGTTTCTGGCACTGAATAAAAATAATTTGTTATATATTATATTATGCATTATGCAAACTTGTGACTTTTTTTCAAAATTGTGAGATGTAAACACAACTGCGAGTAAAAGTCAGAACTGCAAATTTATATCTGAGACAAAGTAACATTTACCTTTTTAAATGACTTCCACAGAGGGCAGCATTGCAGCCTACTGCATTTTTTTTTCTTCTTCCTCACAAGTCTGGCCACAATAATCAGCTACGACAGAGATCAACGTCCTTCAGCAGAGAGGGTGTCATACTTCCATGTATGAATGAAAATGGAGCTTAAAATATACTATTCAGTGACTAAAACATCCAAACAGCAAAATGAAATGACTTGGCTAGTGTGTCTTTCTGCCAGGTGTATTGAACAGGTGACAGTGCCACAAACCAACTCAATCCCTTCATCAATACAGTCCATGAATTAGCATGCTAATTAGCTGCTATCAGTTTGCATGTCGCTATCACCAGCTGACAGAGTAAATTAGCTAATAAAAAATGTAATTTAAAAGTGGAGGTGTCTCTTGTGTCACTGAAGATGGAGGTATATGAGGTTGTGAAGGAAGGGATGTTTAGGGCAAGAGGATCACAAGAAGAGTCTAATCAAATTCGACCAGTAAACACAGGTTTATTTTGCTAGCTGCTAAAAGTTGTATCACTATTTGTCAGTAGCTCAGAGGTTTCCAATAGAGTATAACTTTCACAGGTTTCTGTCTATCAAGTAGAAGGGCAGTGTGATGAAATGTGAATCTTAAGATGTTTTATTCATGTTGGTTGTTGCACGTCTTGTGGCAGATTGGAAATTAAATCAGTGAGTGATGCTACAGTATAAGGCTATCTATCACATTTAAAAATATGCACCATCTACGCTAAACCTAACAGCAAACATTGGATTAAAAAAGTGAGCGTGTGGGACTGCTGTATAGGGCATTTATGTTGACAAAGGTTGTGATATGGATGTGTTGTACTGCTATGTGTTGAGTCAACTCTCTGTGTATGAATTAGCCAAAAACACTGACCACAGCCCTCTGCCAACCTCAACCAGTGGCATGAGTTTGTGACAGGAAATACCAGTTTGTCTATATAATGTAAGACTTTGGGGAAGTGTTCACACTTACTAGTTTAGAGCCTATTATTGTTGCAGTTTGGTTCGATGCTGTTAGTAGTACAAAACTTGCTTACAGCAGCTCTGATTCAGTTTGAATTAACTGCTTCGATTGACCGACACATTTACATTCTATGTGCATTTTGCTGATTCTGTAGATTCCTGGTTTGTTAGATTATTAGCCAAGCTGATAAATGGGTGAGAATATATGTTTAGAGACACCATGACTCCTTACATAATACCTTGAGATAAGAGTGCACAATACCGAAGCCTTCATCTCAAGTGAAGATCCAGCAGAGATCCTGAAGCTCAGAGAGAAGCTGAGGTTGGAGGAACGTGATTCACATCCTCCCTCAAGGTTTACTATTACACTTCACTTAATGTATAAAAAAATAAAAATAATAATAAAATAAAGTCAAGAAAACTGTTGAGTAGCACATATAATATAGATTTCTGCAATAGATTTTCTAGGTTGGTGGTCATTGCAGTGGTTTTCAAACATTTTTTATTTGATAAAATATTTTAGAAGTATATTTGTTGTAAAATCCCCATGGAGATTGTATTATGTATATGATAAATTCCTCTTATTGGCCAATTGGAAGCTTGTTGATCTTAGTAATAGTGTTGTCGTTTTTTCCTCCCTAGTTCCAAATGTTCTGCATAACAGGAGTGATATGTGTACTTTGTAGAATATTCTTACAATTAAGTTTTAAATGCTCATTACTGTAAGCGAATTCACTTCTGTATTTGAATGACAGTTTTGTTTGTGTGGTCGTTGTTCTGCAGATTGAAGATCGATGTCTGTTCGGTACGTTTGTTCTGACAAGTGACACACATACAAAAAGCAAGGTCACAACAAATCCATGAATGGAGATGGAGAGAGACAGAATAAATGAAGTGAATGTAATCCAAATTGCCTCCAGCATGTGATTGTGACTAAAAAATCAATGGCACTTAATAAGTAAACAACATCCCTTAAATGTAGTCATTGCCGCTCTGACAGCTCAGATTTGAGTCAAAGCCCTCTCTCACACTATCACAGATTCTGGATTTGTTTCTATGCTGAAAACAGTTTTGCATGATTTATGCCATGCCCAAACCTTGATGCCTAGTCAGTCAAAGACTTACTGGAAAGTTTAGCTATAGGCAAAAGTATAGTTACTAAGGAAACTGCATAAAAATCTAAAACAAATTGTATTATTAGTATTAGTATTAATAATAAAAATAATAATAATAATAATAATAATAATAATAATAATAATAACAAAAAACAGTATTAGTTATTATTATTATTATTATTATTATTATTATTATTATTATTATTATTATTATTATTATTATTATTACATGTTAGTTATTATAATTAACTAAAGCTAAAACCATAAAAAAACTATATTGTTCAACAAGTCATTCATTCATTCATTCATTTATTTACCAATTGATAAAAATCACATTATTTACATTAAATGCTTGCACATCAGGGGACATTATTAAATACAGTACATAATTATTTTTATCAACAGTTACATTTACAATGCTCTGTAGGTGTTTATGATCTCCAGACACTGGCAAACTTTCAGACCAGTGTTTCAGTTTGTCACATCTTTGCAAACAAACACGTCCTCACTTTGTTCCTTGCCATAGTCAAAAGTGAGAAAACGCCTTTATTTTTTTTTATGCCTCTCTGAACTTAAACAGCAGAATAAAAGTGTATTATTCCTGTTGTGCTCGGTGCAGAGATCAAAAGATTGAATGAGGAATATTAAAACCACCCCCAGAGAGAAATGAGCTTTGAGAACGTAAGTGGCTTATTGAGACTGACACCAACAAACCACCCACACCAGACACACACTCTTGAGTAGCCTGCTGGCACAATTATTCACAATTAACATTCTCGCTAGAGCCCACAGAGATTGATATTTGATTTTTATTGTGTTTTTGGACAGTTTCAAGTCTGAGCAGATGATCTACAGCTCTCCAGACCTTCATTAATCAAATATTGATTAATTTATTATGCCTATTAACTGGGAGTCGTTCAGGATTACTGGAAGCATATCAGCACTGAAGAGGAGTCTTCTGAAAGTAGCAGCTATTAGCATGATAAAACATGTTTGCTGAAAGTGTGCTGAGTTGTTTTTCAAGATATTATGTGTGAAAATAATAAATCAGTGCTGGCCAGGTATAAGTTTTGCTGCTCATACTCGTGCTGATTTTAGTTTGGGTGGAAGGAGGCAGTCATCTGGTGCCTGAAGAGCCTCCAATCCCGATCCGGGAACTATCTGCCGGCTACCACCAAGTCAGGCCCGCCACCATCTATGGATCAAAAGGACATTAATGTGGCAAGCCAAAAGAACAATAATATGGCAAACCCAACTAATATAAATGCGGCAAGCCTGCCAGCCCCAAAACTCACTCCAGTGCCTGCTCCTCGTAAGCGCCTTCCAGACATCCCTTTGGATGTTATGTGGTTTGATGTCACGCCCTCAGGAGGGGGGCGTCATGTCAGACTCCTGTTCCATGTCAGCCCCCCCACCCTCCCAACCCATTTTGTTTTCCTTTTCCTGTCCTCAGTTCTATAAATTCCAGGTGTTCCCCATTTTGTTAATTTGCTTCCAGGTGTATCCCATCAGTGTCTGTGTATTTAAAGTATTCTCAGTTCCTAGTTCTCTGTCCGCTGTTAAATGTCTTAAATGTCTTCCGTGAGTTCCTGTGTTTTCAACATCTCTGAATTAAAATTCCATGATGAAGAAATCTCCTGTGTCTCCTTGCTCCTCACCCCGTGTAATGTGACATACACAAACAAATGATCATTATTTATTTTTAATTATTATAATTTTTATTATTTTGAGTGAATTGTCTATTCCTTTGAAATTAGCCAATCCAGGACATTCCAGAGTTCATCGGATACAGATGTCTGTCTTTTATCATCTTATGTCTTTTGATGTGTGTCATTAATCACATTATTTGATTCATCTGTCTCTTTGTTTTAATGGATGTTTTGCACAGGATGAAAGCTTTTAGTTCTAAATTGTTTTCTCAAATTTCTCAAATTAGCGAGCTCAACAATCACTCACAGTTAATGATTAAACAAATAATATCTTCAAAAGCACCCCTTGCAATTATTATTATAATTTTTTAATAATAAATTTGGGACAAATGTTTTTTTCAAACCCGCTCACTTTTCAGTGCTCTGCATTTGTGCGTGAAATCCAAATCTAGCAACGAAAAGTAGTTATAACAACTTAATTACTCAGACAAAGGTGTTCAGACGGTCCCCCATTGTGTGTGAATACAGTGTTGACAGATTTCCTCATGTTTAATTTAGAAATGTCAGTCCCCTTTATATTCATGAGCTGTAGCCAGTGAGAGCTGCGTAAGTACCGTCTGGTTTATTTTAAGCGCTGTCACATGACCTTTCTGACTCCATCACTCGACACAGCATTACATATTTACTGCTGCAAGGAATGATGGGAATTATGAGTGGGCATCGTGAGTTCAGGGATAAGAGGTGTGCGCTGCAAACCCACCTGCGTTGTGCATACTTGACTTTTACATCACCACATGGAAGGTCTTTATGCAAACATGTCTCCTGAATATCAACACATATATTTCCACTATTTATGCATCATGTTTTCCCTCATTCTGTTTCTGGTAAATATCAGCTCTCGCCATGCGGCATCCGTGGTCTGTGATAATTTATAAAACTGTGTTTTGCACTTCCCTTGCATTCCGATACACGTCATGGGAGTCCGATATAATTTGGTTTCTCATATGAGTGAGTTCTGAGGGTTTGTTTTCCATGATTTTCTCAATTATCGACAGCTTTTGAGGCTCTTGAGTCTCTATTCCAGTGCTATGATTAAAGGCCTTCTGTTGCTACTCAAACCCCCCTTAGAGATCTGCTCTCCTCTCCTGTAGCATCAATTACATCCAAAGTGTTTGTGTGTGGGAGAGCATTTCTATCCATGGATATTCTGTGATCCCTTCCCAAGGTTTCTCATCTGTCTGGACATCTGGTGTTTATCCTGAGGCATCGATCTTAATGGTTGTTCAGGCATGTTATTAGAAAATTAACGGCTAAACTTAAATGTCACTCCTAATAGTGCTGCTTAGTTTTCCTCATAATCATTGTAATCTGTGCCAGTCTTGGGATTTTGCTCGATTAGAAACAAATTATTGGTAATTCATTTGCAGCTGGCAAGGGCATGGCTGTTTGGATTAGCCCTCGAGAATGATGTGTCTGCCATTCGGGACTCGTATATGGTCTTTCATTGACAATACTGTGTTGTCCGATGTCCTTTCATGGCTTTTAAATGCCAATGAAAAGGTTAATGGAAACATTTAGTTCCATGATGCCCCTCCAATGACTGTGGCTTTAGAGAACTCCATCTACATTCCATTAATGTTGAAGATGTTGAGTGGAGAGATTATTTGCTTGCTAAATGATTTTCAGTACTTTACTAAACATCTGGGGCTAAATGTCAATACTGAAATAGTTAAAATCACATTCTAATAAAGTAACTGCTACTGCTGGTGCAAAATTTTCAAAGCAATTTTAGCAAACATGACAGTATAATAATAATAATAATAATAATAATAATAATAATAAAGATATATATTATATTTTAAACATTTTAAATAAAGATAATTATTAAGATAATTAACCAAGATTAAGTTTGAGGATGATTCTCACAAAACTATATTTTCTGCAAAGGTTTTTTCAAGATAATTTTTTTTTCACAGTTTGCAATTTTTGTATACAGTGCAACAGCAGAAACTGTGAGAAAAAAAAAAAAATTGTCACATGTGTTAAGACCTTTTATATATGTACAGCATATAACTACAAGCCAAGCTGTAATACCAAACAGGACCACACAGAGAATTCTGGGTTATGGTAGGCCACAATGGATACATCTGTTGTATCCTTCGTTTCACAAGAAACAAAGGGTTTATATTTGGAGGCCGCATTTAGCCATGGTGATGCAATCGTCCTTAAAAATGTGTAGCCTTTGAATTGGGACATAGCTATAGAGATTGATTTGCAGTCCCTGCAGTTTGAAAACAAAACAAAAAAACACTGATTCTCAGCCAGAGAGAAAAAGCCCTAAAAGGGGCGGTAACTCCACATAATGTGACTTGATGCTAATTGGACTATATATCCAGAGGCAGAACAAACAGTCTACAATGACAGCTAGCATAACACTGCGGTTGAATGTGATAGAAAAAAATATCCTTTCCTTCCACACTTTGGTGGTGTCACCCTATCACCCTAATGAAGAAATGAAATTAGCATAAATAAATAAAAATACAAATGAAAATAGCTATTTTATTTAAGTTTTATTAGAGAAATAAGTCTTACCATTTGTGAAACAATGCATTAGCAAATATTGCAAAAATGTGTTCGACTACTCTAAAAAATTATCTGATGTGTATCAGCATGATACACATATATTCTTTCATTTCCTTGAGAATTCACACTTAGGAAATGTCTGTTTATAACAACTAAGTTTAGCCCAATCATGTCGGCTGCTCAAGAAGTCAGCAGTGTTGAATTGACAGTGAAATTGAACAGAAGATACAAATGAAACAGGCTGTCAGTAACTCTTTTTCCCTCCTTCTGTGAGTATTTGTCCAGTGTAGGTGTTTGGTGCGTTCTGGGAGAAAGGAAAGATGAGAGGAAGACAGGAGACATGTTGTCATGCTGAGTAATTAGTCTCCATTGGGCAAGAAAGCGTCTGGATGTTGTGACACACAGCAGATTGTCCTATAGTCCATTGAGATATCCTGTCATCAGCCTGTGGGCATGTCCAGGGATGATACAAGCACGCGTGCACACACACACACAAACACACACACACACACACTTGGTTTTCTTTAAACTTTAGAAGGTTTGGCTGCCACCTGTATTGGCAAAAGATTCCCTGATTTAAAGGGATATTTCAACCAAAATTGAAAATTCAGTAACCGTTCATCTACCCTCTGATTATTCAACACCTGCCCCCCAAAATCCAAAAATCCTTACAAAATCAGGATGCTACTTTTAAATCTGAACTGTTTGCAGCAAATTGAAACATGTTATAACTAGTGAAGCCAAGTGTTACAGGTATAACAATAATCCAATCTGTTAATCACTTCAGACTCTATAAAAAAAAACAAAAAAAGAAAGAAAGAAAGAAAGAAAGAAAGAAAGAAAGAAAGAAAGAAAGAAAGAAAGAAAGAAAGAGGGGATAATCATTTAGAGTCTTTGTTGCCGTCAGTTCATTTTTCATTCATTTAATTTACAAAAAACATTTTCTAATGTTTAACTCTCTTGTGTAAAAAGAGTGTTTTCAAAAATGCAACAATGAGTGCATGGTATAGTTTCCAATTACATATAAAGTGCTTAACACATTTATTAGGCCACCAACCAATAGGTTTGTTCCACGTCTGCCCAAACTAAGTATTGGTGATTACCAAAATTACCATCGTTATGTTTCTATAACGGTTAACTTAATACACCAGTAACCTATGTGTAAGATCTTTAAGTTACAGTAGTGTTTCTAATTCTAAAATATAATTATTGTTGGGATTGAATGATTCTAAGATAGATTGTGCAAAAGTTTAATCAAAAGCAAGTTTTTGGGAACACCTTAACTATTTGGAAGTCAGTAGTAACAGAGACTGTGGATAAAGTGCATAAATATTATGCCAGCAAGAATGTAAGCTTTTATCGAGGCCAATGGAGGCCATACAAAATAAAAATAAAATATGCTATATATATATATATATATATATATATATATATATATATATATATAGTATTTAATCACACATAATAACCAATGTATTATTTTTAACAGGTTTTTTGACGTGCTGTCTAATAAATTAATTAAGCACTGTATATAGCTACATATAGTTTTGTGAGGATTTGAACTGAAAATAAAACGTACAAAATCACTTGTTTACACTTTGCCCCTTTCTTGATTGCCAATGGCTGCAAAGTACAACAGGAAAGCACCAGGCTGACGCTCCTTAGTGGATTCAAACATTCATGAGTGAGGGATTTCAGTTGAAGAGATGCAAGTTGCGTGACATCATGCGAAACAAAAGTGCACAGGTTCAAGCAGTAGGCTAGTCTATGTGTGAATCTGTCGATAGATCATACATCCACTGTTACACGTTTCACACTGTTGTCATAACAAAACAAAAAAAAGAAAAAAAACTTTTAATATAAAGTTCAGAGAACTTAGTATGTCCTAATGAAAGGGTAGCCTATGTATAGGCCATGGCTAGATATTGCATTGCTTGTTTTAATGCAGAACTTTTATTTGCCTGGTGCCCCCCTGGAATGGTGCTCCAGGCACTTGCCAATTGCCCATATGGTTAATCCACACTATGCATACACTTGCAATGTAAGCATCAAAAACCATGCTCATTACAATTTCAGAAATTGCTGTTCCAAGAAACTATATAACAGGTTTTATGGCAATGACATCAAATGAGAAACCATAATCCATCGCAGAAACTATAGTATCTTTGTCACATATCTATTGTTTAATACTATAGATCTGTTGTTAATTATGTAACACAGGTAGTGGATTAATTACTGCTTCCTATTAATCAGTTCAAGACCAATTTAGTGTAAGATTTTTTCTGTAAATAACAAATATACCATCTGAGGGCTACTTAGCTATTTTAGTTTTCAGCTGTTTGGCTTTATCTCCAAACTTTTGATTCAGTAATGGTGCAGGTTCCCCACAGTACTAGCGCACATTAAAGATATATATATATATATATATATATATATATATATATATATATATATATATATATATATATATATATATATATATATTTGAGCTCTGGAAAGGCGCTATATAAATAAAACTTTTAAAACTTTTTTTTTTGTCTCTCTTGATGGTCTGAGAAATCATTGTTTCACTGTCCAACAGCAGTTGTCAAGAAACTTAAAAGTCAAACAATTAAAAGTTAAACAATGTCGCTTTTTATCAGTCTGCTTTTGATTGTTTCGACAAGGAGATTTCTTCAGCTGATTGGGTTGTGACTTTTATTGTTGCTTGGTAACTGTTTTATTTGACTTATCTGTATGCGAACGGGTCTATGAGTGTCATGTAAGGTGCCCAAAAATAAAATGTTATTATTATTGTTGTTATTATTATTATTATTTCAGCCCTTTAATTCCAAATATTCTTTTAATTACCTGCGACTGGCAAACAACCATTGATGCCGATAATGAGATGAGACGTGTTACGTCTGAAAAACCAGCAGTCGTGGTGAGAAGCAGCCCTGAGGGGCCAAATGAGGTACGCTGCTGTCTGTCAGTATAATCCAGTCCCTCTGGTAAGTGGCTTTACTGTGAAGAGAAATGGCACTTTGTGACAGTGTTGTGAGAAGGAAATCATTACTGTTACACAAGAAAAGAAGAGAAAGAAAATGAGAGAGGGTGAGAGGGCATCTGAAGGCTAAAGGTTACTCGAGAGAAGAAGAAAGCTAATAAGGAATGAGAAATGGGACGGATGAAAAGGAAGGTCAGTTTTCCGGTAAGGCTTCAGCCTCGTCGTCTTGTCTGCGCCAAGCCTGAGGATTTCTAGTCCAGATGAAACATTAATCCCAAACCATGGCTGCACATGTCAAAGTCATTCTCACACATTAAAACATACTTTTTATTTCATGTTAACAGAACAGCAAGATTCTCACATTTGTAGGGAATAAAAATCATCTGCATGAGGTTTGATCCCATATTGTCTAAATTATTGCTAAGGTTTATGAAGAAGTTTCTAGGCTATTGTTGTGAAGCATTTGCTTAAAGGTGCAGTATGTAATATTGACATCTAGTCAATATTCCATAGTGCACTTAAACTAGTGTTTGAAATGGGAACTGCAGTCCAAATGCAAAATATTAGAGAGGGTATTTTTATTTTTATTTTTTTTTACACCACAGTGTGGGCAGGTGCCAAATCCTGCTGGAAAATGAAATCAGCATCTTCCAAAAGCTGGTCAGCAGAAGGAAGCATAAAGTGCTCCAAAATGTCTTGGTAAACGGGTGCAGTGACTTTGGTTTCCAAAAAACGCAATGGACCAACACCAGCAGATGACATTGCACCCCAAATCATCACAGACTGTGGAAAAATAGCACTGGACTTCAAGTTACTTGGACTATGAGCTTCTCCACCCTTCCTCCAGAATCTAGGACCTTGGTTTCCAAATTAAATACAAAGCTTGCTCTCATCTGAAAATAGGACTTTGCACGCAGGGGCACCCCCGTGACCACACCAGGATGATTTGAAGTGGGTTATATTAATTTAAATGCAGAATGTAAATTCACAATAGTTTAAGAAGTGAAAGCAGCCACCAAAAAAAGATTGCAGATTGGCGCCACAAGAGTAGCTGCCCTCCCCCTCACCCTCCCCCATCCAAACAAAACACAGAGTGTGCGCATACATCACGTGATAGAGTAGACTAATTCGCATATGCATTTATAGTGCGTTCTTTCACTGGAAATTTAGAATGATCACATTTTTCAATATTTAGGGCAGAAAATGTTACATTTTATAATTTATATATTTCATATAGTTACTTTCACACGAATAGTGACATTTTTCTCCAAAAGTCAGCATAATTACAAATGTGATATTGATATTATACAACAGTTTAATAAGCACAAATTTAATATCAAGAGACTTATACAACAGTTTAATAAGCACAAATTTAATATCAAGAGACTTACGTTTTAGACAACATATTCCCTGTTTTTTGCTCTATTTCTTAAAAACAAAAATCATTCCAAACACATCTACTGTTTTGCATCTCTGAGCGAAATGATAGTGTTTCGTTCCTGAATGAATGAACCGTTTAAATGAATCAGATCAATCGCAATGACTTATTTGATTCGCAATGAACTGTGATTTTCTATCACAGTTGTGTATTTATTTAGGAAAATATTTTATCTGTCATAAGTCTCGTCTCAAGAGTTTCAATCCTGATAAATTAATTAATTATGATAAATGTATCACTTATTATAGTAAAACAGTTTATTATTTTGGATTTAAACAAAGCATGCAAACAAACGTCCGCTTTTATAGTGTTCGTTTTGTGATCACACTATTTCCAGTGACTTATTTCTTATTTGGTGTCTGATAACTTCTCTTTGTTAGTGAAATGATGAGGTTGCATGAAATGGTTTTTGAGAGCCGTGTAAAGGACGGGTTTAAGTGAAGCACAGAGCTTCTGGCCCGACGGTGATTGTGTAGCCTAGTGAACCAAACTGAGAGATCATTTTGAAGGCTCAGGAAACCTTTTCAGGTGTTTTGAGTTGATAAGCTGATTGGCATGTCACCATATTCTAATCAAAGACTGAAATAAATGAACTTCTAATTTATTGAGATTGCACCTGTAGATGGATGCCGAGGCTTTTTAGGTCAGTACAACCTGCAATTTCTGACCTAGTTCGTTCATTGGCTTCCATGGCTGCAGTATGCTGTGTTTTCTGCCAACAGGTAACCCAGGATGTCAAAATACTTTGAATGAACTGGCAGTGGTGAAATCACACACACCAAGACCAAAACAAAAACATACATTCCGACACTGAAGACACATTTCAAATTAGAATAATTGGCCGTAGCATTGGTTTTCAGAGAAGCAAAGATGTTTCCTAAATATCTGAAATATATTAAGGTATAGATAATTAGGCTAACTAATAAAAAATAAAAACTAGCCAAGAAACCAGACAAGAGAACAAAATAAATGCGTATGCTTTCCTCCCTACTAACATAACCAGGAGACAATGAATAAAACAAAAAGGCACTCACCTCACTATCATGCTCTTCATTCAACAATGTCAGGCAGAGATATAAGTCGAACTTAGCTTTGTTGATAGGTGATTACTAAGCTGTTCTGAATCGCTGGTATCTTAGACTGGCCAGTATTGGCCCTTCTAAGACCAAAAAACAGCTATGACCAGGCTGGAAGAGAACAGCCTGTTTGGGTTGAGAACAACATAATTAAAATACAGAGTAGTTTTCTCCAGACCCAACATAAATTATTGCTCTCTAAAACAAGGGTGACTAGAGATGTACAGAACAGCCTTCCAACTCAATGCATTGATTTGCATGTGTGAGAATGTAATTAATCTTGATGGGTCCTTAAGGCTCTGCCCGCCTCAATTCAGGTCAATTACTGCTCTGACATACAAGTATTGACTGCGGCACACACTTGAATAAAGTCACACTCATGAAGCAGAGTTTTACACAGTACCATGCCACAATCACAATGTGTGTGTGTGTTTGACCCTGGATAATTATATTATTATATTATCAACCCCCGCATAACAGAGTTTCTTTCAACTCCCATTATGCAGTTGCAAGCATATCACAGTGTCACCGCAGGGCCAAAAAAAATGGTTTACATAACTGAAATGGTGATAACAGACACCCTGTGTCAAAAGGGCCACGCCAGCTCAATTATTCATCTGTTATGGCATACAGATTCTCTTCCTTTAATCAAAAAGGAAAATCCCAAATGGATATGAATTAGTAACAAAGATTTTTGAGATTCTGTTTTATGGACGTCGATTAAGATTAAAAGTTCAACATATTTTCTTATGTGATTCCTATAATCACATGATATCCTTATAAAGTTAGCTGGTATTTGAATTATCCTGTTTATTTAGACTCATGCACATTTTTATTGTTTGAAAGGTCATATTAGAATCTCAACTTTTAGTCTCCCTGAGATAAGCTATCATACATTTTATTGTGTCATAGATTATTGTCTGCAGCGCTGTCATCATTATTCAGTGTTTGCCTTTGAATAACAAAGGATAAATAATGAGAGATTAAAGGAGCGAGGAAGAACAACTGTAGTGAAATGTTAATGATGCGTCCTGGGGTATGTTTGTTTTTAGTTGCCAGTGTTGAGCTCTTAAGAGTCTGTTACATTCCCTCAGAACAGAGACTTCCACATACGTGACTCGTGTGTAATTGAAAGTGGCGGCGTCTGCATTTCAAACCTGGCCCGTCAAAATTAATTTGACTCAGACAGAGGCATCCTCTCACAGCTATATTAAGAAATGTAACTTAACGATTGTAGATTTATCGCATCATTGTTTTTGTTGTTGTTTTTTTGCAAAGAGACCTTGTGTTTAAAAAAAAAAAAATTGATAGCCTCTTACAATTACACCAGAAAGTTTATCTGATTTAATGTTTTTTTTTTTTTTTTTTTTTTTTTTTTTTATAATTAGACACATTTTTAATCATTAGGCAAATTTAACAGTTGTTGATTTGACCAGCCATCCTTTTCTTGAAGGTTAGTCTGTGTGGTACGTTCCATATTTGTCCTCTTAAAAAATAAAAAAAGATTCATCCATTTAATCCACCCATCCATCTAATTTTTTTTTAAAATCAAAACTATATATTTTTTTCAAATCAAACTATATTTGAATGAATTTACAAGAACAAAGTTCACCATTATGTTAAGTTTAACTTTAGTTTTGTTTTCATGGACTATCATTATGTTTCTCTTGGGTTCTGTCTGCCTATATTCCTGTTTGCATCTCATTCTTCAGTTATCATGGTTATTCATTATGTTTCTAATTAGAGCAAAACTGAGTTTGTCTGATATTGTATTTCTCACAGTCAAGGTCCAGTACTGTTTGTGCTATGCTCTTTGTCTTGTACCTACCTGTATGCGAAATGCCTGAGTTAACTTTGCTTTTATAAAAAAGAATTTTATTTGAATCTTCTTCATCATTGTTGGACTAAATTGTGACACCTACGAGATCAGGTTGGACAGCATTGTGTGGCTACATCAAAAGGCATAACTTCACAATTGTAAATGGAAAAACTTGATGTTGGGAGGTTATTTGTGACTTCACACTTAAATCAGAAAATTGGTAGTCTTGTTACATTTATTTGAGAAAATGCAACTTTATTATTGTAGATTTTAAGGAATTGTTTGATTTGACGTTGTATTGATTGTCCAAATTGTCAAAGGTTACTTAATGTCTTAATGCATTGAAATGAAAGTCAGTCTCTACTCCACTAGAAGGTGAAACTCCACAATAGCAGATTTAAAGGAATTGTCTGATTCTTGAAGGTTACTTCGTGACTCTTCAAACTAATGCATTAGGCAGTGTAGTTATTAGAAAATAATTTACCATTGTAAGATTTAATTAGTTTTCCAAATTTTTTTGTGGTTAATTTGTGTCTATTCACATTTGATTAATAGCTGTTAATTTCATAGAGACCAAGGGAAAGGTCACTTTATTCAAAAACTTATAGCAGCATTGATCTCCGGTTATCTGAGGAACTGTTCAGTTAGTTTTAATCACTGGAATCAGTGCTAAACACAGGGAAGTTTTTTATTTTATTTTTATTTTTTTACTTCAGGGGGTCATGATCAGGGTGCAAATTACACAGTGACCATCGAGGGGGTCAGATGATCTTTCAATGTGCTGTGACACAAAGTCACCAGAGAAGAAAATGGGGTTGCATTGGGTTAATCATGTCCAATTTCCTCTCTCAGTTGGAGCTTTCGCATTGTAGTTCTAGGAACTTAGTTCTAGGAACTAGCCAGCAGGGTGGCTCCTAGAGAATCAGTTTCTCCCTTGGGCCATTTTCCTGGTTGCATTTGCACCAGCAGCAGGAACTTTGAAGCAGCTGACAATGGCGTCTTTATTTGCGGCATTTACAAACATCAACAACCGGTGAATGGAGAACACCATGATCGGAGGTGTTTTTGTTATGTGTTCTGGATTTCATGATAACGGAGATGGAATGTAAATGCACATTTATGTGACTAAAAGAGCAAAAAGTTAAGACTAAGAGATGAAATCTCCTATGACATATTTTACTGTTGCATATCGAGGCTGAGAACAGAACACAAAACTGCAGACAACAGGTAAATGCCATTCTCAATGCTTTTCATGTTCAAAGAATAAGTATTTGTACTTGGCTTTTTAAAAATGCCGGGTAGCTGGTGTTTCATATGCATTTGGCAAATCAGTGTACACTTCCTGTACATCACTGGTAGTTCCTATAGAACTGTTTCACACCCTACTCTGAAGTAGGAGTTAATTTAGTTCCTCCAAACGGAGTTAGAACTACAACTGTTTCTAGCTCCTGCATTGCGAACATGTCAAAAAGCGGGCACTTCCTCCAAAAGTTCTAGGAATTATGAAAGGTTCCTCCGGTGCAAAAGCCCTTATACGGTGATATCCATTCTCTGACCTGACTTTGGAGAAGGACTTTTGTCTCCCTGATAGATCCAGTTTCAATATGGGGCTGTTCAAATGCCTTTATTTATTTATTTATTTATTTATTTATTATTATTATACTATAAGTCGCACTTCTTTTCATACTTTGGCTGGTCCTGTGACTTATAGTCAGCTGTGACTTATTTATCAAAATTAATTTGACATGAACCAAGAGAAAACAATACCGTCTACAGCCGCAAGAGGGCGCTTGGTTCTTGTTTCTAAATAAATGTGACTTATAGTCCAGTGCGACTTCTATATGTTTTTTGTTTTTTTTCTCGTCATAACGTATTGTTGGACTGTTGCGACTTGTACTTAGGTGTGACTTACAGTCCGAAAAATACGGTAGTACTACTCCCTAGAGGTTTGATTACTTCCTGTCTCATTAATCTTCACTGGAAGTATTCTGCATGTAGTTATATAAAAATACATTTTGGTCACTTTACAGAAGAGGCATTCTTTTAAAGTGAGCAAGTAATATTTTATGACAGTTAAGGCCGATGGCTGATAGACATCATGACATGAAAATATATATTTCAGTATTTTCCCTCTCAGTTATAAAATTGGGTAATTATACTACATCTGTATTTTAGGCATCAGGGAATGCTATTACACCTGGCATTGAAACTGCTTTCGCATTTTAGTTTTACTTTCACTTTCAAGATGCACAGATCACAATTAAAGTTACTCTATGTATAATATGAAGTAGCAGTACTTACAACACATTTTACAAGATTAGATATTTGTCAGTGGTGCTCAAGATCTGTAAATGATTCACCATCATCCTCAGATGATGAACAGATTTAGTATTCATCAAAATGAATTAAAACCACAAACTTGGAATAAGATGCAAAACTGCAATAATTAAATGTTAAATAACACAAATGTATCTAATCCCATTTTATTAACTATTTTTTTGCTGCTGACCTTTGATGAACCTGTTCAACCATACTAATTAAGCAAAAATGACTAGATAAACTAACAATTGTGCTTCATTGTTTTTTTTTTTTATTGCTGTAGAGTGTTCTTTTCAGTCCTTCTTCTAATATGTTCTACTGTACAGGCGTGAATTTACATTTCCTTCAGCCTGAGGTTTATTCATTACACTTTTTGGTGTGAAAGGACTTTAACGTTTGCTATAAATATAACTTCTTATATTAAAAACAATCAAGCCCTGCTCATATTTAAAAAGCAACTCAAAAGTAAGGTGAAAGTAACGCGAAAGTAAACCAAAAGTAATGTAACATACTACTTTCCATAAAAAAGTAACTAAGTAATGTAATTATTTACTTTTTTAGGGAGTAACGCAATATTGTAATGCATTACTTTTAAAAGTAACTTTCCCCAACCCTGGTCATCTCTCCCTACTCTGTTTATGTTGTGAGTGAAAGTTTATGTACTGTAATGTAACAGGCACAGGTTACACCACATCTACACCGGACGTGACAGTTGTCCTGTCGTGCCGCACTGCATAAGCTAAAAGTCTGTCTACACTGGACTTGACAAAGCAACCACTGAAAATCATTTGAAATTTGTGTCAGCACGTCATAAATAGAACGTTGCAACCGTTTACCATCTGGGATTTGTCTTGTCACACCACAGCACATCCCGTATAGACAGCATCACTGATTATAATGAGTTCCATACACTGATATGTATATATATATGTAAAGAATCTTGTTTATAGATCAGTGGTTCTATAGTATTTTGTTTTGTTGCTCACATTTCGTGTAGGCATGGTGTAAGGCATGCTCCGTGCCTTATAGGAATTCACACTTTGCCCACCCCCCCTACTGACCCTAATTGACACCCAATGCTAATATTTCACTGAATGGTAAAATATAGTCAGTATAATTGTCAATACAATTAATTAAATATGCATGTATTTGTTAGATGTGGTCCAGTTTATCAGTATCAAGGTAATGTATTATCACCTGTTTTATAAGTAAAATCAACTTTATTTCAAAGAATTGATGTGCTTAATGTTACAAATTTAACAAAAGTCATTAAAAGTGTTAATATTTAATAATAAAATATGATACATTTATTTAAGAATAGATATAATAATTGTCAGACACAGACGAGGACGCAGAGGATTCAGTGACACGAAGATGACACAGTGATAATACAACTTTCCTTAGGTGATGGTGACACAGATGATGACTCAGACGAAGACGATGGGCACAGGAACACAGATGATGAAGACGAGGGTTCAGAGGATCAGGTAGGTTAGCCGATAGGCGGTTCGGTAAGGGTGAGGAGATCGGTGCAAAACCAGACACTGGGTGATGGTGACGGATGGCTTTATATGTGGCACTGGTGATGATGCACAGGTGTTCAGAATTCCTGGTGATTGGGGACGAGTGGGTGTGGCGTAAGTGTCCGATTCCGGGAGTGTAGAAGGTGTGGCTGTGACAATAATAAAATAAAAATATTAAACTTGAGATATTTAATTTCTTAATTACTTTTTTAATAATAATAATAATAATAATAATAATAATAATAATAATAATTCCATAAACTGTATAACACAATACAAGGCATAGCAAAAATGTGAGGAAATTAGAGTTACAGTATATGTTTCCTTCTGGTATTTTACTTAATTAGCCTAAATTACTTTATTGCTGAATTAACAGATATGCTTTGACAAGTTTTCAACCGAGGGATGTTTTCCTCACAATCTGGTGAATATAAATTATGCCTGGTAATTACAATACCAGCTGCTAAAATGTATTTAGATGCCATCAAAATAGCTTCCATCGGAAGTCACACAGAATGTGAGTCGGAAGTACAATGTCTCTTACACCTGTTCCTGTGCGGCTGCACTGCACAGAGATGTGTCAGTGTGCAGTGACCATATGAGAAAGAGCAGGATTCCAGGGGACTTTGATGAACGTCCAATGTCACACTGTCCCTGAAAAGCAGGCGGAAACATTTGGGAAGTACTTATTTCCTGCTTTTGCTCACTACAACTGTCAGTGCTGTCAGCTCTGTTAAAGAAAGGTCTGGTAAAAATAGATGGTCTAACTTATGCTACCTTTGTTTCTAAGTTATGAATTACAAACCTGCCAGCTGAACATTTCTTTGTTGATTATAGACTGAAAGAATGATGAAGTGTATATGCACTTTTTATGCCCTACACCTTTCTGGTCTCTGAACGCTGGTAATTATGACTTGTCAAGCATCTAAGAAGTGCAGGGGTCCACATTTAATTTCACGATTGACAACACACTGACATCTCCCTTTATGAAATACTTTTATATCTTTTCAAAGAAAGATCATATCAAAGTAGAAAACAGCTTTATATCACTTACATTCAGCCCTTGTAACACTGTATGCATCTCAGCTGTCATTGTTTTGAATCACTTTTTAACATTTAGCAACATTATTTGATATACAAAGAAAAGTGTAGCCAGCTTCCCACAAGCATAGTAAGGGGAACGTATAATTCATTTATTTATTTTGTACCATATTCTAATTTTAATTACCCACCCACATGTCCAATAAAATCTAATTGAAAAGCAATCATATTATGTATTATTGTATCAATTCATGGAATTTATAAAATGCATACATTTGAAAATATAATACTTCTGAACAGAAATCATCCCATGCCATTCCAAGATTTACCATAATGCAAATATAATAAAATAAGCAAGACATTGTTTATTATATTTATTAACCAATTTAAAAAAAAAGGTAACTGTTAAAAATGTTTTCCTAACAGTTAGTTAATTTGTTTGTTTGTTTGTAATCATAGTTATCTCTCTGCTTGCCTATAATGATAATTGCAAAATTCCCTAAAATACATTTAGATGCCTTACAGTATTATTTTGGGGAAAATATTTCTAAATTATTGTGAAAATAATGTTATAATGTTATAATAATGTTATAATATGACCTGCTAGTGATTTGTGACATTCACCCAACTACATTTCTTTGTTCGTTGTCTTGTTTCAGCGTAATATGTTGATAACTTCCCTTAATGCCAAAAAAAAAAAAGGAAAAAAGAAAATCCTTAAAAGTGAACAGATAAGCACATTTTATATAATCAATTATTTAATTTGCCTCCTCTTCCTGAACCGAGAACAAAAGATTGTCCTCTGAATTTCTTTTTGTTCTGCTGTATAATTATATGGTGACCTTCTGTGTCACGTTCATAAGCCGCTGAATGCGACTCAAGGTCCCGATGTCAAGAGCCAGCCAGATAGTCAAGATGTAAACCCTTTATTGCTTCGCTGTGTTAAATGTCAAGAAGTGGCCACAAAACCATTATGTTTCCGCATTCTGCATTAATGTGTGTCTTTTAATGAGCACATAAATTCATACATTAGCATGAGCCTAAGGGGAGGCCTCAACATCTGCCATTTGTTTTCTTACACTAGGTGGCGAACTTCGTGTGTTTTGTACAAAGGCCCTTTCTGCTCCTGAAGTGTATTGGATGAGGCGGTGAGGGAATCCGTCCCCTCGGCAGGAAGCTGCATTATTGAGCTTCACATATGCCTTCAGGGTAAACGGGAAAGCAGTTGTTTAGACATCTATACAGCTGTTCGTGTGAAGCCATGCAGATCTAGCTGGTCCCTGCCGAGATAAAACCGCCATATTCACATGGTCTGAAGAACACGCTGGTCTTCTGTCTGCTGAAGAGCTGAAGGGCCTTGCAGATTTGCCATATGGCAAGCTGCTTATGCAAAAACAACCTATGCTGGATATTAAAGGGATAGTTTATCCAAAAATGAGATGTTATATATGTACGATTATAAGTGTATTCTTAAGGCAATTTAATGAATACATAATGCATTATAAAAAACCTTATAATATGTTGTATCATCTCAAGAATATTCATAATAACAGTATTAATATATTATAATATTTACTAATTTGTGGTTAAAGCTTTTAAGAGTATGATTTTTTAACACGTTGCATCCACTTTTACAATTTATTATATTTATCATAGTTGTAATGTATTATAAGTCTTATATCATGCCATTTTTCTGATGCCTATTTACTTAAAGCGCTCAAAAAGTAGTAATAAGTATTTTTTTTTCTCTCAAACAGACATAAGATCAGATATCATACCAGATGAATGTGTAATATACACATTTGATTTGAACTATTCTTATTGAAATATCAGTTTTATTGTTTTGATGGTACCCTTTAGACAACTGTTGATAAGTAACTCTGCAATTACATGTCAACTAGTGGGAGTATTAGTAGTATGCATGCTACTGTAAATATACAGTGTACTAAGACTTTATTTTGATAGTCAACCAACAGATAAACTGACTATAAGTGTCTTTGCAAGTACGTCAACTTATTTTACCAAACTAGATTCAACCAAAGTTGCTTATAGTCAATTGATTAAGGGATCCATCAAAATAAAATGTAACCGTATAAAACATTTCTTTTTTTTTTTTCAGTTGGAATATTAAGCTCACATCAATTAACTAATGTTAGCTCTACCGAAAACACTCAAATAACACTCAATACAGTAAGATACTGTGCAGATCTGAAATAAACAATCTCAAGATATGACACAGTCAAGTATACTGTAAATGAAGAAGATTTAATATGGTGTTCATTGTGTGTTATAAACAATCATACTCTTAAACTTATAACCACAAATACTCAAGTATTATAGTGTATTATAATTGTTGTTATGATTATTCGTGAGTTTATATTACATATTTTACTTTTTTATTTTTATATATAATGCATTATGCATTCATTATAATGCCTTAAGAATACCCTTATAATGTATTATAAATACGGCTCCATACAATGGCTACTGTAAACTTTTTAGCTACTAACATTCTTCAAAATATCTATATAGCAGAAGAAAAACATATATACCACTTGGAACATCTTGAGGGTGAGTGACAGAGTTTTTATTCATTCATTTATCCATTTAAAGTAGAAGATGGCAACAACAATATAAAATAAACTTTGTGGTTTTCCACAATAATCAGGTGATCAAATTCAGCATCCTATAATCATAGCCTAAAAATCTGCTTAAAATCAACTGTTGTTTCTTATCTAATCCTTTTCATTCTTTGAATATGTGATCAAAAGAACTTTGATAGCTAGCTAATCATTTTTGAAGATGAATGCCATTTATTTGCTCTAAATTCTAGACTGTCATTCACCACATTAATATCACTAAATATCAATATGAATGGCTTTATAGATGGAATATGTAATGTTTTTGATGCAATACTACAGGATGCTACCTCAAATCATATCACTTTGTTGAGAGGTGTGCTAATATTTTTCTAAGCGACTGGATTTCTGGACACGTATATAAAATAAGTTTTATAAACCAGTGGTGTTAAATGCTATTTGTGAAACAACATTACATGTTACGTGATCTATTCTGAATTTCCGGCTCTTTTCCAGGAACTTCCCTCCCCTCTGTTCTCTTCTCTGGGCAAAAATGTGATACTGACGAGCATCTACTCTTGAAATGTCGCTCTGAATCACTCAGATCAGAGAAACGCTTTTCCTTTTAGTTTTACAAGCCTTGAAAACAAATAGGAAAGTACATTCCACCCCAAAGTTCATCTTATGGACAGATTGAGATAACCTCAAGGGGAACCTCAAGGCGCTGTGATGCAATTTGATGGAATGAAAAAAATTACTTCTTAGCGCACACTGTGTTTGTCTTTAGGATGGAAAACAAATGTAGACAAGCAGAGAGCATCCGGCTAATTAACTCTGACACACACAAAGCTCTAACACAGATGTGTTTGTCTTTTCAAACAAGGCCTATGTATTACTACTCAGGATTTTCAAATGACTTGGGATTAAACTCTGGGAATTGTACAAATTTTACCCAATGCAGGTTATATACCGTACGACATCTAAACAATTTAAAAGGTTTAGAGCACTCAATTATTATTATTATTATTTTTATTATTATTATTATCTTTTACTCTGGATAGTTTATTATTAGTAGTAGACGGGAATTTTCTTTTAGTAGGAGCATCCAGTCACTGATGACATGTAATTCAGCGTAATTCAGTCACATTTAACCCCCTAATTTGGTAGCGCTTTCACACCAAATAGACTGTATCATAGTACTGAGACTGCTCTCATTAGAGTTACTTTTCATGCTTTCAATGGAATCATCTTTTTTTATCTTTCACTGTTATGCTGATGATACTCAGTCTATATTTCTTTGCAGCCCGGAGAAACATACACATTTGAAAAATTAATGGAATGCATAGTCGATATAAACACCTTGATGAGGAGTAATTTCTTACTGCTAAAATCTGAAAAAAAAAAAAAAAGAACTGAGGTCTTAATTAATTATAGGACCCTAAAATCTCTGTGTGTAATAACCTAGAACACTGTCTAAGACTTGATGGCTTCTATGTCTATTCTCTGTCATCAGTTAGGAACCTTGGTATGAGAAATTATAGCAATTTCTAGAATTTTTCTAGCATTTGTAAAACTGCTAAATGACGATCTCTGCTGTCAATGTCTAATGCAGAAATGATGATTCATGCATTCATGACCTCAGGGTTAGATTATTCTAATTCTTTATCGGGTGGTTGTTGTGCAAAAACGCAAAAAAAAAAAATATATATATATTATTTTTTTTTTCTTCACCACAATTAAAAAAAAAATAAATAAATAAAAAATAAGCAATAAGCAAACTCCAGCTAGCTCAAAATGCAGCAGTTAGAGTTTTTACTAGAACCAGGAAGTATGAACATATAAGCCTGGTCCTGTCAACACTGCACTGGCTCCCTATTGAACATCGTATAGATTTTTTAATATTGCTTATTACTTATAAAGCCCTGAATAGTTTAGCATCTTAGTTTTTGAACAAGCTCTTATTGCACTATAGTCCACGTCCGCTGCTTTCTCAAAACTTTTGATTCTTTGATAATACCTAGAAAATCTAAATCAACTGCGGGTGCCAAATCTTTTTCCTTTTTAGCCCCCAAACTGTGGAATAGCCTACCTCATATTGTTCGGGAGGCAGACATACTCTGTCAGTTTAAATCTAGATTAAAGACCCATCTCTTTAACCTGGTTTACACATAACACACTAATACACTTCTAATATACAAATACATTCAGGAATTTTAGGCTGTATTAATTAGGAAAACCGGAACCAGGAACACTTTCCATAACACCCTATGTACTTGCTACATCATTAGAAGAATGGCATCTACGCTAATATTAGTCTGTTTCTCTCTTATTCTGAGGTCACATTAGCCACTAGATCCAGTCTGTATCCAGATCTAATGGTTACTGCAGTCACCCCGATCCAGTACATATCCAGCCCAGATGATGGATTATTTCTCCCAAGGTTTTTTGTCCATTCTGTCACAGATGGAGTTTTGGCTCCTTGCTGCCATCACCTCTGGCTTGCTTAGTTGGGGACATTTAATTTCCAGCAATACCATCTACTTGATTGCACAGATACTATTTAAACTGAACTGAGCTTGATGATCACTGAATTCAATGACGAACTGCCTTTTTGCATTACTGACATGCTATTTTCCTATTTGTGAAAGTGAAAGTGAAAGTGAAGTGACATTCAGCCAAGTATGGTGACCCATACTCAGAATTTGTGCTCTGCATTTAACCCATCCGAAATGCACACACACAGAGCAGTGAACACACACACACACACTGTGAGCAGTGGGCAGCCATTTATGCTGCGGCGCCCGGGGAACAGTTGGGGGTTCGATGCCTTGCTCAAGGGCACCTAAGTAGTGGTATTGAAGGTGGAGAGAGAGCTGTACATCCACTATCCCCACCCACAATTCCGTCCGGCCCGAGACTAGAACTCACAACCCTTCGATTGGGAGTCCTACCCTCTAACCATTAGGCCTGTATTGTTAAAAGCACTATATAAATAAAGGCAAACCACTATAGACAAAGCACTGGTCAGTTTTGACATTTTGGGCTAGTTTGCTTCCAAAACAAAGCATGCAAAAATAAATAAATAAATAAATAAATAAATAAATAAATAAATAAATAAATAAATAAATAATTTCATTTCAAGAAAATTCAAGAAAATGAAAAAAAAAAAAAAAAAAAAAAACTGTCTTTATCCAACATGATGTTCTGGAAATATTAGTGGATTTGTATTTAGATATCACATTGGCATATTACTTTTCAGAAAACGTATAATACTAAAATGCATAACTGCAAGTAAATAACATGATATGCATTAAAACTGAGGATAAAAATATGGCTGTTGTGTTGTGACACTTTTAAGACACTAGAACACTACATTACTGCCAGTGAAGGGGGAAAGAACATTTTGCCAACATCCAACAGTTTGAAAAGCTAGTTTGCAAATACATACATACATACAGTACATAAATCCTACCCTTTATATGATTTTTTTATAAAAAAATTTAATTCTATATTATTATTATTAGTAGTAGTAGTAGTAGTAGTAGTAGTAGTAGTATGTCTACTGTTCTATAAAGTAAATTTAAACCAGTTTAGTGCTTGCAAGAACACGCTTAGGTAAACTAAAAACGTTGAAACGCTCTGCCTGTATGAGTCCCAAGCTTTTACAGACGTCCATACAGCTAATGAAACAATAGATGTTGGCCTTGATGCCTGAATTGCCAGAAACTGCTTTCAAAGAAATCTACTAATGCATATATTGAAAACTGACGCAACAAGCTGAAGTGACCTCAATAGAGTACCTAGAATAATATAAAATAATACAGAGATGTTGTGTTTGCGAAAAATAAGCCATTGATGTTGGAGTGTGGCTTTAGTTAGTCTACCAGCAGTTCCGATGCTGGAAACTATTAGGATTTTTATCAGTTTATCAATGTAGAAATAAAATGGTATTGACTGGTCCCTTATTCATCTGGAAAAAGAAATACAATTCTGACAGGGTAATGTGTACCAGCCTCTAGCCCTTTCAGAGTAACCAAGTTGTAAAAAGGCCCACAAATTTTAAACAGTATTATTGTCCATAAGGGATTCTTTTAGGAAATTTGTATAATAGTTTGAACATTCGAGGAATCTATCACAACTTGCAAAACAGAACCAAAAGCAAAGGCATGCATTACCCATGAAGTTTGTTGTTACTATTTCACTCTAGAGGGCCTAATTGATCTACTGAAAATGCTGGTTAAGCTGGTTGTAACTGGTTTAAGTCGGACTCTTCGCCTGGTCAAGATGACAAGCGCACAGAAAACCCTCAAAACCAACAGCTAATACTGGTTTTACAAAGGCTTCCAAAATATCCAAAATATTAGCTGCAGGGGCAAAATGCTTCCAAATGTACGGAAAGCTAAATTTAGGCTATTTTTTAGGTAAACCTAGTATAAAGCCAGCTAACAATCCTCTTCTTCAGATTGCTTATTATTGTAAATAATAATCTTATAATCCTCAAGCATGATACAAATAGCCATTGAAAAGTGCAGCATGGACATCAAATCTGAATTCGTTTTTGATAGGGTTGTTATTAACTAATTTGTCAATGAGTTAGCTGTAATGTTCATGCAACAAATTAATGTCAGAATGACAATATTAATTATAGTTTGTACCTCTGTGGAGTTTACAGATGTATAAGGACATACATTTTCCAGTATTATTTGTTGTCCTCAGGCAGATTTAAAATTATTTCTTAATAATGTAAGCATGTTTCAGGAATTGTTTCAGCTCAGGTCCTCAAACATGAGAGCCCTATCACGGGACTATTCTTTGATTCTTTTTACATGGTTATGCAGGCCTTCACCCACAGTCCCACATAGAATGAGATATTCATCAAACATTTCCTTCAGCAGTTCTCTCCAAAATCTATCCCTTTTGAGTCCTGTTCCCATCATCTCATCCGTCCAGTCTATGAAAGAGTGATTAGGCTTGACATTAACATGGAGCAGAAGGCTTTTTTTTTTTTTTTTTTTTTTTTTTGGAATTGGTGCTAAGCTTGTGCGGCAGATGTAGGCTTGATATCAGTTCCTGTCAGTCCATGATTCTGTCATTTTTCTCTTATAGTTCTAATAAAGTGGCAAAAGACTCCAAAATAAATAAAAGCAGTGCTTTTACCAATGATATTAACGCTACTCTGCTAATTCTAGGAAATCAGCCTTAAAGCTTCTGAAAATATGTCATACAGCAGAAGGTGGTGGGTTGATCCAAATGTTTTTGCAGCACTTTTCAGGACATGTGATGCACACTTTGGTTAACATTTTCAACCATCTATGCCTAGCAGCTGATTGTTCAATCATAATTGATATGTTGGTTTTATCTGGTTTAAACTAGTCTCCTAACCAATCCAATAACCAAGTTGCCCTCTAGAAACTGGCATTCTGCAAGTGAACGTCGCTTGATTTTGCCATCCCAAAGAAGCACACTTTTACAGACTTTTAAATTAAATGTTCCCTCCTGGTGGAATGACCTTCCCAACTCAATCCGAGCAGCTGAGTCTATATTGAAAACTGACACTATATAATAATGTATTTATTATTATTATACAATATATAATAATAGTACAATATTATTATATATTTCCACCTATAATAATGGTGGAAAATAAACAGAGATGTTGTGTTTGCGACAAATAAGCCATTGATGTTGGAGTGTGGCTTTAGTTAGTCTACCAGCAGTTCCGGTGCTGGAAACTATTAGGATTTTTATCAGTTTATCAATGTAGAAATAAAATGGTCTTGACTGGACCCTTATTCATCTGGAAAAAGAAATACAATTCTGACAGGGTAATGTGTACCAGCCTCTAGTCCTTTCAGAGTAATTACGTTGTAAAAAGGCCCACAAATTTTAAACAGTATTATTGTCAATAAGGGATTCTTTTAGGAAATTTGTATAATAGTTTGAACATTTGAGGAATCTAACACAACTTGCAAAACAGAACCAAAAGCAAAGGCATGCAGAGGGCCTAATTTATCTACTGAAAATGCTGGTTAAGCTGGTTGTAACTGGTTTAAATGGGTCTCTCCCAGTGGCGGTTCTACACGGAGGCCTAGGAAGGCCCGTGTCTCTGTAGACATGTCCCTGGCCACCCCTGTGGCCACCCCCGTGTTGAGAAAAAAAAAGGGAATGTGATTTTACACACGAGTGCCAAAAGCGGAACTAACGTGACGCAACGTTCTACATGGGTGCCGCACAACCAAACACTTAGGAACTTTATCATATTCAGGGATGCAAACATTGCACTTTTCGGCACCTCCCGTTTTTTTTTTCTTCTCATCAGTTTGGGTGACTTGGGTCTGATTATAATTTTTCTAATTCATCTGAAGCAATTCCGTAGCTTAATGTTATGGACAGGAAGACTATTTACATCATTAAATTAAATTTTACGGAAACCTTGTTTTCCCTCCTCTACGGCTGTCAATCATTCTCCATTCAGTATTCAAATAGCGCGCACCTCGTCCATTTACAGAAGGATGCATGGTAAAACTCTTCAAAATTATATACTCATATTATAATGCTTGATCTGTAGATAAAAAGGCTCTGGATTTGCATAAAATTACTTTATTTTGTGTATTAGTATTTTATGTTTGTTGCTGTTTTTTAAAAGACTTGCTTGTGCCTGTTAGACCACACACGTTTTAAAAGCCGTAAACATTTAAAATCACTTTGTGAGCTCAGTTTTATTTTTATTTTATTTTTTGCATAGCCGAGTACTTAGCCATCTTCAAGAATCGGCTTAAAACCCATCTCTTCCATCTTTATTTGACCCTCTAACTTTAACACTCACTATTCTAATTCTATTCTTAAAAAAAATTTAAACTACCTTTCTAATCTTCTTGTATTCTATTTTCTTTTCATCTATTATGCAATTGTGTGTGTGTGTAAAGACCTCTAACTTTTTTTTTTTTATCTGTTTTCTTTTCATTTATTATATTAGTTAAAATCCCATGCTACACTGTAAAAAAATGTACTGTAGAATTTACAGGATTTTACTGGCAAAAAGTTGCCAATAAAATCCTGTAAAAATGATGTTAATTGCTGTAAAATGGATTACAGGACATTACTGCAAAGCAAATAACAGTTAATTGCTGTATGTGAAATACAGTAGTTTGTAGTATTTTTTACAGTAACATTGCATTTTACAAGTAGTCTATTTTACAGCAATATTCTGTAAATTCACTAAAGTACAGTATTTACCTGGCAAAAAAGTTGCCAATAAAGTCCTGTAAATATATTTTACAACATTTTTTTTTTGTAATTTCATTAAATAACAGTATTTAACTGGCAACAAAAAATGCCAATAAAATCATGTAAATACCCCTAAATACAATATAATGTTGTAATAATTTTACAATGAAACTGCATTAAAGAATAATTTTAACAGTAAACTATAAATTACTGATATAAATGCATTATCATGAGCTCTATCTTAATACATTTACAAATGAATAAAAACCAAGTCAATGATGATGCAAATAAGTATTTATTAAAACTGGCAGAAAGACATTGCAAGGCTTTTACTGGTAAAGTACAATTTTCAGTCTTTCAACAGTTAAATCTTATCATAAAAATAGCATAGCATCACGGATAACTGTTTAAAAAATGCCATATTCAGGGTAGAACATTAACTTTCTATAAAAATGAAGGTCAATCAACAGAATTTGTATAATTTTTAAAAAATGTTACAATTAAAAAAAATATATGTTTTAAAGAAAATGATTCAAATAAAATGCTGGAATCAACATTAAATCACAAATTCTGTTGTTTGAGCTTATGTTCTATTAAATTAAGAATATTCCTGCAAAAGACAATTTAATAAATACATACTGAAAGTCCATCAACTTTCTGAGATGAGCACACACGTGAGACTTTTCCACTTGTTTTGCCTCTATGTGTCCGTCTTGTATCCAGTGAGTGTAGTGATTCCAAGAAAACATCTGCACATAAAAACAAGCAAAAGCATCAGGATAAAGTTAAGTATCAAATGAAACTAGCTCAATAAAATAAATGTCAAAATGCCACTTATACAATACAATCAGCATTTACCAGTACTTAAAAAGGTTACTCCACCCCAAAATGAAAATCTTGCCATTAATCACTTACCTCCATGTCGTTCCAAACCCGTAAAAGCTTCGTTCGTCTTCGGAACACAATTTAAGATATTCTGAATGCAACTGGGAAGATCATGACTGACCCATAGACTCTCCAGTAAATACCACTGTCAAGGCCCAGAAAAGTATGAAAGACATCATCAGAAAAGTCCCTCAGTGGTTCAACTGTAACGTTATGAAGCGACGACAATATTTTTTGTATGCAAAGAAAACTAAAATAAGGATTTATTCAACAATTAGTCTCCTCTGTGTCAGTGTATTGCCATTTTTGGAGAGTATCTGTTGGACACAGACTACATAGCCTGTTCTGTGTCAGCTGGGTCACATGGACATGCTTTCTATGTTTATTTACCCTTTGATTTGAACGAAAACAGCATATCCGTGTGGTGCGGCTGACATTATAAAAAATTACAACTTTGTTGAATAAAGTTGTTCTTTTTGTTTTCTTTACATAAAAAAATGATTGTAGCTTCGTAAAATTACAGTTGAACCACTGATGGCAGATGGACTATTCTGACAATCCTTTTCATACTTTTCTGGGCTTAGACATTGTTAATTGTTTGGCTGTCAGTGGGACAGACGCAAGCCTCCCGCTTCTCATCTGAAATATCTAAAATTGTGTTCCGAAGATGAACATAGCTTTTACGGGTTTGGAATGACATTAACAGTTAAAAGTGATGAATGACTACATTTCATTTTGAATAAGTAACCTTTTTCGCGAATGAAATTACTTAAGTAAAACTTGTTACCTTTGAAAAAATTAATGTGTGCAAAAGATGCCTGCTCCCGGGACGCACAATGTTGAGGTATGAATTCACAACCATCTGACCCTCAAATACTCAAAAGCCACTGGGTGGACCTGAAATGAATAAATATAAGCAATAATGTAACCTACAATGTAGTATTTCAATATAAAATATAATCTAAATTACAAGTTTATCAAATTATTTAAATAATATATTACCTAATAAAATCAGCTTCAAAGTCTTGAAGCATCGAACATTTCTCCACATCAGCTGCTATTATTTGCACCTACAAGACATAAAGAAAATAATCTTGTGATTTCTTTAAAGCATTATGTACTGTAAATGAGACCAAAATTAACACCCCAAAAGGCATATATTTTAGGATAAACAAACTATTATAAATTATATAATTTCTAATTATAAATTGTAATATTAGATTGTAGAACTGTACCACCAATCAAATTAAATAATTAAGAGTGCAGAATTATATTAAATTTGAAAATACAATTAATAAATGTTGGAAAAATGCAATGCTACTTATTAAACCTGAAACTAATCTGCCATTAGGTGGCAGTAAATAACTTAATGAGGGAATCAACTGAGTCATTCATTGAACCGATCCGTTAAAAAAGATGAATCATTTAGCTCAAGTTTGGAGAGTTTTGATTTGAGAATGAGCAAAATAGTTTTGCTTTGGTCTTTGTTTGGAACTGTATTCGTTGGTGAAATACAACAACAGTTAATATTGTGTCTAAAAAAGTAAGTAACTTGTTAACTAATTGTTTATTGAACTATGTATTTGCAATCGTGATACTCAGCAAAACAGCTCACTTGTGATGCTTCTTATATCATATGTTATGAATAAACTCAACAGTTGAACATGTACCTCATGCATTTTCTGTGAGTTTATGTGTGCGGTTAAGCTTGTTTTGATGTTGAATGAAACGTTAATATAATCAGAATCAGTCTTGCGTTTCGATGCTTCCTCAGTCTTTTCTTTCCTTTCCTTTTTTTTTTTTTTTTTTTTTTTTAAATCAGGCTAACTTGTCCAGTCGGGCATATAAAGATGTCTTTCACTTATTATAGTAAGGCGTCGAGTCAATATGGGATAGTTGAACACATATACGTTAAACGAATGAAATTTCAAATGTTGCTGTTTGTCAGTTATTTAGATAGATATTAACGTTAGTTACTATGACAATCGTTCGCATTAGGTAAACACTACTTTTAAATGCTCTCAATAAGAACATTTTACTTCCAAAAATCAAACAGTTGGCGTAACTATGTAGTAGCAATTGCCAATTTACTGCACAGAAGTTACCAAGGCCACTGAATGTCAGCATAGGAGGCTATTGTGACATGAAATTGCTTATAGATTAATTTAAATAAATATAAAAGGTTATATTTCTTAAGTATAATTAAGTGAACTTACCAGGAATTATGAATAAATCTTCTTATCTTCAATCGTTCTCGGGCTGCTCCAGTCGGCTGGGTTTCTGAATTTGAATGATGCGCGCGCAATCCCATAATTCCACACTACAGTAAGTTTGCTTCTTGTAAATGAATTACAGTTGACGTGGAAATATACTGTTAACAACTGTAAAACCTTATTTGACCCATAATGCATTGCGAATTACAGCTGCATCTTGTAAAATGTTTATACAGTAAAATTCTGTAAAATTTTGCTGTAGAAACTACAGCAATTTTTTACAGTGTACGTGTACTGTGTTAACCTAACTGAGACTTGTTATAGCACTTATATATAATTGCTCTTTTTGTTCTTTTTGATTGCTTCCACTGTTTTCATTTGTAAGTCGCTTTGGATAAAAGTGTCTGCTAAATGAATAAATGTAAATGTAAATGTAAATGGATGGACATGGTCAGAAACAGTACTCAGGTAGGCTGTGGCATTTACACAATGCTCAGTTGGTACTAAAGGGCTAAGAAAGTATCCCCCACACCATTACACAACCAGAACCAGCCTGAACTCTTGACACAAGGCAGGATGGATCCAGACTTTCATGCTCTTTACACCAATTTCTGACCTTACCATCTGAATGTTGCAGTAGAAATTGAGACTCATCAGACCAGGCAACGTTTTGATAATCTTCTATTGTACAATTTTGGTGAGCCTGTGTGAATTGTGACCTCGGTTTCCTGTTAAGCTGACATGAGTGGCACCCGGTGTGGTCTTCTGCTGCTATAGCCCATCTGCTTCAGTGTTTGACATGATGTGTGTTCAGAGATGGTATTCTGCATACCTTGGTTGTAACGAGAGGTTATTTGAGTTACTGTTGCCTTTCTATCATCTGTAACCCTTTCTTCTCTGACATTAACAAGGCATTTTTGTCCACACAACTGCCGCGGACTGGATATTTTCTATTTTTCGGATCATTCTCCGTAAACTCCAGAGATGCTTGTGCGTGAAAATCACAGTAGATCAGCAGTTTTTGAGTGTTCCGTGCAAATGTCTACAATTAGCTCAGTCACAATCAGTTTGCTTATTTAGCTTAGCCTTTTGGTTCTTTAGAGGAAAAAAGAAAGAAAAAAAGACTAAGCTAAGAGCTCTTTTAAAAATAAGGTATTTGTTACATGTTAAAATACCTAGTCAAAAGATCTAAGTACACAGCATTAAAAGACACAGTTTAAGACATTTGTTTGCACAATTAAGAAGGCAAAAGCCTGGAATAACCTGAATTGTATTCAACACACACAATGTGTTAATAAAATAGCCAAGTTATATGTTACATTTTAATGCATTAAGCCAATAATGAATAAAAGGCCAAGGATATGGCTTCTTTTTTAAATGCAAGGGGGTTACATTTTGCATTGGTGTCACCTGTGATTTATCGGCATCTCTAAAGGTTCATTTGTGCAATGCTGCATTAAGATAATAAAGCTCATTTTGTGTGTGGTGCAGGAATATATTACCAACATTATTTGCTGCTAATGGACTCTCAGCAGACCCCCTCGCTGGTTTTGGTAAATGGATGGTGTGTGTCAGTATTTGTGCTTTGGGAGGAGTGGAGAGGGTCAGGGTGTGATGTTCCCTCCTCTGCACCCCCTGTTTTAATCATTAGCGTTGTCATTTTGCAGATGGGAATGTAATGGGTTGGAGGTGGTGGGGTGGTGAAACACATACCCATTATTGCCCTTTTTGAGCAAGTGGTCACCTTAGCAGGCTATTTAAAGTGCTTCAAACCATCTGTGCGAGAGTAACAAAGGTCTCAGGTTAGAGATATTCAGAAATTTCACAATGGGAAAACAGTCGGTTTTCTGAACGATCATTAGTTTCTTTTTCTTTTCCTTTAAGTTGTTCTTTTCCAGATATTAAAAGGGACACTATGACTGACTTGTTCATTAACATGGATTATGATGTTTAGAGGACACTTGAAGACAGTTTCTGTTTCTACTGCAATGGGGGTGTCAAAAAAAGAAGAAAAAAAAGATTGTTGTTTTTACAGATGTTCTTAAAGAAAAAAGATTTCATAAAATTTTAGTCTGCAAAAATAACTATTTTACTGCAAAAATAATTAAATAAATAAAATGCATTTTTAATGAATTAATTAATTGAAAACATCTTGGTTACGTATGTTACATCAGTGAATGACAAAATTGCATCTCGATAGAGAGACGATTCGCCTTCGATTGTTAACAAAACAAGCCAATGAATATTGGCATGCGAGATTTGCATCATGCACCCCGTCCCACAGCGAGTTTATAAAAGGAGATTGCATGCTGTTGTACATTCAGTTTTTCGCTGAGGAGTCGAGGCGTTGTGCCCCGGCCATACAGTGGTGTTACAGCAACTGTTGTGATGGAACGCAACATCTCCGTTCTGTCCTTCAGGGAACGAGGGGTTACATACGTAACCGAGACGTTTCATTTCAGTCGGTCAAGTTCAATGTTACGTCAGTGACTGACGAAATTGGGATCCGTATGGAAATCACCAATATTGCTGACCCCCTCTAGTGCCCTGCGAAAGCCGGCAAGTCCCCCCACACCAGTTAGGACAGGGACTAGGCAGAGGAACCCACACTGCTGTTCCATACAGTGATAATTGGATTACACTGGGAAAGCGTACCCAAGTAGGGGAACGCTATGGAACCACATCCTGCGCATAGGAGATAACATGTGGAAATTACACAAATGGACTGGCCATAGGGCAGTGCTACATATGGAAGTCCCTGTGGTAGACTCAGCCCACCTGGGGTGAGATCACTACACAGCAGAGATGGCAGAGATATCTCTGCCAGGGAAAGACACAGGCTCACCCTGAGGGAAGAATACACATGTGGGATCACCCCAAAGGGGCAATCACTACACACAGGCACCTAGCCCAGCACAAGGACTGAGCTCGGGCATACACACAAGTGCTGGACCTGGCGTCTGGCACTCCGCCACGCCTGACTACTGAGGGTGCGGGAGGAACTTCTACAGGGTTCGCCAAGAGGGAAACTGAACTGAGAAGCACTTAAGCGCATGTATCCGGTCCGTAGAGGGGAATGGCGCAGCAAGCGTGACTGATACCAAGCTGGTCCAGCATTACAGGCTATCTGAGGCGAGTATGCGACAGGACATAGGCTCTACAGGGAGATAAAAGCCTGATAAAAGCTGGCAGCTCTACAGATGTCTGCTATTGAGGCACCCCGTACCAAAGCCCAGGAGGAAGCCACAGCTCTTGTAGAGTGTGCTCATACTCCAAGGGGGCACAGTAAGCAACAAGCTTGATATTCTAAGACTATAGCCTCCACTATCCAGTGGGCAAGTTTTTGTTTGGAGACAGTCCTCCAGCCCATTTTGCAGAAAGGAGAGCACAACCGCGATCAGGCATCTACGGGGTCTCCCTAGCGGGAAGAACACCAATCGGCAAACAGGTTCCACTTCAGCGCGTAGGTGTGCCTCGTAGAGGGCACTCTAGCTGAAGTAATAGTGTTTACTACCGCTGGAGGTTACCACCTGGAACATCCGTGTCCCATCGAGAGACCACACATGGAGATTCCACAGGTCTAGGCGCAGGTGCCATAGGTTTCCCCATCTCTGAGAAAGGAGATCCTACCTTAGAGGAATACACCAAAGAGGGGACGTCACAAGGAGCATCAGTTCTGGGTAGCAAGTCAGACTGGGCCAGTATGGCGCTACTAAGAGGACCTGCTCCGTCTGTGCGAGAAGGCTCACTGGGGGAAACGCATACTTGCATAGAACAGCTGGCAGTGGGATGGCAAACAGGTCTACCTGAGTGTCCCCATAGTGTCTCCAGATCAGCTGGACAGTCTCGGGGTGGAGTTACCATTCTCCTGGAAAGGCAGGATGTCATGAGAGCTCATTCACATACTGAGGTGCTAAAACATTTAGGGCTTTGTTTCAGAGCCAGGATGCGACCACATCCAGAATCACACGAGTGGAAAGACATCTTTGAAAAGATAAATAAAAAGACAATCGTTCAGTGTGTGTTCATGTTTTTGTTGCTGTTACATGATGTAGAGGTGTCTGACTAGGAGCGAGGCTGATTACGTCATCGTTTCAGAAAATATACGTATTCGCTGTCCACACGTAAACGCAAAGGCGACATTTCAAATTTATCCACTCTGGGACCCAGTTACAAAAAAATATCGGTTTCACTCTCCCAAAACGCCGGATCCATGTGGACGAAATGCCTATACTATACAAAACGTATACAGCAAAACACATCTCCATGTGGACGGGGCCTTAAACTACTTCAGTCTGTGTGCATTGGATTTATTTAATACAGGAGTTTCACAATTTGAGTTGAATTACTGAAATAAAGGATTTTTCCACAACGTTCTAATTTATTGAGATGCACCTGTATGTCTAAATATGTCTTACTGACCTCAGACATTTGAACTGCATTTGGGTATATTCATTTTTATTACATAATCACTCCCATGTAGTTCTGTTTTTTTTTTTTCCTCTTTGAAGAAGAAGAAGAAGAAGAAGAAGTGAGGCGGAGCTTCTCCCTTTTTTCTTTTCTCCTCGTCATTTCTTAATTAGAACCTTGTGCACTTGATTGTTTATAACATTACAGTTTAGAGCAGGGACAGACTGGGAATAAAAAACGGCCCTGGACTTCGGCCCTGCCCAAAGCAACCGGTGCGTGTAAACTCGATGACAACAACAACAATAACGCCTGGCATGAGTGTCACAAGGCTTTAATTATACCTCATGATACTATGCCATCCAAATGATAGCAATAGCACTGATGTTGACTAGATGTTGAGCTGGAATGGGTGTCTTTCTCTGCTCTTGGTCTAAGCTCAACCTGAATAAACAAATGATGGAATTGATAAAAAAAAAAAAACAGGTTTTATTCCAAGATAGCATGGAATAGATTATATAATATGCTGTTATAATAGCATATTATACAATCTATTCCATGCTGTCTTAAAATAAATGTAGTACTTAATATTCTTAATTTATGCAGTAATTAATCTTACTGCACAAATAATAACACCACATCTAAATGAAAATACACCATAGCAAATGTCATTTCTGTATTCAAAATCTTCAAAGTTTGTAAGCATTAACTGTAACATTACCAACATTTTTAAAAGTAAAAGCACATCATATTTCTTAATAATAGCTACTGCATGTGACATTTTACAGCTACAATGTTGAAATTTAGCTGTTTTAACTACTGTGATCATTAAAAATGTAGCAACCTGAATATCACTTCTTAACAACAAGTAACTGTCTTTCTCCTCTCATGCTCCATACTTGGATCAGGATCTGCCTGTGGAACCCGGTCATCTTTCTGTCCCTCATCATCATCACTGGTGGCATGTTGCTGGATAGCTATCTGGCTCACTTCACTGCTGCTAATATTTAACTGCGAGGTACTGCTGCTGACAATGCTGCTAAATATTTCAGTTAATTTTGGACATTTAGCGGCTTCAGTATCTAAATCTAAATTCCGCAATTTTTTTTCTCTCTAATTTTTTTTATCTCGACTCAGCCCCACCCTTTTCTTTCCGTTTTTTTTTCAACCGTGGCCGCGATATGTATATGCGAGATAATGTACATGCGAGGCGGGTGGTGGGCCGGCCCGCCGGCCGTCCTGGAGTACCAGCTGTTCTGTGATTCTCCAGATCACACAGATGGCCAGTCCGCCCCTGGTTTAGAGGACGCTTCCCCACATAAGCATCTCTGTGCTAAAAGAGAATGTTATTAATGGAAGTGCCATTTCATATGATTGCACGTAATATAACATTACACTCCCATTATATTTTTCATGCGAATGCATTGGATAACTATCAATATTACTCTTTCTCTCTCCCTCTGTATACGTGTATGTTCCAAACAATAAAAGTTGCAATTTGTTGGCGTCTTGATGATCATAACTACACTCTCCTAAAAAATGTGGTTTAGTCTGCTAAGGTATCTGTAATCGTTGACTGCTTTTTACAATAATATTTTTTGAATCCAATTAAAAGCACATTATGCTAATGGAGTGGACCCAGAGAGGGTTAGAATGGGCTTAGCTTGTGGCTAATGAAATGAAATGATTATACAAGGTTTCTCTAAGAAGCCCAGAGCATTTAAACCTCCCTGAGTGGAGACGCCTGTGAGAGATGATGTCAGTAACATGTCAACCTTATGCCCGTCGGTTATACTGTATTTGAGTGTAGCATTGCTGAAATATTCAGGAAAAACTGTTCGTTTTAAAGTAGACCAGGTTCTACTGCTGCACAGCAGAACGAACTGGGGAAAAGAACATTTGTGATTAAGAGACAAACATGATTGGAATGGGAGTGCATGAGCACTAGCAGTGTGATTCACCTCTTTTCAATCAAGATTATGAAATAAATTTGTAACGCCAGTTGAAAATACATTTCAGGAAATGATCTGAAGCATTTCCTTGCCATCACTCAGTCACTGATTCAAAACAATACAAGGTCATAACCAGCTGAGGAGAGGACATTTGTTTCAACTGTTAAATATATATTTAACAGTAGAGATATTTAACACTATATATTAAATATAACTCGATTTTTTTTTTATATATTTATTTTTTTATCCTTTTGTTTTCTATTGAAGAGTTATAAGAAAATAATCATAGTGGTTTTACAACGACAAGAGGGTGAGGAAATGATGACAGTTAGCACATAGAAAATAAATTAAGAACAATGCATATCCACAGCTGATTTATGGATATTCGGATCAACAAATGTACAATCAACAGTTTTTTCAGTGACCAATTAATAAAACAGGACATTTGGTCTCTCCACCATCCTGAATATCTAAATGTAATAATAAATAAATTAATAAATAAGGACGTATCCTAACACCACTGCTTTTACAGATTCAAGAGACCAATAGGACCCAAAACCCAACATCACACCCTTACATCGACCTTTCTTTTCTTTCCTGGTCTGTCTCCCTCATTCGTTTTATTCTGTATCTGTGTCATTCTTTCGCAGCTTTGTGACGTCTCCCTGCCCATGGCTGTCTGCAGGGCATTTTAAATGTCATTTTGATCTCTGCATTGAGTACCTCAGGTACTAATGGGAGGAAAAGGCGAAGAAAAAAAATAAAATAGCTAAACTTATGGATGTGCCCAAAGTCTCACGTACACTGTAAATGTGCCTCTTCAGCAGCATATGGTGGGAAAGAGCTCCACAACACTGTTTTGTTTTGTGAGGAAGTGTGCTGCTCTCCCACAGGAAGCCTTAGGGGTTGCCTTCAGTTATTGTATTTTTTTTTCTTTTGTACTCCCAAAATGTCTTTAGCATCAAATTATATGACATTAAATATTAAAAAGTTAAGCTCATATATTCAAAGAAAGTGTTTTATTTACTTTTTAAATATATGGATGTGGTGTTGCTGTGTAAGATTCATCAGTGCACAACAGTTTGCAAAACAAAAATTTAATCAAAATGTAATGACTTTCTGAAATTACTTTTCAGCTCATCTGTTCAAGGCCATGTGGGCAGAAAAAATAATAATATTAATAATATTTCTGTACTCAGTAATTTTGTCCTCATTTAAAAGTTGTACGCATGGAAAAAGTTGAATATGACTTCTGCCAAAATTATGTACAATCAAATGTGTCATATCAGTTTTATTATTATTATTATTTGACCAACTGTATAGTACATAGTTTTGCTAACCCCCAAATATTAAATTGTTTGGCTAAAATAATGACTATTTGAAGACAAACCAAAATTGTAAAATATACACAGGTAAGTGAAATTATGTTGCTTTGGCAGTAATCTAAAGTTGAAGACTAAAATAATTAGGGCCAGGACTCGATTAAAAAAATTAATCTAATTAATTAGAGGCTTTGTAATTAATTAATCGAAATTAATCGCATTTTAATCGCATATAAATTTTTGACCTGAGAACAGTGAGAAGTAATTTTTTTCACATGGATTTATAGTATAACATTGAATAATGACTGAATACATAAGCTTAAGCAACAAAATATTGTTTATTTTTGTTTCAACCAAGTCTAGCAGACCAGTGCAATGTTTTGCCATGAAGTGTAGCAATAGCATATTTAGAAACAATTTAGAAATAGTACATTTCAGAAATTCAGGAAGCTTATAGGTGCTGGAACCTTCTGTAAAGTGTTTTTTTTTTTTAATTTTTTTAAGTAAAACACAATACTGTCAATTACATTCAGAACATTGGAAACACTGACTATTAGAAAACATCTCTCTGTTGCTTCAGAGGCCATAACATACTAAGTCCAACTCTCAATAACCTTGGCCAAAACAATAAAGAGTTCAACATAAACTGTTGCATCAACAAAATAATACATAGTTCAACATAAAGTGTAAAGTCCACGCTTGCTGCTATATGTTTTGTGTTGAGGTGATACTTGAGGCTCGGATGTGCTGCTGCGGTGATATGCGAACGCTAGTTGGTGCTCCAGTATAATCGGTCCGCCGAAACTCATCCAGTGAGAAACGTTCTGCGGTGCAAAAATACGTTATAAAAAATGCGGGATTTTTTTTTTCTGTAATTATTTTAATCTTAGTTAACGCATTATTTTTTGTGTAATTAATTGATCTCAATTAACGCGTTAAAGTCCCTGCCCTAAAAATAATATTATTAATTAAAGATAAGAAATATATAAAGTAACATTAAAGAGAAACACAGATATAAATATAATGAAAACTAAACATTCATATTTAAAATAATGAAATTGCAATGAATTGCAATTAATAAAGCTCCCTTTATCCTCTTCATATTCAGATTCCCAATATGTCACAATATGGAAGTTTGTGACATTTTACGACATGCATTGTGAAGTCCTTTTTTAATGTCTATAAAATGTTCTCATGATAAAATGTATCATTGTCAAATATTATCAAATTTTGCAACCTATTTGTAATGAGTTCTTGTGTGGAAAGGAAGAAGACGGGTCGACTTTGACAGCTGACGAGCTTTTATTAGGACAATTCACTCTTTCTCTGCAGGCGATGTGAACTACACCAAACATACACCATTTTCACATACTGGAGGTTTCTTCTTCAGCGATGCTTCTCGTCAGCAGTCCTTCTCTCTCTCACTCACTCCTGTTTCTCCTGGTGTTATATACTCTCGCCACGCCAATTACTGAAACGAGACACAGGTGTTGGTTATTTGTGTTTAACCCACCCACTCTCCGTTCGTCTCCGACTCTTTCTCCCGCTGCAGACTTCGCTAAACCATGCCCCCTTGCCACACTATTAATTCCAAAACAATACATTTGTGTCATGATGCCATGATGCTGTCTCACATGATATGCAAGAACCAATGAAGTTTGATGTTACTGATGCATCACCATATTTGATTCGAATTTGAGTGGATCATTGATATGATTTGTGAGTGAATCACCACTTAAATTTTTGTCTGTTCATCATACAAAGTGATTGTATTGCTTTCTGAAGCCTCACAGAGTTGTACAGATTACTTTTAGGTTACGTGTATGTCTATTTCTGGAGCTTAAAACTGATGGACCCCAGTGACTTCAACTTTATGAACAAAACCAGCTAAAATATCTTCAAATATCACCTTTTGTGTCCTGCAGATGAAAGAATAGTATACTAGTTTTGAAATGTCATGTAAACCTTTATGGCTAACTTGCTTCTGTTGAACAGCAAGAAGATATGTTGAGCAATGTCTCATTTTTTATTTTCTTTTATCCACACAGTGGAAGTCAAAGGTCACCAAAGCTGCTTGGTTACTAATATCTTATGTGTTCTGAAGAAGAAAGGCAGGCATGCAGGTTTGGAATAGTATCAGCTTCAGTCATCACTGATGCATATGGCACACTTAGCTGGAAACACTTCAGCAGATTCAAAGTCGTCTTCAAAAAGTTGGACATTTTCACGCCCCTAAACATGACATGGCACAATACAAAACTTGATTGGTGGCTTTACCTTACAGTTATATGACTGGCCATTCAAAGCAGCCATGGCTCCCAGACTTTCTGCCATCAGTCTGAAGTTCTGTCTACGTGAGTCTAGATTTGGAATGGGATGTGTTGGTAAATGATGACAGAATTATTATTATTTTTATCTTTTCAAGACAGGTTTTGTCTATTTTCGCCTTATATCAAATAAAATGGGGATATCCAACCCTGCACCTGGACACCCACCATTCTGCAAACTTCAGTTCCAACGCTGCTAGAACAATGACGTATGACGGTGTTGAAGATAGTGGTTATTATGTGCAAACTGTGAGAAAAAAAAAACAAAACAAAAAAACACATTTGGAGTTTGTGACTTATAAACGAGAACATCAACCCAATCACTGTTTTAGCTTTCATGTAAACACTACATTACACTACACTACAGTCAGATTTATCAGTCGGAATTAATTCAGTCTGAATGAACCAAATCTGTGCATGTAAACGTAGTCAGTGAGTTCAAACCTCTCACACATGTGACCTTCTGCATGTGTTCGTTTCAAAATGTGCAAAGGTCTCTTGTGAAATAAGCTTCACCTGTTTTCCAGCAGGAGGCGAGGAGAGAGAGAGAGAGAGAGAGAGAGGGAAAAAAGAGGGATTACCCAATCAGGTTGTGACTTCAGGAAGTCTGGGGCCTCAATGAAGTGGACAAGGCAACTCTGCCTTTGATTCTGCCGGTTGAGCACTGCAGAGCACAACTCCTCCATTGTAATTCCCCGCATTCATTAATTTCAGTAGTTGCCAGGAAGCAGAGTACGTCAGATGCTTCTCTGCATAAAGTATGGACTGGAGTTCTCACCACAGGCCATGGAGATCTCCTGCATCGTGAGGGCTCAGGCAGTAGAATACACTTACAATGAAATATCATCTGTGATTTGCCTCGGGAAACACTTTTGAGAAGTGTATACGCTGACTGTGGGTAATTTTGTGCTTCTATGTGTCCGAAGCACATGGAAAGTGAGAATATGGTCTGGACCTGGCTTATACCACTGATTCATTTATCACACGAGGGCCTTTGGGTTTCTGCACAGATGGCTGCGTATTTCCGGTTTGTTCCACTTCAAGCAGCTCTCCATGTGGCTCCTTAAAAGGACTTTGTGAAAGATTGTAGGATTTGGCTGGAGGACAGTGTCAAACTCATTTATTTTCCATAAATAGGTGCTGGACAGGCATGCACACAGGCTGGTTTATATCTGCCCCACCTAGCGCAGCCAACTCTGACGCCGCTGAACCTTAAGCACATTTTTCATTATTTTGTTTCTGCTGGCCAACGAATGTGTGCTGAAGGGATAAATTCACAATCTTTCAAAATGTGAAAAATAAAGCATGTCAGGGGAGAATTCCAGCCACACATCAAAGAGAGTTATCCATCAGTAATGTGTATGGCTCTTCTTGTGTAGTGCAGGGACAGGCCTCTAATACCAAGTCGCCATAATAATGGAATTAAAATTAACTGCAAATATAGTCTATAGATGACTGATGTATAATGCATTTATAATGTATTTATTAGGGCTGTCAAATGATTAAAAATGTTAATCAAATTAATCAGAATTTTCAGTGGATTAATCAGGATTAATCACTATTTGCAATTACACCTGAATCCTAACCATTTTTTTTTTTTTTCTGAAATGCATACCAAAAGATAAATAACAGGACACAGATACATAATTTTCATGTATTGATTCATCAATATGTGGTTCTTTTTTTTCTGAATTTCAAAAGTTTAACATTTACTTAGATCAAATTTACCTGAGCACTATATCAAACCATGCCATTTAACTACAGATAGTGTAAGAGTTTTAGGTGAACCAGTGGCTAAATATAGCCACATATCTATGAAATTATGCATAGAGAAACTCTGGGTACTCTTGTTTTTGGAAGGTGTTCATTTGCTCTGCCACAATACTTTAGGATCGATATTTTCACGTTCTGAAGGCTTCAAGTGCCAGTAAAACCAAGTAAAAATGCATATGCTTTTCCGAACAGCTGTAATTTTCGCTGCATTGCATGTAGGCGTTCTGCGCACACACATTGTGAAACACAGGACGCTATAACAGGAAGAAGCTCCAGCGTATCAACTAGCAAAGTCGTCTCTGTTTATCGAGCTTGGCATTAATGTATTTGAGAGTAACTGGGGTCAAACCTTAAGCTTCTTTCGTCCCGGCACTCGCCGCTGTTTTTTACTATCTTGAGAATTCAGAGACCGACGAGACTTTCCTGACCTGAATAATTTGTCACACTGCGCATGCGTGAAATGCGTAAAAAAATTTGACGTAAATAACAACAAACAGCTAAGTAACGTCGTTAACATGCTATTTTTGACAGCCCTAGTATTTATCGATTTAATATTTTGTTTGTATGTTTGTCTAGGTAGTCATTTACTTATCCAAAGAGTTAATAATAAAAATTCTGTTAGTTTACGTATCAAAAAATAAATAATTAGTTATTTACAGTGTGTTTAGTTTAACAGAGGTTAGAAGACTCTGCGGGACTAATTTCTCTGCATTGGTTATATCATGTATCGATAAATAGAATGAGCTTTGCAAAGTGAATTATATACCAAAGGACATACACACAACACACTGTTCATTTCATATTCTGTTTATATTGGATGCAAAAGAGATTAATTATGATATTCAGTATGATACCTCATTGGATCATCAAGGATTTGTATTGTCACACATATCTATTGAATGCACAAAAAGTGCTGGGCAACGATAGTTTTTATTTATTTATTTATTTATTTATTTTCGCAATTAACTGCGTGATTGTCTGCAATTAATCACATTGCTATGCACAAAACTAATAATGCTTTCAAAAGTTGTGTATTGTGCACTTGTTTCATTTAAAAGTACTGCTAAATGAACACAAGTGCAGTAACATTTGGTTTGCAAACACTTTAAACAAATGAGGTGCTTTTTTACAGCAGTATTCATTTTACATTGAAGCAGTTAAAATATTTCTTGTAAATATTAACTTGTAACATTAATGTAATTCAATTAAATATAAACAAGCTTTTGTCACTGCCAGGACATTAATGTTTTGATAGAAAATATTTTATAGTTTGTTATAGAAAAACAAGTTATGCTCAGAGTCCAGAGCCTCAAACATAACATTGTAACAGGCATCTTCTGAATACAGACCTGCACGATCGCGGGACCCATAACAGCAGAGTGCCACGCGGGACAACACTTGATGGGGAAGTAGAGACTTGTATGTGCGGGATGTGTGAGAATAATTAGGGTGTGCTCACACTAGGCAATCTTAACCCCCACATCCATTTAGCAGTCCCTGGCTCAGTTGAAAGAAGTGAGCCAGAGCACGGTTCAGTTATATATAGATCAGTGAGTGTGAGCTCTAACCGCGCCGGAACGCAGATCTTCTGATAGGTGCTGTATGATTACGTGAATATTTTTGAGCGGCTAAAGTGATAGATGTGTAAAGCAGTATATTGTGAGAGGGCTGCGTTACCACATCCCATATGACTCAAAATAATAAACCACAAAGTTAACAAACAATGCACTCCACTGTGCTGAGCAAGCACTTCTTCACATGCTATTGGAAGCTTCCTATTTCCCTCGTTGCATTATTTTCTGTTAAAAATGACAGTGGACAGTAATTTGTTAATGTTAATTTACTTATTTAATTAGTTTCCTAGTTATAGTGTTGAAACTCTTGTTATGATTTCACATCCTGGAATTTGCATTAATCACACTTGCTGTGATTAAACAATTAGAATCTCACCATGTATGAAAGACAGATGCATAAAAAAAATTTAAAAAATGTGGAAATCACTCAAATAAAAACACTAACATTCACACCTCGCTGAGGGCGCCTTTGCAATAAAAGCAGAGGGCTGATTTTTCATACAGATATAAATGTAGGGGAGCATTTGTTGCTTTGCACCTGTGTGATGTGGGATGCTGGCTGATCTTCAGATGGTGGCCGGGATTGTGAGCCATTTCCTCCTTTACTTTGAGGCAACACCATGCATTGCATTATTGTGTTATTCTCTTGTTTGTGCTTCCGCAGCTGATTTGGTTTAAAATGAAAGACTGAAATGGGGATTTTCAGATATAGCTTTCCCCTTGAATGTATGTGCTGAGCATTTCACATTCATACCTGTTGAATCTTTCCCAAATATGACACTTGGGTTTGCAAAGGTACATCATTTGGTTCATTTCTGCAGTGGCTGGTCAAAGCTGTGAGATGTGATGCAAACTTCTTGACCCAAATTTCAAATTCAGTGTATAAACAAAAATAATTGAACTTTAATAATTATCCATGTGAAATTGACTTATGGATTTGATCTGCCTAAATCCAGATTTGCTTTCACTAGAGGTGTGAAGTGCAGTCGTGAGTGATTCTCCAGCAGGAAAAGGACAAGGATGAAAGGCAGGGCACTGCTGAGTTTTAATCTGTTTCACAAGAGTCAAGGCGGCTATTCACACCCACAGGTTCCCAAAAACAGCCATTGAAGCAAATGCATTTTAATGCCGTTGCAGTCACACTTCGTTTTTGCAGGAACAAAGTGACCATTACTTATTCATCTTCAATAAGTGCTGGAAATTTAAGGCACCATAAGCAACAACAAATGTTGGCTGAGCAGAATTAATTATTATTTTTATTATTATTATTTTGCAAATTAGTGTAATGACTACCAATGGGAGTATAGACAGTGGATCTTAATGCTAATACAATCGGATGCTCTTCTTCCCTTAGAAATCCTTGGGCCCAGTACAATACCCTCATCATGGACTCTATGGTTAAAATCTCTTTCCAGGATCCTCCTCTAGCCCAGTACAAAAGGTTCAATTGCTCCCCCTAATCAGTGGCCCTGACTAACAATAAAATCACTCTCAATGAGAAATGCATATAAATGTGAAATATGTTAATTTATGTATTATTATAGCCAAGGATGGGCTGTATTTATGATACATGTATTTCAAATATTTATTTCAAATACAAAATAGTAGATTGCAATTTGTATCTTATAGGGTTGATGAAAATGGCTAAAATTCAGTAAAATACTTAGCAAGAAGTCTACATGATGACATCATAAAAATGCAGCCTCTGATTGGTGCCTAATTAATGTGCTAGTTTGCCCAGACTTCAGAACAGAGTAGAGATCAGAACAGAAAATGTATGCATATGGAAGGTGGTCAAGGTAAGAAATGCAGGATGCCAACTTTCCATCATTTTTTTTTTTTTTTTTTTTATAAATTGCTATAATTTTTAACAGTTCATGTTAGATGTTGTGTTCATTTTAGTAGTCTAGGCTAAATAGTTTACCAATTTACATAATGTTTTTGAAAACTATCATACCAAGCCAAAAGCCAACTCGGAGCGAGGCAGAGCTGGAGTGTTAGCACTGCTTTGAGGATCAAAGGAGGGATTTGGCATCTGTGGAGCAATATCCCCTAATCAAGCACCTTTTTGTGAGGTTTAACACAATCATCCAATCCTTAGCTCCAGTAGAGCATTTATTTTCCTTTGCTGGACTGATCAACCGGCCCCATTGACAATGCCTAAATGCTACACTTTTTTGAATGAATCAGTAGCTAAAAAAAAGACCTCTACAATGTAGTCCACAGGCTATACACCCTCAATCAATACACTCACACACACTCTCTTCACACACACACACACACACTCTCTCACTCTCTCTTTTTTTGGATAAGTAAATGTTCTTACTACACTATTAATTTGTGTCCTCTGTTCTTAGATGAATCTTTTTTTTTTTTTTCTGATCAGTTTTGTTCCATTATAAGATTTCAGTGATGGTTGGTTTTGTTCAGTTACAAGATCTAAATTGGTTATAGTTTGGTATGAGATTTCAATGATGGTCAATTTTGTTCCTTTAGGAGATCTCAGTTGCAGTCAGTTGTGTTCTTTTCCAAGATCTCAATGACTGACAAAAGGAGGGATTTGACATCTTTGGGGGGGTTTCCCCAAGTACATTTTTGTGAGATTTAACAAGATCATCCCATCCTGAGATCCAGCAGAGTGCTTTTTTCCCTTTGCTGGACTGATCGAGACCTCTACAATGTAGTCCACAGGCTACACACACTCATTCAATATATTCCCTCCCTCACACACATTCAAATTTACTTTCTCACAAATTAGTTTGGCTGTTTCTGTTAGAATGTTTAAAATGTTTTGGAATACCTGCTCTGTAGTATTCTCTTTTGGATTATAAGTAAATGTTCTTACTACACTATTAATGTGTATGTGCCCTCTATACTTCTGTGGCTCTCAATAGATTCAGTGGATGGAGTTGGGTTAACACTCCTTGACAAGTTCTGTTCCTACTTTCTGATGACGTTTCTGGCTACATTTAAAAAAACATACTGATCATTTAATAATTGTTTAAAAGCTAAAATATTTGGTTTCAACTTCCAAATAGGTGTCCAATGACTGATAAATTGCTGAATATTGTACCCTAATTGAAGTAGCTAATTAGTAGGATCATGATTTTGCATACCATTGCATACCTGACACATGGTATATTATTTAAGATTAACATTCAAATAATTGATTGGTTAGAAACGGTGGCTATGAATTCAGGTGCAATCAGTCTTCTCATAAATGACTTGTTTGTCATTAAATCAGTGTTGCTGATGCAAAGTAGGCACTTCGCTACCAAACATCAAGTAAACACCAATGAACTAAAGGCACCAAGTAACACGAAGCCAGAGCTTTCCCTATCGGATTTTTTTCCCCCTCATTTCAAGAAATACCTGTGTCCACATGAAACCACAAAACTGACACAAAACGATGCAGTATACATGCCAAACCAGTATATGGCGCTGTAATTCTGCCACATAAATAGACTAAAAACAGAGAAGAAGACTTGAACTATGTACATAAACCTTGCGCGTGGTATACAAACGAACATGGAACAATATATTTATTAATCTGTATTAATGTTAGTTAATGTAAAGTCGGTCCCACTTTATATTAGGTGGCCTTAACTACTATGTACTTACATTAAAGAATAAGTCAGTGTACTTATTGTGTTCATATTGTATTGTAAAACACTTTTGCTGCTATTGAGGTCGGATAGGGGTAAGGTTAGGGAGAGGGTTGCAGGTATGGGTAAGTTTAAGGGTGGGTTAAGTAGGTGTAAAGTATGGGTCAACAGTGTAATTATAAATGTAATTACAGAAATTAGATACAGATGTAATTACATGTCATTTTTTTTAAATATATGTACAATGTAAAAACATGTATGTACACAATAAGTACATTGTACAAAATTATGAATTAAAATGTAAGTACATAGCAGTTAAGTCCACTTAATATAAAGTGGGTCCGTAAAGTCAATTGTTCAGTGTTCGTTTTTGTTGCTGTTATGTGATGTAGCGTGTCTGAGTAAGGGTGAGATGTGGGCTGATGACGTCATTGTTTCAGAAAATATACAGATTCGCTGTCCACATAAAAACGTAAAGGCATCGTTTTCAGATTTATCCACTCTGGGTCCCTGTTTAAAAAAATTAACCGTTACACTTTTCAAGTGCCGGATCCGTGTGGACGAAACGCCTATATGATTCAAAATGTATGCGTATACAGCTAAACACTTTTTGTGTGGAAGGGGCATAAATTAGTATACAATTATGAATCCTCTGCAAACTGTTAAACGTTAAAGGGGTTTTTTCCTTTCTCTTTGGAGTGTTACAAGCTCTTGGTGCATAAAGAAGATCTGTAAAGTTAAAAAGTCTCAAATCCAAATATATATTCGTTATCAAAGTTAAGACTCTGCCATGCCCCCCTACATTGATTCATTCATACACACCCCCACATGTCTACATCACTATCTTGAAATATTTGCTTAATGCCGCCCAAATGTTCATGCAAAGAAAGAAGCCGTGGATTCAGTAACCTCAGTAGTGTTGAAGTAGCCATGTCAGGGAGATGCTGTGTGTATCTAGGAGAAAGCAAAAGCACTTTATTTGGTCTTCTGAAAGTAGATGCATTTAGGAATCTGTAAGATTACTTACAACAAAAAAACAACGCATGTTTTGTTATTAGTTTAAGTATTTGCTATTGAATGTTCAATTGCTAAATTTTGTGCATCGTTTGTGTGTGTTTGTGTGTGTGTGTGTGTGTGTGTGCGTGTGTGGGAGAGAGAGAAAGGGTTACACAGTGGAATCATCCATGGCTTGTTTACTGCAAACACATACGATCTTCAACACTATCTGTCACGCGACTCTGTTCCCCTTTCAGGCTTAAACTGATGGTAAAACGAAGGAAATTATCAACTGTATTTACATTTATTTTGAAAGATGAATCTCGCAATTATGAAAAGTTACATTTCCTGATTGCTTGCAGTGTTTGGCCAATCACAACGAAATGGGTCAACTGGCCAACCATTCTATCTGATTATTAGACAGACTTCTTTCCACATTAGACAAAACTGTTAATGTTGACAGTGAATAAAAGGGAGAATGTGAGCACTTGTGTGCTCAGGCACTGCTCTTCTCAATGCCTTCAAAATAAAAGTCACGCCTCGAACATATCGGCCAAGCAGAAAAACTGCCAATATTTGAAAAATTCCAAATAGCGGCCTTGGCGATATATCAGTCGACCTCTAATTCTGTTAAACTAAATACACAAGATAATGATCTTTAAAAAAAGCATCATACGACCCCTTTAAACTGATGTTTACTTTAACCTTTATCTGAGAGATCATAGTGATATGTAAATATCGACCTGTTAACTGGTGCATATGTCAGATTTAGATTAGGACAGAGAAAAGCTGTTGCTATAGATACAAATTAAGATATTTGGTATTTTATTTTAAAATACATTTTGTATATATACAGTGCCTTCCATAAGTATTGGAACAGTAAAGACAAAACTGCTTTCTCTGCTGTGGAGTCAAGATATTTGCAAATATGATTAAAATTTCAATATGCAAAAAAAAACTAAAGAATGTCACATTTTATTATTAGGTCTTTCGACAAATACATGTTTTACCAAATTAAAAGGACAGCACTTTTAGAGCACTATTTGATGTGAGCATAAGTATTGGTACAGTTGAATTTAAGGCAGATGTAAAATATTAAAAGCTAATATTTAGTTGCAGATCCCTTGCATGCAATCAGAGCAGTGAGTCTGCAACCCATACACATTACCAGAATCTTGGTCTTATGCTTTGAAATGCTTTTCCCCAGCCTTTAATGCAGTCATTTCCAACTGTTGCTTGTTTTGGGGAGTTTCTGTCTTTAGTCTCCTCTTCAGCTGGTGAAATTAATGTTCAAACGGATTTAAATCTGGAGATTGATTTGGGCAGTCTAAGACTTTACATTTCTTTGCCCTGATAAAGTCCTTAACTGAACTGGCAAGGTGTTTTGGGTCATTGTCCTGATCCAATATGAAGTGCTTTCTAATGAGTTTGGTGGCATTTTCTTAAATATTGGAAGCCAAGATGATTTCTTACCCTTCCAAATTTATTCTCCAAATGCCATCATGCATTAACTCATCATTAAAATTAAGAGGTCCTGTTCTAGAGACAGCAATGCATGCCCATGCAATGACACCACCTCCACCAAGCTTTACAGATAAGGTTCTATACTTAGAATATTTTGCAGTTGCTCTCCCATCAATTAAATAAAGGAACTTCTCTCTGATGTCTCATCTGTCCATCAGCTCAGTTCCAAAACTCTACTGGCTCACATTTGTGAAGAATTGCCTTTATATTTTTGGTGCTGATATATTTTTGGTGCCGTTTGCATCTTGCTGTGTAGCTTGCTGTGTCAAATAAAATTCTCCTGTGGATTGTAGATTGACAGAGCATTACCCCAGCTTTCTGGAAGTTGTTGGTGATTTTACAGACATGTATTTTAGGGTACAGACAAGTATTTTCATTTTCACAGCTTTTATGATTTGTCTGTCATCAACCATGTTGTTTTTCTCAGTTGGTTGCTGATGTTGCCGGTAGTTTACAACTCTTGATTTATCCATGCCCTTTGTTTTTCCTATAGTTCTAATTTATTTCCTTTTATTTCCTTAAGTCATCGTCAAATGCAAGACTTAGAATGCAGAAGCAATGGATGTAACTGATAAGACTGCTTTTAATATCTGAAGAATTACTGCAACAGGACACAGCTGAACACTTAAAAAGACTTGTGAGGCAACTGTTCCAATACTTATGCTCACATCTGATAGGGATATGAAACTCTAAAAGTGCTTCTTAGCTGGTAAAACATATTTTTGTTGAATTACCCAATAATAAAATGTAACATTTTGTAGTTTGGTCTCATATTCATCTTTTAATAATATTTACAGATTTATTGACCGTAACAGCAAACAGAACAATTTAGTTTTTTCTGTTCTAATACTTATGGAGGGCACTGTATATATACTGTAATTCCACAAATAAAAAACGGTAGTGAAATAAATGCCGGGCCTCTTATAGTGGCCAGGGGCATGGTCAACACAGACAAATAAAGGCCGGGGGAAAATTTGTGAAGCAGAGCCAGATAATGAACGTACACGCCCACTGCCGGAGTGTTTCTAGTTCTCGACTCGAGTCAAGATCTGGTTGCATCGGTATCCGGATCACCAGTACACTGAACCAAGAAGCGTTTCTGTTGGTCGCGTCCGATTCGAGAACCGAGGAGCTGATGATACTGCTCATGAGTGATTCAGCGTGAAGCAGACTGACACAGAGCACATCTGAACCGAACTGATTCTTTTGGTCATTGATTCTGAACTGATTTTGTGCTAATTTTATGATCTCTGTCCACTGGAACGCTATCGCTTTTAATTTAAAACAGGTTATTTAAAACAATTACTTATCAAACAGATGGAATTAGAAATAAAGGCCTGCCTCTAATAAAAGCCTGCTTCAAATAAAAGCCTGTTACCTTCTGCAGTTCAGGTAAATAAAATAAAGGCCCCGGCTTTTATTTGAGGAATTACGGTATATATATTGTTGCAGGGTGAATGAGAACACAGACTCAGTACTGCTGGTAAGTGGTCCACTCTGGGCTGCGGTGCTGTGGTGAATGTTGCTCTCCTGAGGTGCTGTCTGTGTCTGTAAGTGAGCAAAAAAGAGATGCGTTAGAGCCTTCTGGAGCTTCAGTGCAACTCCCTTGAAAGCCTCTTCTTCTGTCTTTTGTAGCTGGCGGGAACGAGCTCAAGGTGCGCCACTCATCACGCACATGTGTTGTGACTGTGTGATCAGTGTGTGAGAGGCGTTTCCAGGGCGATGCTGTTTTTAAACCGGGATACTCAACACACAATATATAAATATATGTGTGTGTGTGTGTGGATGGTTAAGTTTGTATACTCCTTCTGTGAGATTTATTTGCAGTGTTTTTCCAGGACCTGTGGGTTTCTGTCCTTTTTAAGGTAGGTTCTCTGTGAGCACCCCTCTTTGCTGGATTCAGAAACCGGGCGCTCGACTTGCAGTTACTTCACTTGTCAATATTGTGTCCAGCCAGCTTCATGCTTCATGGATCATGTGGCCAGGTCATATGCTTCTGCAGGAGCCTTCTTGATCATCACGCCCCAGGAATGGCACTACAAAATGTCCTGGATGTTCGGCTAGGTTGTTCTGAGGGGCTTCCTGGTCACCAGGATACCCCTTCTTGCTGAAGCATCGAGCATGAAATATAGGTGGCATTTGCGAAGAACCTTCTTGTGTGATGCTGTCTCAGGCAGTGCCCCCCTCACCTTAGAGGGTTGTATTGAGCTTGCCTCTCCCGTTCAGTTCAGTACCTCTGGGTATCTATGAACAGATGCTGGGGAAGCTTTAAGTACACATGCTAAGCTCTGTGTACTTTTTGAAATCCACATGGTGGTAAGTGTGCACGTTGAACACTTTGTGCAATTTATAAAATCCACATAAGTGGTAAGTGTGCACGCAAGACTTTGTGCGTTTTCTGAAATCCTGTACATTAAGGGTTATGCATATTAGCTTCATTTCCTTTCTCTGAGTTGGTTAGACCCCGGTACCTTGGGCTCCACTCAACCAGTGTGTCTATTAACACACTTTGAAGCATCACTACACTTCTTTTGGGCGCTCAAGTTCTCTCTCTTTCTGAGGATTTGAATTTCTTGCTCCATGGGGTGTTCTCTTGGTAGTTGAGCAGTGCTCCCCTTTACCAAAAAGGTGGCCTAAGAACGTGCTACTCCTTTCTGAATTTGGAGGTCTCTTCTCACATGAGAGTTGAGTTCTCTCTTTTTCCAAAGCACCTGGAACCAGCAGCATCAGGTGAACTAGGTCCTTCATCCACCTCTCTGATGCGCTGAGTTTTTGGCTAGCTTTCAGTACGCTTACCCTTCTGATTCTAAAATTCATGCAGGTCAAGCCCCCTCTCCCGCTGAGAGCTGGCTTTATGCTCCCACTGCTAGGTAACCTACTGCTAGCCATTCCAGTATTGGAACATTATGTAGGTTGTGCCCCCTCTCTTCTTGAGAACTGGGTGTGTTACTCCCTCAGCTAAGTAAATTACTGCTAGCTGTTCCAGCGTTGGAACATGTGGTAGGTCGAGATTTGAGAACTGGATGTTTGCCCCTCCCCTCAGCTAGATATTTACTGCTAGCCACTCCAGCATTATACAATAGATCGAGTTGATGACTCTCAAACATATTGGTTTTGGGATGTACCATTGCATCTATGAACTTCTCTTTCAGAGTGCCACAAGAGCCACTTAGAATGGTTTCCCTAAAATCCATGTTGTGCACTTTCTAAAATCCACACTGTGTTAAGTTTGCACTAGGGTTGTAACGGTATACCGGTATGGCTGTTTATTGTGAAAAAAAGAAACCAGATTTCACCCACGCTGCCCCATATATGCAACGTCTTTCAGCTTGACTGCTTAGACTCCACCCATACCTGTACAGCGCTGAAAATGTCAGAGACAGAAACTGCGAATCTCTATCCCCCGGTGAATTTTTTTTTTTAATCTGCAGTATGGGAATATTTTGGATATCCGAAAAACGATCGTGGGGTTCTCCTTGAAGATGGATATCCAGTTTGCAAGATATGTGGACGACGATTGGCTTCAAAAGGAGAAAACACGTCGAACATGTTCTCCCATATTCGGGAACATCATCCCTCCGTGAAGATAAAGGTAAATTCCATTTATAACTTAAGGCCATATTATTTCTGTCATGCACTGTCATTACACTGTCACGTAAAATGTTTGATAGATAGATGGATTAATAAATTAAAATATAGCTGTGCAGTAAATCAAATCGCGATGTGCATGTCTGTGAATATACAGCGCAAAAAGACTGTTGTGCGACTCCCTTAATTCTACATTCAGCGTGTCTCTGTATTCTGAATGAGCAGCGCCATTTCATCTAGTAGATGTAGTACACACTCAAGTACGCATGATGCGCATGGTTTTTAAAGCGCCTGTTGTCTCAATGTATGTGAAGACGTGAACACATGAGTCTCATGTACTCGATGGCGCCGCGCATGGCTGCTTCAGTGCTTGGCTCTCCAGTGTTTGTACTGTTTTTGTTCGTTTTTCCTGTTTTTTGTTTAACAAACACTATCAGTTTCACCAGGGATGAACTGCTGAACATTCGGCAGAACACACCACAAGATCTTTTACCAGATTTAAATTATTCAGACGTTTTACTGAACGTTGTTATCGGAGGAGCGGCGGCGCTGATCAAACGCTTCAGGACGCGCAGACGGGGGAAGCGAGCGGGAGCGCTCGTCAGACTCAGGAAGCGCGGATTTCGAACGCCGTTGCCTAGCATCCATCTGGCAAATCTCCGCTCTCTACCTAACAATACAGACGAACTCCTTCTGCTCTCTCGGACAAATAAAGATTTCTCTCACTCTGCTGCTCTGTGTTTCACGGAAACCTGGCTGAATGACGCCATACCGGACAGCGCGCTCCATCTGCCGGGCTTTCAGCTGTTCAGAGCGGATCGCGAATCAGAATCCACGGGGAAATCGCGCGGCGGCGGGACATGCTTTTACATCAATGAGCGGTGGTGTAGAGATGTAACTGTGTTAAAGAAGATGTGCTGTCCTGATCTAGAAATGCAGTTTGTCAACTGCAAGTCGTTCTATTCGTCGTGGGAGTTTCACTCGTTCATTCTGGTTAGTGTTTACATCCATCCGCAAGCGCACGTGAGCTCAGCTTTACAGAAACTTGCTGATCAGATCACAGAGACAGAACAACAACACCCGGACTCTGTTTTAATCATTCTGGGGGACTTTAATAAAGCCAATCTCTCCCGTGAACTGCCAAAATACAGACAGCATGTTACATGTCCCACCAGAGACAGTAATATATTGGATCACTGCTACACCACAATAAAGGACGCATATCACTCTGTTCCACGAGCAGCTTTGGGAAATTCTGATGACTGTCTGATTCATCTTATACCATCCTACAAACAGAAACTTAAATCTGCTAAACCTGTAGTAAGGACTGTGAAGAGATGGACCAGCGAAACGGAGCAGGATTTACAATCTTGTTTTGACCTCACTGATTGGAGTGTTTTTGAAGCTGCTGCCACCGATCTGGATGAACTCACAGAGACTGTAACATCCTATATTAGTTTCTGTGAGGATGTTTGCATTCCTACCAGGACTTATTTAACATTCAACAACCAAAAAAAAAAGCCATGGTTTACAGTAAAACTCAGACATCTTCGTCAGGCCAAAGAGGATGCCTACAGAAATGGGGACAGGGTTTTGTACAATCAGGCCAGGAAGACACTGAACAAAGAGATCAGAGCGGCTAAAAAGACCTACGCTAAAAAGTTGGAAGACCAGTTTTCTTCCAACGACTCAACTTCAGTTTGGAGAGGACTGAGGGCCATCACAAACTACAAGACACCATCCCCTTGCACTGAGGCTAATCAACGGCTTGCTAACGACATGAATGAGTTTTATTGCAGATTTGAAACCCCCAACACCCATTCTGACCATCTCCCTGCACAACCATTAACACCTCCTGCAATCCCCCGTTCCACACCTACTGCTCTTGAAATCTGTGAAGATGATGTGCGCCAGGTCTTCAAGAAGAACAAAAGAAGAAAAGCACCAGGCCCAGATGGTGTTACACCAGCCTGTCTGAAAATCTGTGCTGACCAGCAGGCCCCCATCTTTTCACAGATCTTCAACAGATCCCTGGAGTTGTGTGAAGTACCTTCCTGCTTCAAACGCTCCACCATCATCCCCATCCCAAAGAAACCCAAGATAACAGGACTTAACGACTACAGACCTGTGGCTCTAATGTCTGTCGTCATGAAGTCGTTTGAAAAACTGGTTCTGGGTTATCTGAAGGACATCACTGGACCCTTACTGGACCCCCTGCAGTTTGCTTACCGAGCAAACAGGTCTGTGGATGACGCAATCAACATAGGATTGCACTTCATCCTGCAACATCTGGACAAAACAGGGACTTATGTGAGGATCCTATTTGTGGACTTTAGTTCGGCTTTCAACACCATCATCCCAACAGCCCTTCAGACCAAACTGACCCAGCTCTCTGTTCCTAGCTCTATCTGTCGGTGGATCACCAGCTTTCTGACAGATAGGCAACAGTTAGTGAGACTGGGGAAATTCACATCAAACAGCTGCTCCACCAACACTGGCGCCCCTCAGGGATGTGTTCTCTCCCCTCTGCTCTTCTCCCTTTACACCAACGACTGCACCTCTAAAGACCCCTCTGTCAAGCTCCTGAAGTTTGCAGATGACACTACAGTCATCGGCCTCATCCAGGACGGTGATGAGTCTGCTTACAGACAAGAGGTTGAGCAGCTGGCTGTCTGGTGCAGTCTTAACAACCTGGAGCTGAACACACTCAAAACAGTGGAGATGATCGTGGACTTCAGGAGAAACCCACCTGCACTTTCCCCACTCACCATCATGAACAGCACTGTGACTGCAGTGGAGTCATTCAGATTCCTGGGAACCACCATCTCTCAGGACCTGAAGTGGGACAATCACATTGACTCCATTGTAAAAAAGGCCCAACAAAGGTTGTATTTCCTTCGCCAGCTGAGGAAGTTTAACTTGCCACAGGAGCTGCTGAAACAGTTCTACTCAGCCGTCATTGAGTCTGTACTGTGTACTTCTATAACTGTCTGGTTTGGCTCAGCAACAAAATCGGACATCAGAAGACTACAGAGAACTGTTCGGACTGCTGAAAGGATTATTGGTGCTCCCCTGCCCACCCTTCAAGAACTGTATACATCCAGAGTGAGGAAAAGGGCTCATAAAATCAATCTGGATCCCTCACATCCAAGTCACCCCATTTTTGAACTTTTGCCATCTGGCCGGCGTCTCAGAGCCGCAAATACCAGAACAGCAAGGCACAAAAACAGTTTCTTCCCCCAGGCAATCTACCTCATGAACAGTTAAATGTTCCCCACTTATGCTTATGCAAACAAAAGTGCAACATCCTTATATGTATTTGTTACCCCTCCCCATCCTAGTACATCCCTGCATCTTTTTCAATCCTATCCCATTATCATTTATAGCACAATTGTTTATACACTTATTTATTTGGCTCCTTTTTTTTTTTTTTTTTTTTTTTTTTTTTGTCTGTGTGTTGGTGTCTCTGTGTACTGGAAGCTTATGTCACTAAAACAAATTCCTTGAATGCGCAAACATACTTGGCAATAAAGCTCTTTCTGATTCTGATTCTGATTCTGATGAACAAATCCAGAGCTACTCTGAGAGAACACTTAATGAGCGTTTTATAATTTTATTTAAAAGAATAATCATCAAATAACACTGACTGAAACTCATAAGTGATCAATACAACTTGTCAAAAAAGTTTGGTTTAGCCTGAAGAAATAATGAAATATATTACTATTGTGTATAGTGTTTTTTGTCCATGTTTTAATTTAGTAAACCTCTCTTGTGTAGACAAACAAAAGTTTTTACATTATATCTGATTGCATTTTCAATAATTTATTTTGTATTCAATCAAAGAACCCAGACCAATTATATCAGACAACCCAGAATTTATGAGGAAGTAAAATACATTTCATAAAGACTCTATTGTTCTTAAATAATACTTAATAAATTAAAAATATGTTTTTTTAATACAATTTATTAGACATATTTCAGTATTTTAACATTTTGAATTAATCTGCCCCATCAAAGTTATAGCCACATTTCAGTTCCTATTTAAATCCATGTTGTTGGTTCATTATGTGGTTATATGTAGTAGCATGCGAAGTTTTTACATGCTAATCATGTTCATAATTCTGTTAATTCTTCAGGGTCAAACTACCTCTGCAAAGACGCTTCCTGATCCAGCTCAGCCAACTGTCACACAGTCACTTGCAAAAGCAATCAAGTTAGATCCCATATCCAAACAAGCGATAGAATTGAATCATGCTGCAGCTTATTTCATTGCTAAAGACATTATGCCCTTTAGAGTAGTGGAAAAACCTGGCTTTCTTCACCTGATGAAGAAGGCAGTCCCAATGTACAAGGTACCTTCAAAAACATACTTTTCCACCAATGAAATCCCTCGCATGTACAAAGAGGTAAGGGCCAGTGTTGAAGAACAGCTGAAGGAAGCTGCGTGGATTTCAGCCACCACAGACCTGTGGACCAGCAGTAGTGGAGGTGGGGAGCCATTCATAAGTTTTACAGTCAACTACCTCTCCTCAGATTGGCAGCTTAAGTGCCATTGTTTGGAGTCTCATCTCTGAGATGTTTGATAATATGCTCCAGGAATGGAAGATTTCAAAAGAAAATCTGTGCGGAATTACCACAGACAATGCAACCAATATGAAGAAGGCCTTTGCAGAGTTCCCTTGTGTTTGGCTCACTTGTTTTGGTCACAATTTAAATCTGGCCATTAGCAAAGCATTGAAGATCCAAAGGGTTGAATCTGCAGTAAGGGCATGCAGACACTTGATTCAAGGATTTTCTCGGAGTTGGAAAATGAAAAGAGAATTAAAAAAAAAAAAAAACAGGCAGACCTGGAACTCCCTGAGCATGCCCTCATCCATGACGTGGTAACAAGGTGGGGATCAACTTATGAGATGATCTCCAGGTTCCTGGAGCAACAACAGGCTGTCTGTGCAGTCCTGGCTAGTGACAGGAGTACATGGCATTTCATGCCAAAAGATAATGACATTGCCACTCTTGAGAATATCAATCAGCTCCTTCAACCACTCTATGACCTCACTGATACACAAAGTAGGTGGAACGAGTGCTACAAATCTCCAGCTTTGTGGATGCACGATTTAAGGGAAGCTTCTGTAAAAACCTAGATGACACAGTTGAGGCATGTGTGGAAGAAGCTGTGAATCTTGCAACAGTAGTTCCTTTGGATAGAGAACATCTTCAAGCAGAAAGAGGAGAAAATTGGGCAGAAGCGGGAAGCAGCAGTACTACCACCACCACTAAAAAGAAAGATAAAAGTCTATCTGGTTTGCTACAGCGAATCACTTCATCTAGGCAGAACAAGGCAACCTCAGGAAATGAGAATGTCAGTGATAAGGTGCTGTCGGAAATGACAATGTACAAGTCTCTTCCAAGCATCAGCATGGACACTGACCCACTTGCATGGTGGAAAATGCATGCTGATGAAATGCCTCTTCTGGCAAATGTGGCCAGAAACTATCTTTGTGTCCCTGCCACGAGTGTACCTTCGGAGAGGATGTTTAGTACAAGTGGACACATTCTCTCACCTCAGGGGTCAAGAATGAGCCCTGAAAATCTCAACATGCTTACATTTCTTCATCATAACCTGACTTGAAAAAAAAGCAGAGAAATGAATGCTGCTATGATAATCTAAGGAAAATATTAACAAACATGACCCTGCACATTTTTCTCTCCCATATTAAAGAGGAAGGACAGTTTGGTTTATTGTTGTCTAATATAAAGAGAAAGAACCTATTACGTAATTTGTTCAAATGGGAGATGTACAGCTTTATTTTTATTTTTCTTCCAAAGGGTAGATTCATACATCCACAAAGTTTTCTTATTTTCATAAAAAAAAAGTTTGTAACAATAAACCATGTTCAACAAAAAACCATATCTGTTTTCATTTCAAGGGTCATTGTTGTTGTTGATGATTATAATAATAATGATAGTTTAATATCGTATACCATGAAACCGTGAAACCGTGATATTTTTGGAGACAATTATCATACCGTGAAAATCTCATATCGTTACAACCCTAGTTTGCACACTAGTACTCTGCATTCTTTTCTAAAATCCTATATGGTGAGGGCTTCGTGTGGTTGCTTTATGCCCTTTCTTGAGCTGGTAAGCCCCGTTCATCTTGGGCGCCACTCCACCTCAGGATACCTGCTTGAACATGGTGTTGCTATTAAGGATCTGTTGAGACAGTTCCTTCAGCAAGCTTATGCGTGAGCAAGCAGTAGCCCCTGTGTGACAGGCCAAGACTTAGTATGAGTCTGGCCCTAACAGGTAAGTTTGAGTATGTAGCCTAGGCCTTTGGGATAATGCCACGGACAGCCGTCTAACGTCCCAGTGGCAACTCCCATGGAAATGGTAGATTTGGTACTTAGTGCTCGCCATGGTTCTGGCCTGCACTCCCCTCCGCATGGTGGCATGGATTTACCATTCCATATAGTGACCCTAGAGAACGCAGTTCGAAGTTCCCTTGAAAGGGAATGTCTCAGGTATCTTATGTAACCATGGTTCCCTGTGTAAGGAATTAGACACTGCGTTGTCTAGCTTACTGCCATACTTCGGACGCAAGCTTCAAACAAAGAAGTGGATGATGTGTTCTCTCGGCACCTATTTATACAATAGTTGCACTGGTAGTGACCTCATGGGCTGTTGCCGGCCAACATCTTGTTGGTGTTTTTCAATGTATGCTTCAGACACAGGTCATGACGAGGCATTCCCCATAGCGACCCCTAGAGGATGTAGTGTCTAGTTCCCTACTCAGGGAACGATGGTTACATATGTAACCTGAGACATTTCCAGTGACCTTGGTTAGCTGGTTCAGATGTTTTTAATAAGGGTTAGAGCTAAACTCACAAAACAGTGGTGCTTCAGGAACAAATTGGACATCCCTGCTCCAGGAGCAGAATTTGACACCCTATTTGGAGGTCAGAGACCAGTGATCATTTAACCCACAGGGTTTATACTGTAGATTGAAGTATATTTATTCTCTCATATTGGGCTCATATTGTGATGATCAGTTAGATGTTGCATAAAGGTCATTTGTTCTTTTTTAAAGAAACAGAGGACTCTGATTAATAATGCATTGATGCATTGATTCCATTTTACCTCTGCATTGCATACCAGGTCAATTATCTTGTGGAGATGGAAAGCATTCTGAACTTTCTATTAATGGCCTAATGGTTGCATTTATCATTGTTATCAATGTGGTGAGATTGAAACACTAGTCTGAGGCAAGTCATGACAATATTTTACTCTATGTTTGCAGCAAGCTGTTTACAATGCCATATAAGGAAGCACTGAAGGGAGGAATAGTTAAAACAACGAGCCATGATCACCACCACATTGCTTTTTTGTTTCCTGACATTGACAAGACAGGAAGAGCTGTCAAGAAAGCCAATGGCCGGAACTGCAGTTGATCTTTTACAGCAGTGAAACAAGAAGAAGTTGGAAGGCCAATTTTAATTTCAAAAAACAATTAGGGTGCACTGTGTGAGTGTGTTATATACTTTTGGGTGGTTGTTCTGCACACTTAGTAAACAAACTACAGCTAGTCCAAAATGCAGCAGCAAGAGTTCTTACTAGAACCAGGAAGTATGACCATATTAGCCCAGTCCTGTCAACACTCCACTAGCTCTCTACCAAATATCGTATAGATTTTAAAATATTGCTTATTACTTACAAAGCCCTGAATGGTTTAGCGCCTCAGTATTTGAATGAGCTCTTGTTACATTATAATCCTCCACGTCCACTACGTTCTCAATATTCAGGCAATTTGATAATACCTAGAATATCAAAATCAACTGCGGGCGGCATATCCTTTTCCTATTTGGCGCCTAAACTCTGGAATAACCTACCTAACACTGTTCGGGAGGCAGACACACTCTTGCAGTTTAAATCTAGAATAAAGACCCATCTCTTTAACCTGGCTTACACATAATATACTAATATGCTTTTAATTTCCAAATCCGTTAAAGGATTTTTAGGCTACATTTAATAGGTAAACAAGAACGAGGAATACTTCCCATAACACATGATGTACTTGCCAACCCTCTAACCATTGTCGTGGCCTAATGGTTAGAGGGTTGGACTCCCAATCGAAGGGTTGTGAGTTCTAGTCTCGGGCCGGATGGAATTGGGGGTAGGGGGTAGTGCATTAACAGCTCCCTCTCCACCTTCAATACCACGACTTAGGTGCCCTTGAGCAAGGCATCGAACCCCCAACTGCTCCCCGGGCGCCGCAGCATAAATGGCTGCCCACTGCTCCGGGTGTGTGCTCACAGTGTGTGTGTGTGTGTGTTCACTGCTCTGTGTTTGTGCATTTCGGATGGGTTAAATTCTGAGTATGGGTCACCATACTTGGCTGAATGTCACTTCACTTTCACATCATTAGAAGAATGGCATCCTAATTTTAGTCTGTTTCTCTCTTATTCCGAGGTCACCGTAGCCACCAGATCCAGTCTGTATCCAGATCAAAGGGTCACTGCAGTCCAGTACGTATACAGACCAGATAGTGGATTGGCACCTAGAAAGGACCTCTAAATCCCTGAAAGACAGCAGAGACCAGGACAACTAGAGCCCCAGATACAGATCCCCTTTAAAGACCTTGTCTCAGATGACCACCAGGAAACAGATGATTCTTCTGCACAATCTGACTTTGCTGCAGCCTGGAATTAAACTGCTGGAGAACTGCCCCTCCCAACTGAGCCTGGATTCTCCCAAAGTTTTTTTCTCCATTCTGTTACCAATGGAGTTTCGGTTCCTTGCCGCCGCCGCCTCTGGCTTGCTTAGTTGATTGACTTGATTGCAAATAAATGCACAGACACTGTACAGACACTGAACAGAAATGACATCACTGAATTCAATGATAAACTGCCTTTAACTGTCACTTTGCATTATTGGCACACTGTTATCCTAATGAATGTTGTTCAGTTGCTTTGACGCAATGTATTTTGTTTAAAGCGCTATATAAATAAAGGTGACTTGACTTGACTTTCCCTCCTTCTTTTTGTATGTTGGGTGTGTTGTTGATGAGGATGATGTACTTCTGTTGTGTACTTTTAATTTATACTGTCCTTCACTCCTTTTAATATCCCATCATTGTCTTTTCATGAATCCTTTATCATTTAGTTTATTAATTTCAATTCCTTTTTCAGTGTCATTATTTCCTTTCTTTCAATGTCCTTTCTTCCTTCCACCATTCTATTATAAGGTCCTCTTTCCAGAATTATTCATTATATCCTTTTACATTTCAATGTATTTTTCCATTCTTTATTTCAATGTTCTTTCTTCTTTCCTTAATTTTCCTTCCATCAACCTCTATCTTTTCTGTATAATACCCTTCCTTCTGTCCCTAATTTTAATGTCCTTCCTCCCCTTACTACTTCCTTCCTTTCAGTGTATTTCCTTTATAATGTCCTTTCTCCCCTTACTACTTCTTCCTTTCAGTTTCTGTCCTTTATAATGTAATTTCTTTCTTCTATCCTTAAATGCCTGTCCTTCCTGTGCATCCTCCATTCAGTGTCCTTCCTTCCTTCCCTCCCTCCCTCTTTCCTGTCTTCCTTCCTTCACTTACTCCTTTCCCTTTCAGACCAGTTTCTTTTCTATTCTTATTATTTCACTCTAATTTGATCCGTTTGTCTCTGTGCAGTCATCATAATGATGGCATAATATCATTTTATTCTTTCATAATAGATATTTTGTAGTACCTTGGAGTGAGCTCAAAACTGTACAGCACATTTTATTCTGAGACTTTGAAAATAACTGGCGTAATAAGGGTGATAAAAAATACACTTTAAAATTGCCTTTACATCATATACAAATGTAACCGAAATAAAACATTTATTTTCACACATTTCTATCATCTGGACTAGAATGATTGCTTCCATAATGTGTGTGCTTGACCTCAGAGCGGAGAGGGTATTTTCTCGCAGTACATTTTATCAAAAGATACTGTCACCACTGTTGGGAACATTACTTTAAAAAAGTAATTAGTTATAGTTACTCACTACTTGTTCCAAAAAGTAACTGAGTTAGTAACTGAAATACTCTATAATAAAAGTAACTGGTTACCAGGGAAAGTAACTATTTGCGTTACTGTAAAAAAATAAAAAAAAATAAAAGCTGCTATATGTCAAAGAATTTTTTTTTTTTTTGCAGTTTTCACAAGTCAGCTAAAATGAGTAGAACAGACAGGTGTTCGTACATAACTTTCGATATTTATTGTACGTCAACAAGACAACAAGAGTTTTATCCTGCGCTTCAAGTATTATCTTTTTTAGTTTTTTTTTTAGTTTTTTTTTTTTAGCCACTAGCTTTGTAGATGCGTGTGTATCACATTACATGTACACATTACATGCACTTTCTTGCCTTTGACTGCAATGTATTTGAAGTAGTGCTTATATCTCCACCTTGAAAATGCCAACATTTCATCTCTTGCCTGACTCACCATCTCTGCTGCTGCTGCGCATCTGTTTAGCTGTTGCGTTCGTGCATGTGTGTGTGTGTGTGTGTTTGGTGCCGCTGGCGTATAAACACTGGCTCTGATTGGTTACCATGAAACAAATGACTCTGCCTTAGCAGAGTAATAATTGCTTATCTCGTTATTAACCCACCTCCTTAGTCGCTGTGTGAGCCAGGGGTGCGTTCGGATTACATAGTTTATTAAATCAATGCATAGTAACGCACTGCATTTAACTGCATTTAACATCCAGGAAAAGTAATTAGTTAGATTACCCCATTACAGAAAAAATAACGTTGTTACCTAACGCCGTTCTTTTAAACGGCGTTATTCCAAACACTGACTGTCACAGACCATATGTAAATCCCATTCTGCCTTTAGAATATCTAATTCTGTTCCCCTCGGCTTGACAAGAGGTTCTAATTTGTATCAGAGCAAACTAGACTAGACAGACCAAGATCCATATAATATCAGTTATTATGAAGCTGTCTCCTCTGTATTACGATATACCACAACATTAGAAATCATTCTGGGCTGCATGAACAAAAGAAATGATCGAAAATAAACATCCTTTACTTAAAAAAAAAATAGAAGAACTTGCGTGGTACCATAGCACAATCATGGTATCAGATGGTAATACCACTGAAACTTTAATATATAGATTGATATCAAATGATTACCTTGCATATATATACAGTATCATGGTCTTAGTACATCATGTACTCAGATAGACAAGATCGACAAGATGTGCCACAGAATAAAACGGCTGATTTTGTCAAATAGGATGTCAAATTTCGACCTCCCCTCCACTAACTGGTAGACATGTCATACTTCATCTCCAAAGTTTCCCGTGGTCGGAGTGTTCATCGCGAAGTTAGCAGGTGTGTTAGTGTTGTGAGGAACGAGGCGGGAGATTTTTTACCACGCTAGCCATGTAATTTTGTCTTCTGACCATGTGCTTCTCCGCAATCGTGACGACGGTATTGTGGTGGAGACTTTTTCTAGTGCCACTGGGAATGTTAGATGAGGTCGAAGTATTCATAGAGCAGTTAGGGGGCAACGTGGAGGCAGGGAGGGGAGTCACAATGACAATGACAGTAGTCCGAGCTGTGCACACTCGGTGCGCACGCAGGAGGCAGATCTGGCCGCGCTGCTCATAGCAGGAGCAGAGGTGGTGTGACACGGGGCAGAGGGGCTTTTATGCATAGTCTATCACAAGCTGATGGTAATACCAGCTTTGAGTACTTGGCCAATGAGGATGAGTACCAAAGTTGGATCACGCCCTTAGATCAGCCAATTGGATATCTGGGAGAAAGAGAAATCTCCAATGCCAATTCGCCCCTAGATTTTCTATCACTCTTTCTCTCTGATGATTTCTGGAATTTACTTGTAAATGAGACAAATCGCTACACCCATCAGTTTTTAGCCTCCCATCAACTCCATCCACACTCCAGATTTCATCAATGGTCTAACGTAACAGTCAGTGAAATGAAAGCCTTCTTTTCTCTGCATTCGAGATATGGGTATGGTAGAGTTTGAGGATTATTGGGCTGAATATTTGCCAACAGCAACACATGGATTTGGCAAGGTGATATCCATGAATAGATTTGAGATTATTTTATCTTTCATTCACTTCATCAATAATGAGGAGTGTGTTGACTGTGGTCAGCCAGGGTATGAAAGGCTATTCAAAATCCACCCAATCATCAATTTGGTCATCCCCCGATTTTCAGCAATGTATGGTCCATCTAAGCAGCTGTCATTGGATGAAATGACCATAGCGTTCAAAGGGAAATAAACCCTAAAATGTACAACCCAAACAAACCAGACAAATATTTCTACAAAGTATTTGCTCTGAATGAAGCCAAGCCAGGCTATGTGCTACAGTGGTCCATGTACACTGGACAAAGTAGGCCTAATACAAGTGATTTCGGTGCTACACACCTTACTGTCCGTGAGCTGATGGCCCCGTACACAGGGAAAGGACACGAGGTGTACATGGACAGCTATTACACCTCACCAGCCATAGCAGATGAGCTGGCAAGCAATGATTTGGGTTTGTGTGGGCCTATCAGCAGTAAGAGGAAGGGGATGCCAAAAGGGCCTCAGCCGTGAACAGTTACTGTTGAGCAAAGGAGTGAACCCAGTCTTCACGAGGAAGGGAAAAATGCTAGCTTGTGGATGGCATGATACAAAGCACCTCACAATGCTCTCTACACTGCATTCCAACACAGGACCAAACACACCGATAGTGGCTATAGGGAGATAAATAGGCCTGTTTGTGTCAATGACTACAATTCGTTCATGGGGGGTGTCGACACAGCAGACCAGAGAATGAAGACCTACCTCTTTCCCCATGGGTCAAGGAAATGGTACAACAGGATTTTCAATGCCATTCTCAGTGTAAGCATGGTGAATGCCCACATCATTTATTGCTGCTGCACTGCTGCTCCTCACACGCCCCTGAAAGTCTTTGTGCAGGATGGCTTCTCCAGGATAGAGAGCAACAAAGGCTGAAAGTCATCCTCACTGGGAGACTTGCCACAAAGACTCTCTGAGCGCCCCCAGGCTGATGGTTACCCAGATTGTGTAGTTTGTTCTGATCAGACTTGTCCTAAAGGCTGTCGTCAGACAAAATACATGTACAGGAAGTGTGGGGCAGGTCTTTGTGTTGTGCCTTGCAATGAAAGGTACCACACCATGAAACAGTACAAGAAATGTCACCTGGATGGATAGGGAGTCGTCATCTCTACAGCAAAAGGCCTGCTACATAATTATTGTTTTTTTGTCTGCCATTTATTAGTAATGGTTTACACTGTTGATTTACTATCTATTTCCCTGACCATTTAGTAGTGTACAATATGTGTTCTTTTTGTGTGTTCATGACATTGTGATGTGTGCGTCTTTGTCAGCTAAAAAAATGTAAAATTAAAACATCAACAAAAACCACAAGAAGAAAAAAAAAATACTAACATCGTGTCTCATCATGTCTCGCCTGTCTCTCGTCTTGTCTCGTCATCTAACTCATGATCTGTGCCTTGCCTTGTCGAGTGAGCTTTTGAACTAAACAGGTCTTGTCTACTTGTGTTTGTGTGTCATATGAATTATATATATATATATATGGGGGGAAAGAAGTGCTGCATTTTATCATTTAAACATGATTTTATGAACATTCTATAATCCAACATGGCCGCCACCATATTACATCATAATATGCAAATTAGATGGGAAAATGTAATCCCTACATAAACTTTGGGTCATCCTTAATATTTCTATAATTTACAGAAAGTCTCTATCTTTTATCACTTTTAAGATATAGCCTTTTGAAATTAAGATGTCAAAATCGAAACATTTTAGGTAAAAACCTCTGGCGCCTAAAGGGGTTAAAGCACTGTTTAGATCAGTAATTGAAACATGAAAATTGCAAAGTACCATTTTCTATTTAATAAAAACAAACCCACATCTCTACGTCAGCACTTTCGTAGTGATTCATGTGTAGGATTGTAAACACAACTGTACAATAGCACTGCAGCTGTGATGCGACTGTGTGTGTGAGTGGATTTATCAGAGTTAGAAGCTCTTCAGGCTGGAGAGGGTGGCGTTTAAAATTATTAAAGTCCTCACAGAACGTCAGTCCTACTTATTAAATGCAAGAGAGTCATTTTATTATTATCTCACTCACTGCAATATAATTTGGTGTATTTTTGAAATTTGTGGTGATGCTAAATAAGTGTATGAGCGTATAAAGAGGGAAGAAACTGTTCCTGTGTCTGGTCGTTACGGAGCTCTGAGCACCAGAACTACCAGACAAAGGAACAGTTTCTTCCCTCAGGCAATCCATCTCATGAAGACTTGACAATAACTGTGGAACGCACATCACTCTTTATACACTTATTTATCTAACGCACATACTTAATCTACATTTAAAAAATTCACATAATCTACCTGTACATACAAATCTTGTCTATTGTAATATACCTGTATATACAATTGGAGATTTGTACATTGTCATTCCTTATTTACTTGTTCTATTTTTATTCTTTTATAATCTGTGTTTTTGTCGCTGCCATTCTGTTGCGCTGTGGAAGCTTCTGCCATGAAAACAAATTCCTCATATGTGTACACATACCTACCAATAAAGCTCATTCTGATTCTGATTCTGAGTTACTGATCAGGGACCTGAAAGCTTTCATCACTGTGCAATGGAATCATACAGCATTGCTTTTGCTGAGGAACATATCACTTTTTTCTTTTATTTTTTAGTAATGCAGTTATGTGGACTGCTGATACAGGCCTTGCTGCATTTGTTTTATTGGTTATGCAATGAGTTTCTTCTCATAGGTCAATTAAGACAGAAAGTGGCAAAAAAAAAATAAAAAAATAAAAATAACTCTCTCTTTTTCTTTTCCAAACACTGCCAATTGTCTAAACTCCTCTTGTGGCAGGATTGGGTTAGAACATTTACATTTTCATTCATACAGAAACTTATGTGCTCCATCTACTGGTAAGGAGTAAACTTACAATACAGGCAGAGGTCTAGACAGACAGATAAATACAAATACACAGACAGACTGACAGATAGATGGATGGACGGACAGGCAGAGATTTGCTCTGTTGTGCAGCAGTGTGTAAAAAAAGAAGAAAAAAAAGAACCTTTTTATGTTTTATGCCTTAATTTTTCAGTGTCTGCCAACACATTATTAAATCATAAATTCAGGGGAAAGATAAACAGACAAAAGATTTTCTAATAACAAATAAACATTCATTTCATACCGTCATATTATTGTAAAAGTGTTAATAAATAGTTTTTAACATTTATCAGTTCATGATTTTAAATAATTGGACATGCGTATTTATTGCAACAGTATTATTTAACATAAACAAACAAATAATAAATAAATCAATATTATTAGTTCCATATAACAAGGTGTGCTTTACATCCCTGTGCAATTAATTTTTGAGAGCATAAAAAAAAAAAAAAAAGCAGAGATAAGCAGGAGCGATTTTAAATGCTAAACAAGATGTTTTTAAGATGCTCCTCTGTTTTCCTCGGAATGTCTTTTTGCATTTACACTAGAAAATATTTTGTTTTACTACAGTGAACAAATTTTAATGCATATTTTATTATTATTATTATTTAATGTTATTTGTTTACTTCTAATCTCTCTGCTGACTTTGTAACATGCTTAGACAATCATCAGCAGGCATTTGACACTGATCAAACTTTGTGTTTGTGATCGCAATGATGAAAGGTACTTTTCGGCATGTTCAACGTGTGTAAACAGTAAGAGGAAGCAACACCCTCCCATCTCTGTATAGAAAACAAATTGCCTTCTTTCCGGGGATTCTAGCAGAGTTTTGGAGCACTGAGCATGGATCAGAGTGCATAAAGGATGCGTAATGAGTTCCATGCTTGTGAAATCATAAACAGGATGGAGGCAGCCTGAAGCAGGAACACTTTCAGCCACTGAACACCATCTTTTAAAGCTCCGCCATTCCCCAGATGGACTGCGTGCACGCCACACTAACTCTCCGCTTCGCTTGCCATAGGTGTTTGTTGTTCAGTGTTTCTACATCCCCATCCTTCCAATCTCCACACACATACACCCTTCTCTTTAAACATATTGGAGCCAGGTAAGCATGTTAGAGCTTTCATCTCTGCTCTCACCTGAGCATTGTAAAAAATAAATAAATAACATTTCTGAGGAAGTTTAGGCAACATGAGAGGTTCTCAGTTTTTTTGGGTGGTGGTGGGGGGGGGGGGTGTATGTTGACTGCAGCGTTTGAAATGAAAGGAGTCTTTGAATCAACCGAGAAAGTTTTTAAGTCACATGACCTTATTTTAATTTTAGATATGCGTTGTTTGTATCTTGGGTAACATACAGAAATTCAAACTAATTAGTTAAAAAAGTGTTTCCATGTGACAACACTGTACTACAATGGAAAACTGTGAAGTATAATAAAAAAAATTGCACAATTAAGTAAATATATTTTATTTTTTTATTAAACTTTTAAATTATTTAAATTGTTGTTAGATTTTTATTACTGTCTTCAAATGTATTACATTTATTTAGCTATGATAGTGTTGCTATAATTGCATTAATGTATATTTATTTATTTATGTATTAATTCATTTTCAGACAAAAATATTTACAATTATCTGTTGCAAGTGATTAGTTTAGAACGTAATTTTTTTATGGTTTATGAACGTTTATTATTATTATTATTTTTTTTTTTTTTTTTTTTTTTTTTGGGAGTCAAAGTAATATTTTATTTAAATAAGAAAATGATGAACTTGAAGAAATATGCCTATATTTTGGTGCATTTATAGAGTATGGTAAACAGTTTCCATATAACTTTTAAGTCAATTTGATATTTATATCCATGTAATGTCTTTTTCATAGCTTTTCATGTCAAGAAAATAATTCCACTTTTAGAACACAATACATATTATACAGAGAAGTGATCTTGTAAATAATTAAAAAAATAATAATAAAAAAGAGAGAAAGAAACAAAGAATAGAAGCATTACACGAAATAGTTTTGGATATGCATAGACACTTAATGTTCAAACTTAATGGTGCCAGTACATTGAGTAAAGTGAAATGATGAGGTAACACTTTAGCTTGTGGACCAATTCTCAGCATTAAATAACTATTACCCAGGACTTTTGCTCCAATAAACTCCTAATTTGCTGTCTATAACTACCATATTAGTTAAGGTACAAGTTCATGGATGGGGTAGGAATAAGGGATCTTAAAAATGGTCATGTAGAATAAGGCATTATTATGTGCTTGATAAGTACTAATAAAAAGCCAATATGCTAGAAATACACATGCTAATAAGATACCTGTAGTGAGAATCAGTGTTATCACAGGTTATCAAAGATAACCTATTAACAGCCATACAACAAATAACAATAATGGATAACATTGCAGCAACAACATATTCAAATAAACACTCACCATATAATTAATTCATGCTGCGATGCTTGCTGGGAGCTTGCATTGCTTAATATGACAAATATTGCTTAGTTTTTACCCTGTCAGGACAATATTTTTGGAAGTATTCTTGGTCTAATATATTTTTATGAAGATTCAAAGAAAATTTATATTTCTGAATGCTGGGTAAAATATAAAAGCTTCCTTATGGCACATTGATCACCATGTTCTCTCGTTGCTGCATGATTTTGAATGACAGCAGAAAACAAGCAATTTTATTTTCATTTTTTCTCCTAGGAAAGTGAAAGAGAAATGAGAGGAGCTCAGAAACCTTGGGGAGATAAAGTAATCCAAGGCAATTTGTCCTCCAGGAAAGCCAAGGCCAACATCACTGTGGCTTGGAGAATGATATTAACACGGTAATTAGCAGCAACATGTGTGCAGTGTTTCCTCCTAATCTTGTTATTAGTCATTCAATTAATGAAGCACCAATGATGCAGGTTTTCACGTAGTTTCTCAGAGGTCTCTGAACGATAACGCTATAATCATTTCTGTCTCGAGTGTGAGCCAGTAAACTCAAATTTCCTCTCAGTTAGACACCACAAACCTATTATGCAGGAAAGTAAATTCCTGCATCTATTCAGGAAAGGAAAAGTTAAATGCACTACAGCTGACTACAGTCACACTAAAATGTTTTTCAATTTGTATTTTGTTCAGTGCTACTTGTTTCTGAACTGTTGTGATACCTTGCAAGTGCAAGAACCTAAATAATGCCCAATTAAACTCTAAAATAAGAATAGCAATGCTTCTATATTCCTCTCCTGGGATCAGTGTCAAACTTGCAACAGTTTCCCATAATCCATTTCCTGCTTATGTATTTGAATCTGAATCTTGTAAATAGCAAACCTGATGTAGTGTTTTGGACAGATGCAAATGCATTTCAAAAACATGTGTGAAGCAAAAAAAAAAAACAAAAAAAAAAAAAAAACCTTAAGACAGAGCTTTATTCATTTGCTCATTATCAGTAATTATCTTCGTAAGTGAAGCTGACAAAATAATAATATAATATAATATAATATAATATAATATAATATAATATAATATAATATAATATAATACATATTTAATTTGTTCAGACATTATTGTAAAAAAAAAAAAAAAAAAAAGTTTATATTACTTTATTTGCATCATTTATTGTCACGATCATGGACCTTCTGTTTCTATTGTGTTTCCTTATTTTGGTCATGTCCCATTCCTCGTTTTGTTAATTGATTGATCCCTACCTGTTTTCCATTCCCCTGATTACTTTCCTTGTGTTTAAATACCCTGTCTATTTAGGTCCTCCGGGTCAGTGATTAATGATGTTAAATATGATATGTATCCTGATATTATGTCCTGAAGTTCTGATAGTTGAAGATTTGACTGAGCCGATCGTCGCAATGGAGCCTGAACCCCGATCAGCATCTGACCAAGCGCGTGAGCCGGCTACATCGTCCGTTCCCAAGGGAGTTTTAGTGGAGATCGGGGGCTTGGAGGGAAGCCCCACCCACACTCTGGCCACTGAGGGTGAGCTGCATTTGGTTCCTGGATATTTTGAGGAACTTATAAAAGTCTTCCAGATGGATTTAATTGACTGGTTTGGGGAGGTAATCCAGGCCTGAATCTCCTGTTTCTCCGTTGGTTCCGTCCAGCCCTGGTCCTCCGGTGTTCCCTCCCTCTCCCACCTCCTCCTAGACCAGTCAGTTCCTCTGCTCCATTTACACTGGTTCCGCCCAGCCCTGAAACTCTTGTTTCTCCGCTGGTTCCACCCGGCCTTGAATTTCCTGTGTCTCTGCTGGTTCCGTCTAGCCCTGAACCCCCGGTGTTCCCTCCCGGGCTCCCTCTCACCTCCTCCTAGATCAGTCAGTTCCTCAACCTCATCTCTGCTGTTGCCAGTCAATCCCGCAGCTCACCCTCAGTCAGCGCCATCTAGGCATGATGGTTCGCTGTGGGACTTCCAGTCTCGGGCTCTACCTTGGTGTGGGGATTCCCTGTCTCCGCCTCCGAGCCCTGAACTCTGCCTTGGTCCTTCGACCCAGCGGCTCAGCTTTGGCACCTAGCTCCCTCATCTCCACTATGGCCCATCATCCCACCAGCTCCACCGGGCTCCCTCGTCCCTCCGGCTCTGCCTTGGTCAGTCGTCCACCATCCGCTGCCTCTGGGCTCCACTCCTCTGGCTTCACCTGGTCACTCCATCCCACTGGCTCTGTCAGGCTCCTTCTTCTCTCCGGCTCCACCTCCATCCTCAGCCGCTCTGCCTCCGCAGCAGTCTTCTGGAGCACCGCTTCCATCTCAGTTGCCGGTGCCTTCAGTGCTGCCTTGAACCTCCGGACCCTCAGTGTCACCCTGGCTCTCCGTCTGCTTGGCTCCAACCTGGGCTCCTCATCCACTGGCGCAGTCTCCGTCAGTTGGCCCCCTGGTGTTGTCGGCTCCTACCGCCGTAGACTCCACCGTAGGTCATCACCTTGGCTGGTCTCTGGATGACCATCTGGCTTCTCTTGCTTCGGGCTCCTCCCTCCATCCACTCCACCCTGGTTCCATGCTTCCTCTTCTTTGCCTGCCCCTTGCTTGCCCCACGCCCACCTCCAGAACCCCCACCCTCCCTCCGCTGGATTATCTCTTTCGGTGCAAGGACACACCGTTCCGGGAGGGGTGAACTGTCACGATCATGGACTTTGTTTCTATTGTGTTTCCTTATTTTGGTCATGTCTTGTTCCTCGTTTTGTTAATTGATTGATCCCCACCTGTTTTCCATTCCTCTTATTACTTTCCTTGTGTTTAAATACCCTGTCTGTTTAGTTCCTCCTAGTCTGCGATTAATGATGTTAAATATGTTATGCATCCTGATTTTATGTCCTGAAGTTCAGATAGTTGAAGATTTGTGTTAGATGTACCCTTTTCTCCCGTGTTAAACTACTCTTTTGATTTATATCCTCCTTGTGCATTTGATTTCCACGCCAGCAGACATCTGTATCATTTATCATATAGTAATTAGTTACATCAACTTAAATGTTTAATTGTATATAATCATTCTTATTACAATATTATATTCATATTTTTATTTTAATAAATACAGATTTGTAAAGAGGCCACAGTCTGATTAAACATTATAAAAGAATAATAATAATAATAATAATAATGTATACAGTATAAATATGCATAATTGTTGATTGTAGATTGCTGTGACCAGTCAGAATGATTCCAGAGCACTGTGTCATAAATATCTTTAGTCTTACAGTTAACTACATTAAAACTCCATAAAACACAGAACATTATTGAAATGGTCTTGGACATGTCAACCAGCATTAGTAAGATTTTTGTATCTACACTCTGTATTCACATTTTGTCTGCCTCTAGCACTATATGGTGAGAATATCCAAAAATACAAATTAGATTCCCACATTTTCAGAACCTTAGTTTCACTCTGTTGCTCATACTAAGCAGTCAAATACCTTCTGAAGACTTGGAATGTATTGCACAAGTGATATGGATTGTGCTTTTCTGTGCTTCCGTCCTATGCTGAGATTTAGATCTCATGGTCATTGTCTGCTTTACCATAAAAAAAAAAAAACATAAAATAAAAAAACAAAATGTGCTAAAATGTCTGCACGAATATCCTTTTGTGTACCACATGAGAGAGAGAGAGAGAGAGAGAGAACGGAAAAGAGAGAGAGAGAGAGAGAGAGAGAAGATTTTACAGGTTTGGAGTGAAATGAGGGTAACAGAATTGAATTTTGTGGCTGAACTGTTCACTCCAAACAATGACAACTTTATTCAGCAGCAAGTGCAGCAGCTGCTGTTTTTTTTTTTTTTTTATATTATTGTCACCTGAATCCCAGTTTGTGAAATTTGGCACCTGTCTGGTCCTGTTCTAACAAGATTCAAACAAAAAGTAACTTACTTTCTGATATATATATATATATATATATATATATATATATATATATATATATATATATATATATATATATATATATATATATATACTTTGATTCTTTCAGCTAAAATATATTTTTGTGCGAGCAATTAATCAAATTTTAGACAATTAAATCTTAGGCAAAACAAGATGCTTATTATATTTGAATAATGCGTTAATTATTTCGGTTTTGTATTAATTGGGCTCATATAATGAACCATGCTTTGCTAATATAAATTGAGTCACATTTATTCTTTTTGCTCATGAAAGACATTTTTACTCTCAGTTTGTCATGTATGGATGCCTGGTCAGGACCTACTGTAGGCAACCCTTTAGGGTAATTTTCATGGTGCAAGTAGTGTTGTGAGTGTTTAACTTAGAGAAATGTCCCATGAAACTTTCCCAACAAAGTATTTGAATCTATATTTCTTGTATATGGACATCTAACGAAGTGTGTCAGATCCATACAAATTCATATTTTCAAATATACGGGTGAACAGTGGCGGTTTCTCAATTAGGGTGATTGGGCAACGCACCACCAAAGGAAAGGGAGGGATTTTTTTTTTCTTATTTTACATTCAACCACAGTATTACGCTAGCTTTCACTATTCTAGACTTGTTTGTGCTGCTCTAAATAGTTCAATCAGCGTAGAGTAGCGTTTTTTGCAGTGCCGCACATTTTTGGGTGATTTTTGTCAAACCAAGAATCACCATGAGTGCTCTCATAGACTTCCATACAAAGATCATTTTTTTGAACTGCAGGCACTGCAATGCAATCTAAATGAGTTCCGGGAGGGCTAGCCCTAACGTGCTTTCGTCATCATGCGTAACCTTAATTTGTTAACTTGTGCAATGAGTTACCTCAGTGCAGATTAATTATATCATGTCAGTGAAAGAAATGCCATTCATTCATTGTAGCAATAAGGATAAATTGACAGTTAAAGAATTAGGACAACCAAGATGAAATTTAAACATCGAACAAGTATCTTCAAAGGACGGGAAGTCGTACAAATGAGGATTTTCGAGGATGTGGTATGAGTGGAGAAAAAGGCTAATAGGCTGCGAAATGACTGGCACTTTATTATGCTCATTTAGCGCTGCATTTTATTCCATCACAAGAGAATGACGGACATCGCATTGTCAACTACAGGTGTCACCGAAATGCATCATCTCTCGGAGAAGGTGAAAAAACACAAAAGAACAAAGATGCATTTGGATAGTAGGGGGCAGTGTAATATAAGTGAGGATTGTGATATAAATGAGCAGTGTAATATAAGTGAGTTGTTTAAAAAGTGATTTATGTGACTTCAATTATTTCTTATTAAACTGAAATTGAAGTAAAATATTTTTTGGAAAAAACACATCCTGGCGTCAGTCTTCATTGGCTGCTGAATTGTGGTAAAAAAAAAAAAATTGTTGGTAAAAGTCATATGCGAGTACAGGTAGGTGTCAACTATTATGAATATCATTGTGATTTACACCTGAGAAGACAAAGCCCTGCATAATGAGCTGCATAATGAGCCTTTCAGTCAGCTGTGTGTCACTGAGAGGGAAGAGTTACAAGGAAGAATGTGAGGACAAAATATATGTATATAATTTTATGTTTGTAGTTTATTTAGAAAATATTTAATTATCCCACAACACCATTTAATATACAGTTGGGAGTGCTGTTAAACAGTTTATTAGGAACAATCATTATTTCAAAAAGTGTGCAGAGTTTTGCATGCACATTTACCACTGATGGATTTTAGAAAGTGTGCAAAGTGTTCAAGTGCACAATGACCACCATGTGGATTTCAGAAAGTACACAGAGCTTAGCTTGTGTAGCTAAAGGTTCCTAGGTATTGCAGAGGCAAGCTTAAATTTTGCAAACCACTGATGAGGGGAGCATCACCTGAGGCAGCATATACAAGAAGACTTCTGTAACGGCCACCTCCACTTCCCGCTGGATGCGACAACACAACTAATAAAAAAAAAAAAAACCCTAAAGGGAATTAGTAGATACCTCTGTATCACTCTGATTCAGACAAGAAAGCTGCCTCGTCTGGATCACATCCCTTAGGTTCTGCTTACCTCCTTTTGAAAAAGATTCCTCTTGACTCTGCCCGCAGGTGGGGGAGGAGCGTGAGTTGCAACACAAGCCTTCTGTAGCCGTCTTTGATCCTCAGATCGAGACAGGCCAGGATCCCTATGTTGTTCGTGCTCAGAACTGGACTTACGTGGAACAAAGGATCTGAAAACAGCAGAACGCGCCTTCGTCTCCCTGAACTTCTAGATCACTGTCTCAACGGAAATACCGAAAAGTTCAGAAGGTGAAACCTGAGGATTGAGAAGAAAGCCTTTTCGTTCTTCCCTATGCCTGCCAGGTACATCCAGAGATGACTCTCCTCCTGCACCTGGCAGAGGTGTCCTGCTTGGTAGCCTGGAGAGAGATCTGTGGTGCGGCGCAGCTCGGCTACCTGATCAGGAGAAAGGCCCTCACCTCTATTCAGGTCTCTTAGCAGATCAGTCTGATATGCTTGAAGCACCACCATTGTGTGTAATGAAGCCACAGCCTGACCTGCTGCTGCGTATGCCTTGCCATTTAAGTGAGATGTATTTCTTGAAGGGGCTTAGATGGCAAGGAGGGAGTTTAAGAGAGGATGTCTCCCCCGCAGAAAGAAAGCTCTTTCTACGGGGAGTATCCTCTCATAGCCGTTTTCAAACAACTCTTATGCAAAACCATTGGATGTGTGAAGAAAACGACCGCTTTAATATCTTTTCGATCTCTGTATGGAGATCATACAGAAATGGAAGGCTTAGCTGGAGGGCAATGGTCAGAAAGATAATGATCAAGTTTTTTTTGGCCTCAAGAGTGTCACCTTGTTAGCGCACTTTTATAACAAGTCCAACTTTGCCGTGGCACGATCTATAACCTCCAACAGCTCTACATACGCAGGGCAGCAGAATTGAGAAGGCTCAGCCTCAGCTTATTCAGCATCCTCAAACATCTCCTGCTTTTCCTGGGTAAAAACTCAGCAGAGCACTAACCTCAGTATCAGACAGTGTTAAAGATATAACATCTTCCTCCTGAGGCTGTCTTTCATCTGCCGCCATTACAATCGCAAAAGAGAAAGTCCCTCTCTAAGCCATTCAGGCAGATCCACCTGAAGTTCTCACAAGCTCATTCTCCTCCGTGCCTCAGCATCGGTGGTTGCTGTACCCCTGGATGCAGATGGCAGCCTTTTTTTCTTTTTTTCCTCGGTAAGAGAGACGAATGAGAATGGAGCTTTTTCATTGAAGAAACACTCACAATGTCACAATGATTGCCTCCTCAAAGACATCGCGTGCATGATCTTCACACAAACAAATGACGCAAAGATGTGTGTTATTGGGTGTTAAATAACGCAGACACATATGCACACATTGTCTAAATGCTTGCTAGTAGTCGCCATAATAGACAGAGAAAGATCGCTCTTACCAGTTCTTTCAGGTGCACGCTTCAAACAGAACAGTCAGTGAAGACGAAGAAGAAAAGTACGGTGCCTGTTTATAGTTGCATGGCCAACAAGTTGGTGTTTTTTCAATGTATGCTTCAGACACGGGTCATGATGAGGTGTTCCAGATAGGGACCCCTAGAGGACGCAGTTCGACGTTCCCTTGAAAGGGACCTGTGAGTGGTGCAGAATTGCGCTTTTACCTGTGGGATTCATATTTTCCTGACTGTTCCCTTTCAAAGTGATTCATGGTCTAAAGATGACACTTAAGAAGCTGTTGGGATTTTGGAGGTTTATAACTGCATCTGTAAACAGTAGGGAAGTGGGAAAGCAGCAGACAGCTGTGCTGTGTCCCTTTAAGTTCCTTTAAAGCAGGCCCGTTCAATCGGTAATCTTGGTAATGCCTCCGGGCAGATATTTTCAATGTAGTACTATGGATGCCATCTGCTTGAATGTAGAAGTGTTTGTCAAAATAAGGGTTGATTCTAGATTGTCAGTCTTTGTGGGTTCCAGCACACTACATACACAGACGTTTTTGTGTTAACTTGTAAGTGCAAAATGTTTCAAGTTTGAATCTTGAAGTAAGTTGTTTATAAGTTTATAATCTTTAAATAAATACTGTTTAGCTGCTTACTAATTGTAATTGTCTGTCAAGGTAAGTCATGAAGCCCCTTTCCACTGAAAAAAATGATGATTGCCCATTGCTTTGTATGACATTATAGTTGTTCAACATTAGTGCCCCTTCCTGGGCTTGGAGGAGCAGTCGCGCACAGTCCTATGTCAGTCCATAATGGAAAAGCAGACAGCAACAGGTCTGAGAAAAAAAAAAAAAGATCTTCGGACAAATTGTTACAGGTAATTTTGTTGGAAAAGCGGTTATGGTGTGACCAACAAAGGAAACAACAGGAAATTACAAAAAATAAAATAAAATAATTAAACAAATCAGATAAACCACTGGCTGATAACTTTTAAAAATAAATAAACAAATAGTAATCGTCTGCTAAATCAAGTCATGTGGTGTGGCCAACAAAGACATGTAGTAAAGGAAATATGGTAACTTAAAATACACTTTGATCTGTGTCTAACAAGGTTTCTTCAGGTTGTAAAATATCATGTGGTGCAACCAACAAATTATCGACTTTTTATGTAAATTGCAGGAATTGGAATCCTACTTCCTCATTATTAAGTATTACAATTTCTCTCATGTATTAGATTTTTCACTTTTTTTATTTGCTACACATTTCAGATGAAGAAATCTCTCTCTCTCTCTCTCTCTCTATTTGTCAGAAAGAAGGATAGCATGTCTGCTATATATTAAACATTTAATGTATATATTTTATATTAGAGTTATCAAAATATAAATCACAAATACATTGAAGAAATTGAAGCAATTTGATCCTTTTGATGAAGTCTAATTTGTATTTATTTAAATGCTGGTGGTCTGGTCTGGACTGAACCGGAGGAAGGATGCATTTAGCTCCAAGCAATGCAATGTCAGGGAAAATTTAATTTAACTTGTAATTTTCATAGTAGGGAATTGATATGCTCAAACTCGCTACATATCCCTCCGCTCGGCATGTGGGTGTACTGTAAGAATGTAGTGTTTGATACTCTTTGCTTAACACTACCTGACAACTTGGTTGACATCTCAAAGAGTTCCTTAATATATTCTTAAACCTTTTGGCATCTATTTCCTGCTCCAAATCTCATGAATAAAGCATGGGGCCCAGTCAGCAAGTGAGCAGTCGGAGAGGCAGCCAGCCTCCATCCATCACTGTCTCCCAGCCTGGCTGGCAAGCTGGCTACCTCAGCTCCCCCAATAACCACCCCCCTCTTTTCCCTGTCAGTAAATAGGTAGGAGAACTGCAAGAGCAGGTGGAGGAGAGAGGGAGGTTGGAGGCACTTAACAAACCATGAATCTTCAGAAGTCAGTCCTGCCTGACATTGCAAGGCTTGCACCTTGTATATGTAGAGTAGTTCTTTACTTAAAGAATCTGAAAGTGCGACTGCAACTGCGTTTTAACATCACAGCTAGTCATACTTTTTGGAGAAGTGCAAGGATTAATTAATGGATGGACTCTAGTCTCAAGTGTGTGTAAGGATGAATTTATATAAAATATTTAATTGTAGTGGGAGAAGTTACAATCAGCTGAAAATCAGCTCCATTCATCACTCAAACTAAATTTCAGTGAGATTATTGTAGAGTTACTGAACATTATGTTGGTGGCAGGCTGTGCACTGAAGGGTTAACAAGCAAAACACACTGGAGTCACTTCCAATAAAGCTGCTTATATACTGGACGATGCGGTGAATTGTGAGTTCAAGAAAACTGAATCTGAAGTGAAATTCAGTGGGGAAAAAAATACTTTCATCTCTTTGAAAGTGGTCCTATGTGAGTGTTTGTCAGGAAATATAAGCCTATTTTAAGTGGGTATAAGTGCAACAGTTAAAATTTTGAAGCTGTCCCGCAAGTGTCTGGCATCAAACTAGAAGTTAGTGTCTGTGTGACAGACTGAAAGCTGTCTTATCATGTGTCTGTGCAACAGAAGAGTGACTGAAAGCTGACTTAATGCATCTGTCCGACAGAACAAAAATCTGATTTAACGTTTGTGTGTGAGACAACCAAGCACAAATCTGTGCAACAGAAGTGAAAGCTGACTTAACATTCATTTGTGCAACCTAACTGAAGCTGTGTGGTTTCAACACATTCAACAGAAAGTCATGCAGTTTTTTTTTTTTTCTAAATGTATACATTTAGCAGACACTTTAATCTAAAACAATTTACATATTTTTTACCTAACATGTGTTCCCTGGAAATCAAACCCACAATCCTTTGCCCTACTAACACAATGATCTAACACTGAGCCACAGTAACATTACTATTTTACAATGGACACGTAGAGCAGATTGTTTTGCAGTCGCGCATTGCAGTTAATTGGATATTTCTGCAGCTGATTAACTGACAACGCTCAAATTAAAGAACACAGATGCAGCCAGATAATTTCCATCATGACCAACAAAATCTACCAAGAGCTTCACAAATTAGCGTCTGCTTTAAGACATGCTTTTTTTGGAGTTTTAAATAATGTTGAAAATACCAGACAAACGCAAACATTAGTAAATCATCTCGCATGATTCATTTTAATACTCTCCTCCCATAAATTTTGCATCTGAAAGGGACCTCCTACAAATTCATATTCAATATGGTCAGGTACATATTAACTGTATCCATGCTTTTTCAGCACTCATTCTTAACTGCACGTCTTTAGTCAATACTGGCAGTATTATTTTAATGCCAAAAGACAGTTTGCACTATTGCAAGCTGTTAGTAAATCTGGTCCTTAAAATCCTTAATATAAAAAAAAAGTGTGATATGATTGGGAGGGCCAGAACTTATATAATTTATTTAATTGGAGTAGGAAGATTTACAATCAGCTGAGTGTCAGTTGATGCTGGCTGTCATGCCATAGTCTGCCTGAACCACGAATGAGCTACATTTGTCACGCTGATTGAAATTCAGAATTTTGCACTGATCTGACATATTACATTTGTAAAACACTTGTATTACTGTCAGTAATCACAATAGTGATGATATATTTAGTTCCCTCTACAAAAACCCAATTGTATTTTCCCATTATTTTTGGATTACTGCAGAAAATGAGCAATAATGACTGTGAGCAATAATGACTGAGCAATATTGACTGTGGCCAGTTAAAGTTTATGATTCTTACACATTCTATTCATGATGATCTTCACAAGTGAACAGAATTTATGAATTTATCAAAAATCAATCTCCAGAAGTAAAAAGCTTAACGTAGGCTATAAATCAACTACAACACAGTCACTTGATTTCAGTGTCGCGACCCATTAAGTTCCAATAGCTCTTTCAATCTTGATATCAAAAAGATTTTCCCTGAAAGTTTGAGTTAGAGTAGTTTGCAGGTGTGTGATTCTAAAAAAAAAAAAGATCCTATAAAAGTGGATTAGTGAGTAGATGAATTTACCTGTTTGGAGTGAGGACGTTTAATGTCCTTAACATCATTTCTAGTCCCATTTAGACATGTTGGCAACTGTCCATTTTAAGACAAAAAAAAAAAAAAAAAATATATATATATATATATATATATATATATATATATATATATATATATATATATATATATATATATATATATATATATATATAAAGAATGGTTTAGATAACCACATTAGCAAACTACGACAGCGTTTTAGTGCCACGTTAAAAAAATAAAAAAATCGGAGATTACGAGAATAAAATGTTGTAATATTACGATAATAAAGTCAAAATACTACAAGAATAAAGTTGAAATATTAGGAGAATAAAGTCGAAATACTAAGAAAATAAAGTTGAAATACCACAATAATAAAGTCAAAATATTATGAGAATAAAGTCGAAATACTAAGTCAAAATGTTTTGAGAATAAAGATTAAAGTAAAAATATTTTTAGAGTATATTCTGGTTTTTTGCACATGCAAATGGCCCAGATTGGCAGTCAGTTTTATAGTGAAATACAAACAATATATAACAAAAAAAATTGTTTTTCACGCTCTTTAATGTGGCATGACAGACTGCTGTATTAGCTTCAGTTTAAGCGGCATGTGAGTCTTTGACATCTGAGACTTTATTTTCAGTATAAATTAATCTGTAGGCTACTGTTTTTTCATGCCTTCTGTTCTGATGTTCCTTCACTTTCATAAAGAGGAAAAACACATTTATAATTTGTATTTCGGGATAAAACTGACAGAATTAGAAAGCTGAGACGTGTTATTTTAAAACAACAAAGCACAAAATTATTGGAATAACTGGGGGCTGGCATGCTACAAATAATAATGAATGGAAGACGTTAAATATTATGTCGAATCATTTACTGTACTATACCATGAATAAAACAGCTTGTTAATAGGCCTAGTCACTTACATGTTATAGACTACAGGAGTAAGTGGTTTTCACAAATTTGGAATTTTCACAAAGATAAGTTTAATTTTAATGAATTGTTTCACATTCTGTGAGCCATGTCCCGGGCACCTATCAGCGTCGCCCTGGCAACAGAGGAGATCCACCTGCACACAATCCCAGCTGAAACCACTCAGACGAGGACTACAAAAGCTGCACCCGAGAAGACACAGGTGAGAAAGCTCTCCAGAAGAAAGCCAGCTAATAATTTTGTGTCTCTTATCTCTCCAGAAAGCGAGTGACCGACCAGCCCGCCACCTGAGCACCGGACACCGATTCCCCTTGCACTCAGCCGGCCGGCGAACAGGATCACGCAGCACCGAGGATGAGCACCGGACACCACTGGCACCTTTACAATCACAACCACGAATAAATACACCCTCCGGGGCAGAATACTACCCAACGGATCCGAGACAGATTCCACTGGCCTGGCATGGAGGCGGAGATCAAACGATTCTGTCAAGCTTGTCGGGACTGCCAACGGACGTCGCCACATACTCCTCCCCCAGCTCCGCTATTTCCGCTGCCCATCATCGAGGTGCCCTTTGAGCGAATAGGAATGGATTTAGTAGGGACGCTGCCAAAGTCCGCCCGGGGGCATGAACACATATTGGTCATCGTGGACTATGCGACTATTGCGCGCCCCTAACTTTAACCCTCTGGAGTCTAAGGGTATTTTTGGGGCCTTGAGAAGTTTTGTCATGCCCTGACATTTGTGCTTTTTTCAGTTTCTTATAAATATCTAAATGGGTAAAGTCTAATATCACTGTAATCAGCACAAACTGGGCTATAATAATATGTGAAATGCATGCATGTACATTATTGTATTTTTGAGAAAAAAAATGTTATGCATGGTTAGTGAAAAACTAAAAATGTTAAATCACTTGAATAAGGCCATAAAACACATACATAAAATTGGTTGCCGGAAAAGTTGAGAACTGGAGCTTGTAGCCTAGAATTTTTCTTTCTGAATGATGTGAAAATCATCTTGTTTACTCACTCACAGAAAACAATATATTGATTTAAATTTTCTAAAACACTTTTTGTTGGTAAAAGTCATATGCGAGTAGGCGTCAACTATCATGAATATCATTGTGATTTACACCTGAGAAGACAAAGGCCTGCATAATGAGCTGCATAATGAGCCTCTCATTCAACTGTGCCACTGAGGGAAAACTTACAAGAAAGAATGTGAGAACAAAATAAAAGTATATAATTTTATGTTTGTAGTTTATTAAGAATATATTTAATTATCCCACAACATAATTTAATATCCACTTGGGGGAGCAGTTAAACAGTTTATTAGGGACAATCAAAGCTTACTTTCAAATTTTTTGGCATCCTTTCTCTAGTCACACAATCCTTCAGAAATCCTTTAACAATCTTATTTTCTACCAAATAAACCCCATTTATTATCATCATCATTATTATTATTATTATTATTATTATTATTAATGTTGAAAAGAGCTGATAATATTTTTCAGGTTTTTTTTAGGGGGAATAAATCGAAAGAACTGCATTGTTTTTACATTTGTTAGAGTTATCTCTATTTGTCACATTTATATTATTTACATCAAGCTTTTGAATGGTATAGTATTGTATATTGTTATTGAAACTTCATAATGTTTCACTTGATTATACATTAAGTCAGGAATTATAGTTTGGAAAAAGTATTTGGAAAAAGTCTAACTAGTAAAATGTTTACACGTTATGTGAAAACTAGTACAAATAAATAAAAAGAGACTTACTCATGTTTATGATCTCTGCTGAATAAAGTGCTTCATTCTTTTTTCTGAGGAAATCCATTTCTCAAATCCTCAACCACATCACATCTTTTTGGGGTGAATTATGTCTTAGTCCTCTCATCGCGAAGCAAACAGTAAAATAAAATAAAAACTTGAAGAATAGTCTGGCTGCTTTTTCTTCTGTGTGGGCGTATTCAAGCCGCGCGCTTCAGTTTGAATCTGAATAGCGTGTTCAGCGCGGGGGCGTGGTCACATTAGATATAATGAGCGGAGATATGAAAAACATACATCGCGTTGTTTTCATGTGGATTACTTTATCTCAGAATATTTGTTTTCGGCAGCACTTGTTTAGTTTAAAAGTAGACATTCCAGGCTTTCTATAGATATCTCTCTCATGTCTCTTCGTTGAGTATTCACGGAGTTACAGTTCATTTTAATGAAATGTTTGTACATGACGATCAGCGGAGACAAAGACTGTAGACAGCGCACCTTGTTTGTTATCTTTATTTTATAAGTGCACAAAGGTTTTTTGTTATTATGTCTGTATCCAAAAAAAACTAGACCCTTTACAGATTCGATTGATGTATTGCTCTTATCTGTACGATTAAAACTGAGAGTGTAATTTAAGTTCTTTTCGGGGTTATCAGGTGAAAATGACTCAAAACGCATATATGCGTTAATCGACTCGAAAGGGTTAACTGTCCCTTCTTGTTGCAGACGGACGCATCCGACACCGGGTTGGGAGCCGTGCTATCCCAAATACAAGATGGTGAGGAACACCCGGTGGTCTACATCAGCCGAAAGCTGTCCACAACGGAACAACGGTACGCGGCGGTGGAGAAGGAGGCGCTGGCCTTCAAGTGGGCAGTCCTGGAGCTGAAGTATTATCTCCTGGGATGGAAATTCACCCTCATCAAGGATCACGCCCCTTTGCAATGGATGGCCCGGGCTAAAGATACCAATGCCCAGGTGACACCGGTGGTTCCTAGCGCTCCAGGACTTCCACTTCGACGTGCGACATCGAGCTGGAACCGCCAACGCCAATGCGGAAGGACTCTCCCGCCTGTGGACAGCTTTCGCAAGTCTGTCAGGTGTGACATTTGCATGTGCAATAAAGGCCTAATTTTGAAGTATTATAACTTTTTAATTTCTGCGATAAATTCTCAAAACATTTCGACTTTATTCTTGAAAAATTTTGACTTTATTCTCGTAGTAATATGACTTTATTCTCTAACCATTTCAACTTTATTCTCGAAACATTTTGACTTTATTCTCAAAACATTTCTACTTTATTTTTGTAATATTTCGACATTATTTTCAAAACATTTAGAGTTTAGTCTCGTAATATTTTGACTTAATTCTCGAAGTATTTCGGCTTTATTCTTAAAATATTGTGACTTGAATCTAGTATCGCTTTCACACTGCACATTGGACCCAGAACATTGCTGGGTCACCTTCTGTGTGAATGCAAACACGTCCCAGGATTGATTCCAGGATCGATCCAGGGTTGGGGACCTAGTAACATTGCAGTGTTCAGTCCCAGAATGAGCTCTGTGTGAACAAAAGCCAGAACTAATGCTGTAAAGGGTGTGTCGAAGTGATGGCGCATGTTATTGCGTGACTCTTTTACTTGGTGTTTTGAAGGCAGATCAGCATTCGCAAAAAAAAAAAAAGTGCAAACTGGAATGAAGCAGAGATCAGTTAGTTCCTCACTTTCCAGGCTGACGCTAAGATCGTTCGCCAGCTTAAGTGGAAGTTAACGTGCCTAGCGTTTTCAACTTGTACATTACATGTAACATCCCGATGTCACATGTCTTCACGGGCCCTTTAAGGGTTGTGTGTGAACAAACGCACATATTCTGGGTAATCAATGGCAGTGTGAAAAGGGCAAAATCTAGTGACCCGGGAACAATTGCCAGGACACAGTACCTGTGCATTTTTGTATTTTTTGTTGTTGTTTTTTTTTTTTTTTTTTATGTGGCACTAATACACCGTCGTAGCAAACGAAATTCATACACTGAATCATGCTTTATTCACTAAAGCAGCAATTTTCCATAGCAATGTTACAACTTAAATCGAATGATTCTGTGGTGCAGGCTAGCATATTTGGCACAAGCTTGAATGGCAGCAACAGATTACTGAGAGATCAAAGACCAATGCTCAGTGACTGAAGTAATACAGAAAGTTGTCACCTCCATGTCACCTAAAAACTCAGGCTGTTTAATGGTAACATCAGGGGGCCAGAGCCTTTAGCTGACAGAGAAACCGCAGTTAGCCATCCATGTCAGGTCTAAGATGCACAACCTCTTACTTGATTGAGACAGAAGGGGAGATGAAGTAAGAATGTCTCAGCAAGAGTTGTTTAATTCCAAAGATTCGATTAACCTGCTGCTAAAGGAAATGTGTGTGGGTGTGGGACAGTAAAGAGCTGCATTTATGACTCCTTTCTACTGAGCGGTTCGGCACAGTACAGTTCAGTACAGTAAGATTCGGTACAGTAACCCTGATCAGGCTTGCTTTTCCACTACCAATAGTACCCTTACTTGGTAGGCGTGGTGTAAGACAGAAAGTAGCAAACGAAGATGAACAGCGACGATGAGCACAACTTTGCCTCTTTTTGTTAAATGTAAGTTTTAATGAACAAAATAGCCATTATAAAAGTATAAGTACAAAGTATAAGAGGAAATAAAGACAAAAGCAAACAGTTCAAATGTATGCTGCAGTGCTGTACTATGGTAAAGTTCAAATTAAATATATAAAGTTAGACATACAGTAACTTTGTGCTTAGTCAACACGATATGATCAGGAAAAAATAAAATATATATAATATCAGAGCCGGTGCCAAATGTCAGAAGAACTAGCCGAGCTAAGGCTTTTCTCAGTGGAAGCGGATACATGAGCACTGAGTACCTGGTGATGGCCTGGATTTCTATAATCTCCGTAGCAAATGTTTAAATAGGCACTATCTTTATAAATTAACAACAGATTTAACTTTTAAACAATTAAATTATCGCCTGAAAAACTCTATTTAAAACTCTATTATATTTAGAAAATGACGCGGGTCTCTGGGCAATGACGTTTCACAAATCCAAAAGAAAAGACAAGAACGCATATTGACAAACGGCTTTTGTCTGTGTGAAAATATGCAATTATAAAATACACATATATATATATATATATATATATATATATATATATATATATATACTAGGGGTGTAACGGTTCACAAATTCACGGTTCGGTTCAATATGATACACTGGTGTCACGGTTCGGTTCGGTACGGTTCGGTACGTTTTAGATAAAGCAAAATAAAAAAAATTGGCAGATAAATTTCCTTGATTTTTAAAAAAAATGTTTTATTTATTAAAACTAACAAAGTATTTTTTTTTTTTTTTACATTACATCCTCTATGGTGTTTTCTTAGCAGAATACTGTATAAAACAAAAACAGCTCCTTATAAAAAATGTTATATTGTTGTAGTAGTTATGAACAAATACAAAGATGTAACTTTTTATATGGAACTCTATAACTCTTTATATTGAGTGTGTTTTTACTCAATTGGTTCTCTATAGGGCTTATGTTTTTTGGAACTAAGCAGGAATTGCGGTCTGGCTGAAATGGGCTCGTGAAGGAATAAGCATATTCTTAAAACCTGCGTTTTCCACTATAGGCGCTCGATCACTCAGTACGTGCTGAAGGCTCGTTGCAAAATGGCTAATGCGTTTAACAGACCAGAAAAAGAAGATCCTCCAATAACCAACAGGTCTGGTGTTTGGGTGCACTTTGGATTCCCTGTAAGCTATAATGGTGATGATAGAATGAATGGTAAATAGTAAGGTCTCATATCCGCGGCTATAACGTAAATGAAGCCTACCAATCGCCGCGGTGATGTCTTTTGCCCTGTTTGAATCCGTTGGAAATGTCTGCCTGTTACGTCGTTTGGGTTATTGGGCTACCTTGTTGAACGCATATCATTATATTTCACTTTTTTTTTTTCAAATATAATTAATTAGTCCAACGAACCGTTCGGTACATAATGCGTAGTGCGTACCGAACCGAAAGCCTTGTACCGAACGGTTACACCCCTAATATATACATATATATTTTTGTGTGTTAGCAAAATATAAATAAGCCTAACACTCATGGAAAGCAAAGCGAAATGAGTGAAGAAGAAGTTCTATCCCCTTGTATCACACAAAAGTGACGATTCTAGCTAGCCAATCAACATTTTGCAGTGAGTTTAGCTCCACCCTTTTGGTACCCTTTGCTGTGCTAGGTACCCCAATGGTAGGGTACCCAAAAAGTTGTACAGTATGGTTCGCTATTTTGGTACCATTCACAACTTTTGACAGTGAAAACGGAAATTATTGCACTTCACCGAACCGAACCTTACCACTCCGTGGAAATGAGCCATTGGTGGTGTGGGGGTTGTGGAGATAGTTAGTGTCCACAATATAAAACTCCGCACCCACTGATTTTATTTTTATAATTTGATATGTTTCCAAGTGAACTTCCAAGTGAACTGAAAGTTGAATATCACCTAAATAAATGCATACATGCCATTCATAATGGAGTTTTAATTTGGATAATGAAAAATTGTCAATCTTAATAACACAGATGGCCAGAAGGAAGAGTTGCAACACAAGAAATTTCAGTAATCATATGGGATAATTACAAATCTATGGAGCCCCACACATGGCAAGCAGAAAAGAAAAAAAAAGAAGAAAAAAAAATAGTAGGCATAAAATCATGTGCCTGATTTGCTATTTTGTTCCCTCAACTTGCTAAATTGTACACACAATCTATAAATCGAGAGAACAAATTAGTAAATTGTGAGCATGATTTAGCAAATTGAGGGAACAAATTAGCTCCCTGAAGGAACTAAATAGTTATCATTAAAAATCTACAGAGCCTCACACATGGCATGCATGAAAGTAAATAAATAGTAGGCTAAATCGTGTGCACAATTTGCTTATTCGTTCCCTCAATTTGCTAAATCGTGCACATGATTTATAAATCGAGAAAACAAATTAATAAATTGTGAGCACTATTTATCAAATCGAGGGGAACAAATTAGCAAACTGGAGGAATGAAATAGTAATCGTGCATGTTTTAGTACATTGAGGGAAATAATTAGAAAATTGTGAGCACAATTTATTTATTTTTTCTATCATGTCATGAGCAAGGATCCGTAAAAATCACACTGTGTGACATAGATCTAATAAACTTGGGTATTGACTATGCAAACTGAACGATAACAACTATTGAATCTTAGGCTACAATTCAAGTTAATATAGAAGATTACAATTACATCAGCATGTGTAAGTGGTAATCAAATAGAGCAAATTAATTTGTGCTTTGTGTACTGAGAAAAAAAAGGCAGAGGACAGAAATTTAATTATTGAAAATCCACATACCGTATTCCTTTTAGCTCTTTTCATCTCAATGGCATTTATGTTTTAGCAACATGACACTTGATCAATACATTATTTAAGAGTTTTTTAATTTTTTTATTGGCTAGTCAGTAGATGCAGGTTGTTGTAGCAAACACACTGTGAGATGGTTATCCTAAATAACTGATGCTGCCAGAAAATTATTGCAGGCTATCTTTGGTCACAAAATGCTGTCGTTGAACATCTCTTACAGAATGACTTAGGACCACCGTTTAGGAGCCACGGCCAAATAAATCACCAAGATTATTTCCCGGTGGTCATCTTTCCTATGGAACAGGCCAAAATAATCGCACATCATTGCAATGTCAGCACTCTGTAATTAGCACAACTGCTCAAAAATGTAATTATATAAGTCAGCTAGCCAACTAAGTAACTAACATGACCAGTCCTTTTTCCAAGAATTGTCTCTTTTGTATTAAAATTTTGTACATTCACTTCAAAGTCATATTCAGATAACTGTCAAATAGAGTACATTGGTAAAATCCATTATCTTCATTTCAAGGCAAGAGAGCAATTCATCATTCCTGCTATTATAGAGTTATCCAGGGGTGGTGTTCGGGTACCACTGTGCTCTGCTAGAGATGAGTCTCGCTGACAATCACAGATGTCATTAGCTATCAGTGCTCTGTGTGGGAGGTTAATGTTGCTTAATGGATGTGTGAATATCTAGAGGTTGCCCCCATAGAAAGTTTTTCATCAATAGAAATTTTCTAAAAAAAAAAAAAAAAAAAAGAAACATTCAGTGATGTGTCCCTTGAATCACCTGAAATGTTGTGTCATGCAGTGATTGAGACTCTTATTTCTTTTCACCTTTTCCCATCTATTTTTATTTTTATTGTTTTCCACCTCATCTGAACCATCTCTATAGCCAAACCTGGTCGTAAGTTTCTCAAGACACTAGTGATGATCAGAGTTTGCCTGTATGTGGCTGATTCATACTGAATGAGAAAACATCAGGGCCTCAGGGCAGCATCTGATGCTTACCATTTACAAATCACCATGATATAACACTCTAATGGAATGTATTCATATCCACAGACCTCAAATAGTTTGAGACCACTGACCCCATTCAAACAAGTCTTCAGTTAGATATCTTTATTTCAGACCCGGTGCCAAAGTTCAGGTGGACAGATTGGTGTGAAAGCTAGTTGCTGGACCATGTGTTCTAAGAGTAAAGGATGTAACTTGATTCCCAATAACTGATAAAAGGAATATAAAATGTATACCATGAATTCATTGTAAGTAACTAAAAGCATCCTCTACATACAAAAATGTAGGCTTTGTTGAAGTGTTAATTTGAGGTGCAGTTTACAACTGGTGTGAATGAAATCCGGCCTAAAGGATGTGACACACCAAAGCGCAATAAAGAACAAGCAGCAACTACATCCGACTGCTTGTGTCTGGGTGAACACACCGCAAATATCAATGTCAAATGCAAACTAGCACATATTTTGTGTCTGCGTGAGCTGTAATTGCTGTCTATATTAGCAGGGATCAATAGTATGGAAGGCCATTTCTGCCGCTAAATAAAAAGCAAATTGAATGAAGCGTTAGTTCAGTCAGGCCGCGGAGTCAAAGGCTAAATTGTGTTCAATAATCTCAAGTAAACTTGCCAGAGTGGTTCCTGTCTGATATATTTAAAAAAAGGTAATTGTGACTTTTTATCTTTTTATTTCTTTTTTTGTTTGTACTTTTTTCTTGCAATTCTGACTTTCCTCAGAATTGCACGATATAAACACACAATTGTCAGAAAAAAAAGAGTCATCATTGTGAGTATATATTTTAAAATTGTGACTATTTCTCACAATTTGCTCTCTTTATTGCCTGTCTCAGCTGAAACTGCCATTGATAAGCAGCATGTGTTCTTCACTTCTTTTGCAGAGCATCCGTGGCAGACAGAAAAGTGTTAATTATGTGCATGCCGAGTTTTGATCATTGACAAAAACAGTGAAACTGGCATATCTTATTGCAGGGATTCACTTAAAAAAAGAGGTCCAATCTCAGTTTCCTTCCCAGCAAAGGCATGAACAATCAAAGGTCCCAAAATAACTTGCACTATTTCTGGGGCTAGTAAGTTGTATGGCTGTAAATCTAAATAAGCAATGTGTATTTCAGATAAAAAAAGAAAGAAAAATAAGGTTGCCAGCCCTAATACTTGTAAAAATATGAGAAATAATACACCCTACATAGCCAGAACAGTTTGTTATTTTTATAATGTTTTTCACAACACAAATCATTCCTTTTTTAACAGAAAATAGAATAGTGCCTTATAAAGTAACGAAGTCAAATGTGACTAGGTCTGTGGAAAAAAATAGAAATCAGTTTATTTATAATAATTTTTTAATAGTTGGTCTTGATAATGTTTATTATTTTGCTATTGAAGGAGTCAATGCAACTAAAATTTTCCCTTTCTCTTTGGAGTGTTACAAGCTCTTGGTGCATGTTTGTAAAGTTGTAAAATACTAAATACTAAAATCTAAAATCCCAAGAGATATTATTTACAAACGTTAAGAGTCAACAACACCTACAAACCAACAGTATTCCAACACTGTTCCGGAACAGTTCAACCCAAATGATTATTCAAATGTGAGTTTTTAGCAGTGTAGAGTCGAGATTGTTGTTTGTCATTTCTCCTATCACAAATTTAGACATGCTTTTATGTTTAAGCAGCACGATACACAACGCAACGTGTAAAAAAGAGAGTATAAGTCATTATAATCAGTATTATAATCAATTATTTCTCCACTGTATGCAACAAATGCCTCGTTGGTTATGGGTTTTATTGGTTTTGTCTCATTGCACCGGGACACACGTCATCACAGTATGGTAAGTGATGGTAACATTTCCATCACAGGCTTGAGGAATTCGGCGAATCAAAATGCACTGGATAGCTGGCCAATCAGCATACACCTTGCATTTCAGAACAATGAGCTTTGTGAACCATTTTCTTCAACCGGTTTTTTGAATCGAACTGTCCAAAAACCGATGCAACCGGTTCTTGACTCGTGAACGAGTCAGCCTGTTGTTCGTTATCTGGCTCGGCTCGGTGTTCATCTTCACAGCAGTTCAGTCAGTATACTGTTTGAGTGCATGCATTACTCCAGAATATTGGTTTGTTTGAACTCAGCGGGAGTGTCAGCCACATTAAAAAAGTGAACAGCTTAAGTCATTTGTGGATTAATGCGTATTTGGTGAGCTGAATGACTGCTTTGATTTGAACTCTCTCTCACAACAGACACGGAAGAGAAGACAATGCTGAATAAAGTCGTAGTTTTTGCCATTTTTGGGCCAAAATGTATTTTTGATGCTTCAAAAAATTCCAACGGACCCTCTGATGTCACATGGACTACTTTGATGATGTTTTTCTTAACTTTCTGGACATGGACAGTATACCGTACATACAGTTTCAATGGAGGGACTGAGCGCTATCGGACTAAATCTAAAATATTTTAAACTGTGTTCCGAAGATAAAAGGAGGTCTTACATGTTTTGAACAGCATATGGGTGAGTTAATGACATCTTCATTTTTGGATGAACTAACCCTTTAATATCAGTGATACACAGCATGCACGATACAAGGAAATGGTCTGTAATATCATCACTTTGAGGTATGATATCTAGATCAGTAAGATCGATTCCATGTGATATAAGTAAATCTAGTGTATGATTAAAATGATGAGTGGGCCCAGTGACATTTTTCTTGACTCCAAAAGAGTTTATTATGTCAGTAAACGCAAGTCCTAATGCATCAATTGTATTATCAACGTGAATATTAAAATCTCCCATGATAAGCACTTGGTCAACTGTAACCAGAAGGTCTGAGAGGAAATCTGCAAATTCTTATAAGAATTCTGTATACGGCCCTGGTGGTCTATACACAGTAGCCAGAGCAAGAGACACAATAGATTTATTTTCCATGTCTGACGGTGTAATATTAGATTTCAGATTTCAGTCAAGCAGAGTACATCAAAACTATTATCTGTGATCATTTCATTTACAATAACTGCTTTGGGTGTGAGTGATCTAACATTTATGAGCCCAAACTTAAAAAATAGTTTTTGTTCATTTACGTTAAATTTTTTCTGGTTTAATCACGATAAGATTTTTTCGAGATCCTACAATAAATGTATATTTTGACCACAGACACAGTCTTAATAGATTGTACAGCACAATTTTTTATCTTTTACATCTGCCTTGAATTCAATGGTTCCAATACTTACGCTCACATCAAATAGTGGGATGAACTCTAAAAGTGCTGTCCTTTTTACTTGGTAAAACATGTATGTGTCGAAAGACCTAATAATAAAATGTGACATTCTGTAGTTTTGCCGCATATTCATCTTTTAATCATATTTACAAATGTCTTGACTCCACAGCAGAGAAATATTATATTTACTGTTCCAATACTTATATATTATAATCCAATAATATATATATTATTCCATGTTAATATATGCCTGGTCTACAGAATATCCATCAACACATCTCTTGTCCTGTGACCCAACAGAAATGACTGACAATTCTCCTGAAAGTGTCATTGATTCACCCGTTTCCAAGACAACAATGTGGCAGTTAAATTTCTTGCTTGTTTTCTTGGCTTCTCACATTTGCAAATTGTGTCTCTGTATTGACTATAGCATTGCAGATCTAAATATATATTTTTTATTCACATAACCCTTAACTTTTTACCTAAAAATTACTATGGTGTAATCCATAGCCACATGCTTAGTTAGCCAAACAAGAAGTTCAAGCCACGGGAGACCATGTATGTCTTCTTAATCCCACGTAAATAACTGCAGCTGTAAGTACCAGAATATTGTTAACACCATGAAATGCAAAGCTGCCTCAGAGGCAACTATTTTTTTGTGGTTATGTTTGAGCTCAAAGAAAATCCAAAGGCAGAAATCGAAACTGATTTACTTCTGTCTTTGTTTTTACTCTTAGAGATTGATTTCTACATTGAAATGTATATGTGCAACATACATTTGATTTCAGAAAACCCTTATTTCTTGTTTGCATGATAGTAATCATAATGCACATAATTTAAATAATCTACACACTGCATTTATTGCCTTGCGTGCCATGAAAATACCTTTTTGATTAAGTGTTCCTGTAGTTCAAACAGTAAGCATGGCTTCTAGAAACCCCATGGTCATGGTTTTGATTCTCAAGTGTATTGGATGCTGTTTGAATCACTTTGGATAGAAACCATCTTCCAAATTTAAATGTACATTTTAAATCACAGATTATGTATCAAATAAATGTATCGAACATGTATTGAAAGTAATTTAACATTTTTTCAACATCATGAAAAAGCAACCTGTTGATTATGAGCAATATCACACAAGTAGCAGTGCAATATTTTTTGGCCATGGGCCGAGTGCTGTAATGACAGTGTGCCAATATACAGACATATCACATGGCTATAAGTGTGATATTGCATTTATACAACATTTCCGGCATGTGCAGAGGGGGGTGTTGTGGTTGCTTGAGCATGTGCCCCTTTTCCCCTTGATGCCCAAAGTGCACTATTTATTTATTATTATTATTATTATTATTGTAGATAAAATGCTCTTGTTTGATGGCCTGCCCAAATCTAACTATTAGTACAATTAATAAATAATAAAAGTATCCACATGATGACATTTCACCTGATGATCTCATCCGGGACGATCCCTCACGTTCAGACACCTTTAGTAATCATCCATTACATTATGGAGATGAGAGAGCGCCTCAAACGGTATCAAGGAGAAGCTTCAGGTAATTTACATCAATCCCAGCAGACCCAGAAAACCTGGTATGACCAGAAGGCCCACATGCGACAGTACCAGCCGGGTCAGAAGATACTAATGTTGGAGCATTATTTTGAAGCATTTATATATATATATATATATATATATATATATATATATATATATATATATATATATATATATATATATATATATATATATATACATATATAAATTGAAAGAACAGCATTGGTTGTAACATCTATCGTATTAATCGTTTTTTATTGATCATCACGTCTGTGCTAAATAAAAGTTTTAATTTCTATATGACTCCAAGCTTTTGAATGGTATAGTGTATATTGTTAAACTTGGAGTAAGACTGCAGTAATGGTGCTTAAAAATGTACTTTGATCACAGGAATAAATTAAATAGTAAAATATATTTAAATAGAAAGCAGTTAGTTTAAAGAGTAATTTAAAATATCAGATGCCATGTTCCAGCATCTGATGGACCAAGTCCTCCATCGCTCTTAAGGCTGGGCTGCTGCGTACTTTGAGGATGCACACCAGCAACACCAGCCTCCATTATGTTCTCGGGAAGATCCATAGAGCTGGACTCACATTGATCATGGGAAAATGTAGATGCGCACAGGAAGAAACCAGCTACCTTGGATATGTTGTCGGCCATAGACAACTGAAGCCACAGGTCAGCAAAGTGAAGGCCATTCAAAGGAGCCCTTGACCAAGAAATAAGAAGGATGTGTGGTTATCATTGGAGCTAGTTGGATGGTACTGGAGGTTTATCCCCAACTTCTCCTCCATTGCTTCATTGCTAACATACCTGTTGACCAAGGCAGTCAAGAACCCTGTTCCCTGGACTGAGACAGGTAGATGCTTCGGGCTATGAAATTGGAGCTATCCTGGGCCAGGAGTTTGATGGGGAAGAAAAGCCTGTGGTCTACCTGAGCCAGAAACTACTACCACGGTAGACATGTTATTCCATTGTGGAAAAAGAGTGCCTCGCCATCAAGTGGTCCCTTGAAAGCCTAAAATATTACCTTATAGAAAGGGAACTCGATCTGGAGATTGACCATTGGGCCATGAGTTGGATTCACTCCATGAAAGACCATGGTGGTATAGATCCCTTCAGCCCTTCTGCTTCAAGGTCCGCCACATCCTGGAAAGAAAAATGTTAGAGCTGTCTACCTGACTGCCCCGTATCCCGGACACTGTGCAGCTAGGTGAAGGGGAAGGTAATGTGAAGTAGGGAGCTAACACTATGGGATGAACCTTCATATTAGGGTTCACACATATCACATACATATTACATACTTCATATATAGGGGTCACACATATAACACCCATTTTCATTACATTTCTCCCTCTGTATCCAGTTTTTTGATCAGTTGCACACACTCACTCAGCACTTATTCAAATTAGCCACCTGTTTATCTTCCCTTCCATGACGAACACGAGGTTACACACACACATACATGTTACACAACAATTATATTTGTTTCATTTATTGATACTGTTTTTTGTTGTTTTACATGTCATTTGGTTTTCTGGGCTGGAGAAGATGCTGGCAAACAAGCGTTGTTTAATCGCCCAATTAGTAGCATGGTTGCCCCCCGACTCTGGTATGGCACCAACCGGAAGCCTGCAAACCCATTCACGTTTGTGTATCAATGTTATTTTGATTTCAAAAGTGTCTTTAAGCTCATATTTAATTATTTATTTTGGTTTATTACTGGGGTGATTGTCTATGTCAGTAGGTAAAATGAAAATGTAGGTCTTTTATATCGTCATATTGACATACTTGCCTGTCTTTTATGTTAAATGGCTGGTCACTGGGGGAGGAGCCAAGACTATAAAATGAGTTCTCATCCGCACTTTTGGATCTCTTGTTAGGCAGGTGAGTGAGTGTGCTGCTGTGGTGCCACAAACGAGACAAACCCCTTCAGCATTGAAGGTATAGAGTGGATAAGTGTCTAAAAAACATAAAGTCCAGGTTTCTTTGACAGTGGCCTTCAGCTCATTTGCATTTTTTGGTCTCTTGTTTCTCATTTTCCTCTTGACAATACCCCATCGATTCTCTATGGGATACAGGTCTGGTGCATTTGCTTGACACGTCTGTGTTGTGGTGGCTCTTGATGGCTTGACCTCAGTCCATTCCTTTTGAAGTACACTCAAATTCTTGAATCGATTTTACTTGACAATCCTCATAAGGCTGCGGTTCTCTTGGTTGGTTGTGCATATTTTTCTTCCACACTTTCTCTTTCCACTCAACTTTCTGTTAACCAATGCTTGGATACAGCACTCTGTGAACAGCCAGCTTCTTTTGATCCTAATGAATGTTTGTGGCTTACCCTCATTGTGAAGGGAGTCATTGATTGTCTTCTGGACAATTGTCACATCCACAGTCTTCCCCATGATTGTATAGCCTAGTGAACCAAACTGAGAGATCGTTCTGAAGGCTCAGGAAACCTTTGCAGGGGTTTTGAGTTGATTAGCTGATTGGCATGTCACCTTATTCTAATTTGTTGAGATAGTGAATTAGTAGGTTTTGTGATGCCAAAGTCATCACTATTAAAATAACCAAAGATTTAAACTACTTCAGTCTGTGTGCACCGAATTTATTTTAATACACAAGTTTCACAATTTGAGTTGAATTACTGAAATAAATTAACTTTTTATTCACGACATTCGAATTTATTGAGATGCTGTGACGGCTGGTGAAAGACAGTCCGGAAACAAATGCGAGTTAACAGGATTTAATGAGATAAAGACAAGTAGAACAATGACACATAAAGACGATGGGACGATAACACTCCAGGGAGACAGTGGTTGGTGAGTAATCCAGCCTGAAGTGGAGTGTAGGTGGGAAGTCCGGGTCTTGGTGGCGTGAGGCAGCAGGAGAGAGTGGCACAGGAACTGCGGGGAATAGAGCCCAAGGTAAGTGTCCGTGGCTGAATGATCGTGCGGAGAGTGGATGAGGTTCTAGGGAAAAACACAGACATCCAAACGCAAACTAACACTAAAGCCAGACGGGGGTAACACAACGACATGAAACAACGATCTCACAAACACAAGACGTGAGACAAGCCATTATATAGGAGATGAGTAATGAGTGGCAGCTGTTGCTGATACAATTAACGGAGACGCCCACAAGTAATCAGTGCAGACGCAGAACAAACAGAATTCACCACAAAGTGTAAACAACCCGAGATCACGGTTTACCAACCGTGACAGTACCCCCCCCCCCCTCTAAGAACTCCTCCTGGAGTTCCCAGAAGGGCCTACCTGCTGATTGAATTCATCAATAAGGGAGTGATCCAATATGTCCCTAGCAGGTACCCAACTCCTCTCCTCCGGACCGTAACCTTCCCAGTCCACCAGATACTGGAATCCTCGTTCCCCTCCGTCTCGAGTCCAGAATACGATTAACCGAATATGCTGGTTCCCCTTCTACGAGACGCGGCGGCGGGGGAACCGGAGTAGGCGGTTTAATACGTGCATAAAACACGGGTTTAATTTTGGACACATGAAAGGCGGGGTGTATCCTCTTGTACGCAAGAGGTAGTTTGAGGCGGACTGTCACCGGACTAATGATCTTGGTGATAGTGAACGGGCCGATAAATTTGGGAGCTAATTTGTTAGAAACGGATCACAATGGAATGTTTCTGGTAGAAAGCCACACTTTTTGACCCACGACGTAGACGGGAGGCTTTGACCGGTGGCGATCGGCCTTGGCCTTAGTGCGCTCCCTCACCCGGAGCAGAGTCTCACGGGCTCTGGTCCAGGTGCGGTGGCACCTCTGGACAAATGCGTGAGCGGAGGGGACCGTGACTTCAGATTCCAGACTGGGAAATGCTGGTGGCTGGTACCCTACACTACACTGGAACGGAGAGAGGCCCGTAGCTGACACTGGCAACAAATTGTGGGCGTACTCCACCGTAGAGAGTTGTTGACTCCAGGAAGAAGGATTCTTGGAGACCAAACATCTCAACGTCCTCTCTAAATCTTGGTTGGCTCGCTCAGACTGTCCGTTGCTTTGGGGATGATAACCCGACGACAAGCTAACTGACGCTCCTAATAACTTGCAAAATTCTCTCCAAAATTTGGATATAAACTGGGATCCCCTGTCTGAGACCACGTCTACCGGGAGGCCATGAAGCCGAAAGACGTGATCTAACACAGTAACCGCTGTCTCCTTGGCTGTCGGTAATTTGGGCAAGGGAATGAAATGTGCCGCCTTCGAGAACCGGTCCACTACAGTCAAAACGACTGTCATGCCATTAGAGGGAGGGAGGGCGGTAACAAAATCTAGAGCGATATGTGACCAGGGTCTTGAAGGGACAGACAGCAGTTGAAGGAGCCCATCAGGAGGTCGGTTAGATGACTTACCACTGGCACACACTGAGCAAGCCAAAACAAAATCGCGGACGTCGCGAGCCATACGTGGCCACCAGAATCGTTGTCTAACCAACCCATTAGTTCTACTTATCCCTGGATGACAAGCCATGTTGGAACAATGACCCCACCGGACAACTTCGGACCTTAACTCATCCGGCACAAATAAGCGGTTCAGTGGGCAACTGGACGGAGGCGTTACCCCTTCTAAGGCTGTCTTGACCTTCGACTCGACCTCCCATACGAGTGCTGAGACAACTAATCTCTCAGGCAAAATACACTCAGGAGGCGGAGGGATCAAAAAGACGTGACAAAGAATCGGGTTTAACGTTCTTGGAACCCGGGCGGTACGATAGGGTAAACTCAAAACGACCGAAAAAAAGTGCCCACCGAGCCTGCCTGGAATTGAGTCTTTTAGCAGTTCTAATGTATTCTAAATTCTTATGATCGGTCCAAACAATAAAGGGAACCCCTGAACCCTCTAACCAGTGGCGCCACTCCTCCAACGCTAATTTGACCGCCAACAACTCTCTATTGCCAATGTCATAATTACGTTCGGCAGGAGATAATCGATGAGAGAAAAACGCGCAAGGGTGGACCTTATCGTCTGAAGCAGCACGTTGGGACAACACTGCTCCTACCCCCACCTCTGATGCATCGACCTCCACCACGAACTGCCATGTGGGATCAGGGGCGACAAGGATGGGAGCCGAAACAAAGCGGCTCTTTAGGTTGGAAAACGCAGTTTCAGCTGCGTCAGACCACCTGGACGGAGTACTGGGGGAGGTCAAGGCTGTCAGAGGTGAGGCTAGTTGGCTGTAATTACGAATAAAACGTCGATAGAAATTGGCGAACCCCAGAAACCGCTGTAGGGCCTTACGGGAATCTGGAGATGGCCAATCTATCACAGCCTTTACCTTGTCAGGGTCCATTCGTATTCACTCAGACGACACGATAAACCCTAGGAAGGGGACCGACTGTGCATGGAATACGCACTTCTCCGCCTTGACAAAAAGCCCATTCTCTAGTAACCTCTGGAGCACTCGTCTGACGTGTTACCGGAAGAGAAGGGTTGTCTGGAGGGACTGTGTTGACGGCCCAGGCGATTAAACCTGGCCTCCACCCGCAACGCCAGGTCAATGAGTTCATTGAGGGTAGGAGGCAGCTCGAGGAGGTAGATCTCCTGCTGAACACGGTCGGATAACCCATGCAGGAATCTATCCCACTGCGCCGCCTCGTTCCACTGGCACGCGGCCGCCAGGGTCCAGAACTCGATGGAGTATTCAGTGACAGATGAGTGTCCTTGTTGGAGTTCCGAGAGGCGATGGGCGGCCTCCCTGCCGGTCGCGGCCCGATCGAAAACTCTCTTCATCTCTTCAGATAGGAGGTGGAACGAGGCACAGCACAGATGTTGATTCTCCCACACCGCCGTTCCCCATATGGCAGCCCTGCCTGATAATAGTGTGAGCGTGAACGCTACCTTGGATTCTTCTGCGGCGAAAGTGCGGGGCTGCAGGGCAAAATGCATAGAGCACTTGTTAAGAAATGTTCTGCAATAAGTTGGCTCACCAGCGTAATTCTCCGGTGCCGGAAGTCGCGGCTCAGGCCAGAAGTGGTCCTGGGGAATCCCCGGGGGAACGGTCGGCGCAGGCGGGGTGATGGGTGCAGTGGGAGACGTGAGCTGATGGATCTGCTGGGTGAGCTCGGACACCTGTGCCACCAGCGCTTGGACAGCACGTCCGGTGTTCGAGATGCTCTCCTGCTGCTGATCCATTCTCTTGACGCTATGGTGCATGAAATCGGTGAGGGTGTTGGTGCTCGCTGCTTCCATGTTGGGTGAGATCGTTCTGTGACGGATTTAATGAGATAAAGACAAGTAGAACAATGACACACAAAGACGATGGGACGATAACACTCCAGGGAGGCGGTGGTTGGTGAGTAATCCAGCCTGAAGTGGAGTGTAGGTGGGAAGTCCGGGTCTTGGTGGTGTGAGGCAGCAGGAGAGAGTGGCACAGGAACTGCGGGGAATAGAGCCGAAGGTAAGTGTCCGTGGCTGAGTGATCGTGCGGAGAGTGGATGAGGTTCTAGGGAAAAACACAGACATCCAAACGCAAACTAACACTAAAGCCAGACGGGGTAACACAACGACATGAAACAACGATCTCACAAACACAAGACGTGAGACAAGCCATTATATAGGAGATGAGTAATGAGTGGCAGCTGTTGCTGATACAATTAACGGAGACGCCCACAACTAATCAGTGCAGACGCAGAACACACAGAATTCACCACAAAGTGTAAACAACCCGAGATCACGTTTTACCAACCGTGACAGATGCACTTGTACTTTCTAAATACTAACAAACATGCAATATGTTAATACTAGGCAAATTCTATATATATATATATATATATATATATATATATATATATTTTTTTTTTTTTTTTTTTTTTTTTTTTTTAATGCAATATTAGGCTAATCATTATTTGATCATGAAGCTTACAGTTTAATCAATGAAAACATGCTCCCACAGTGTCTTGGAACAATGAATTTGATGTTGCCTCATTGAAGCTCTTCTTCTCTCTTTGGTCTGGCATGTTTGTGTGTTTTCTGATAAGCAAAGGCAAACAACTGAGCTCAGCAAATCAGCCTGATCAATACTAATGAAGTCTGATCAGGGAACACCCTGCAGCTAAGACAACACAGACAAAGCCTCTAAATTGCTTATCTGAGTTTTCTAGTCTAAATTATATTCAGTAACAAGATCCATCTGTTGATGTAACATGATTGTGAATACACTGCAATAATTATTTTAAAAAGGACAGTTTCCCTGCCGCTTCTTTTCATTTTGGGACTTTTTGTTGGATAAAGACAGGAAATTATTGGGGAAGGAGAGGCAATGGGATTTAATTTAATTCCAGACTGGAGTTTAACATACCCATGTGGGCAACAAGGTCAGAAATTAAAAACAATATAATAATAATTCATTTTATATAGCATTTTAAAAGTTGCTTTCTCAATGATCTTATTTATTTATATATACATACAACAACATAAGACAATACACTGTGTATATAGCAAAAGATAGATAGCAAAGAACAAAACTATAGAAAACTAATCAGATAAAAGCAATTCTGAAAAAGATTTTAAAATCTATACTGTACCAAATAGCGAGCCAATGTAACATCTCCAAGATAGGGGTTATATGATCACCAACCCTAGCCCCAGTTAAAATTCGAGCTGCTGAATTCTGTAGGTAATGCAATTTGTTAAAGGATTTTGACACTACAACAAGGAGAGCATTGCAGTAATTAACAAAAACAAGACTTCGCTAACATTGGCCGAATGCTCGCAATATGTCTAATATAAAAAAAGAAGGTCTTAACCATGTTCTGTACAAAACTGCTCAAATGACAGGGTCACATCAAAGATGATAACAAGATATTTTTGTTTACTTTGTAGCTCTAGGGCAACACCATCAACTGAAAGATCGCTAGAATCAGCATTACGCAGTTGATGGGGAGAGCCAAGGAGCTTTACTTCAGTTTTAGAGCTATTTAGACACACACAAAAAAAGAGATGAGAAACATCGACAAATTGACGAGGTTTAGAATTTAAACAAATATGTGAGTCATCAGCATAGCAATGATAGCCGAGGTTAAGAGATCTTAATAGCTCAACAAGAGCATAGATAAATGTGTTAAGTGCAAGGGACCAAGAACTGGGCCCTGTAGGACACCAGTACAAACAGGACCCACCTCAGATCTGGAAGCATCCATGAAAACAAATTGACCGCAATCTGTAAAATAAGACCAAAACCAGTCTAGGGCAGTCCCAGATACACAAAAGACAGTTCCCTTTCTAAAGGGAACTCCACGCTGCTTCCCTAGAGGGCGCTATGGGAATGCTGTCAGCGTGACCGGTGTCTGAAGCATGAATTAAATAATGAAAATCAATTTGACATTGGCAGGCGGAAGCCTATGACGCAAGGTTGCTAGGTTGTTAGGCTCTTGTGGGCCTCCTTGAGAAGTCTGAGGGACTTTGTGACACTTAGGAGCATGATTAGTACTCCTAGCTTAGTACTCTAGCTTCTGAGTCATTGGCAATGTACTCTGCTTCCTAGAGCTCCACTTAGACAGAACTAATAGTATATAGGCTCTATTGTGAGCCTCACTAACAGTGTCTATCATAGTAGTCAGGTATCCTCTTGTTTTAGAGAGTTGTCATGCTGAGGCCTCCACTCTTAAGAGTTTCTCTAATAGGGTTGAGTGCTAGGCTTCCTCTTGTTTAAAAGAGTCATCCTGCTAAATCCTTCGCTCTTCAGAGCTCCGTCATGGGCAGTGATATGAGTTGTGGGCTCTTTCTTTGAGCATCGCTAACTGCCTCTGCTGCTGGATGTAGCCAGGTCTTCTCTCGGTTTAGAGAGTCGTTATGTGTAGACCTCCTGTCTTAAGAGATCCCCTGCCAGGGTTGAGTGTCGTAAGGTTTACTCTCATTTTAGATAGTTGTTCTGCTGAAGCATCTGCTCCCCAAAGCTCCGCCTAGGCAGTAAGGAGAGTGTAGGCTCTTCTATGTTGAGCCTCTCTAACTGCCTTTGACGCCGAGTGTGGCTAGGTCTCCTCTTGTTTTAGAGAGTCGTTATGTTGAGGCCTCCACTCTTAAGAGCTCAAACTAGGATTGAGTGTGTAGGTTTCGGCATCGACCCAGGTTCGAATCTGCCTTTTGGCCAACTTTTTTTTTGGGTAGGTGTAGGGAGGGCTTTATTTTCCCAATATGGTGGCATCCATTTAATAATTTGAATTAAAATTAAAATTTTCACTCATTAATTATTGAATGTTTGTAAATTGTTAGTAGTCAATTAATGGGGAGATAATCAAATTGGTCTGAAAAAATTAATCGTTAGATTAATCGATGCATCGAAAAAATTATCACTAGATTAATCGTTTAAAAAATAATCGTTTATCCCAGTCCTAGCATCAGGTCATGTTCCCGTTCGCGTCTTACAGACTGCATCTTAGGGCCTCTTATACTTTCTGTGTCCGCGAGTCCGCTATTGACCGCTAGGCAGGCATGATGTAAACATCGTCATTGGAGTGTGTACCGAGGCTCTGAGCAGACAACCGCGTGGACAGGTGCTCATGGTCAGAAGTCTTCAAAAGCACAATTGCACATGTTCAGGCAGTGTGAAGAAGCCCATTGCCAATCGAACCAATCGGGCCGGTGTTGCAGTCGATTCTGTTCTCCTCGGTATATCTGTTCCCCTTTACACAAACATACTACAATTCTTGCGTAGTTGTTACTATACGTACGATCAGAACTAGCGTGCGCAAGAAGCGTTACTGGATGTACGGCAAGTCAAATAGTTTAAAATACCGTGCTAAATCTTAAACTTGAAAATACGTTTAAGACGAGAGGTTTTTCAACTTGAAATGTAAAAACATAAGACAAAGATAATGAAACAACTGCAAGATGAATAAAAAAAAATTAAAAAAAGAACGTAATCGGGAGTGTGAGAATCATTTTACTGTGCTGCAGTGTAGCAAAACATTTGTCCCTTTTGGCTTTCCTTACATCCAGGTGTGTTTGGTGTATTTGCATGTGGGAATGTTGCCAAATCCACAGAATTTAGGCTGCTTTGGGAAAATGTTTGATTAACTATTTGGTTGGGTTTATTACACGGACCTGGCAACCCGAGGGGAAACAGACATTCCGAGGGGAACAGAATCGTCTGCTACACCGGGCTCGGGCTTGTGCGGTAAATGAGCAGTCATGTGTTTCGAATAGCACAAGAAAGATGCGAAAATGTATGCTGAGTAGTTGAAACCGAGGCTTGCCTCTGACGATTACGTTTTGGTAGCACCAGCAACTAATGCAAAGTCTGAGGTTATGAAAAGTTTTGACTTTTTTTTATTTATGTTTTTATTTATAATGAGAATACTGACTGAATGATGACGCACCATCAGTGAACGCAGGAGCGCGCTTAAGACATCTACAGTGGATTCAATCATTTTCCTCTACAAAAACAGGTAGGCCTTACCTAATCTTGGTGAGTAAATGTTTTTCAAATAATAACTAAATATTATTTGAGTCTTAAATGCATAATGTAGACAGAGTGGGCTATATAAGCTAATGTTGGCATTATTATTTTATTATGTCAGCTGCTATGGCGAAGCAAATCCGGCAGAGCCTTTATCTTAATTCATTTCGTTATTGCCAAATACCCATCTTAATTTAGAATTTATCTTTAATTATTTAAAGACGTGGAGTTGTGGGCTGGTTGAAGTTGAACGGGCACTCAAGGTCAGACTCGGAGACACAGCGTTACAAAACTTAACTCAGAACACGAAACTCTCAAACGGAAAAGAAAAGAAACTAAAGTAAAAGAACAGAAGTAAGTTTGATGAGACTAGGTGGTGTTTCTTCTCGTCGTGCCTGATTAGCAGCAGGCGTGCAGGCCGACGCACGCTGGAACCACGCTCAAAGAACACTAACAGTGATGACTAAAAGCAGCAGCTGAAAAGCTAATTATAAAAGCAAGCATGACTAATAGCATAAGCAAAGAAAAAAGCTGAATTTTATGGTGTCCTGAGTAGTTAAACTTGGCTGTTGGCCAAGCCTCAAATGTTATCTTGAACAATTAGATATCGTCTTTGTTCGGGGTATCATAAATCATATGGGCCGAATTTTCCCGCTCTTGCAGGGTCTTATTTTGGACATGATTCCTATAACAAGAATGCAATACATTTGACAAATAACTGATGGTCAGGACTGTTTCAAGCTAACAGATTCAAACACGTACAGTACAGACCAAAAGTTTGGACACAACTTCTCATTAGAAGAGTTTTCTTTATTTTCATGACTATGAAAATTGTAGCGTCACAATGAAGGCATCAAGGGCTATTTGACCAAGAAGGAAAGTGATGGGGTGCTCCAGATGACCTGGCCTCCACAGTCACCAGACCTGAACCCAATCGAGATGGTTTAGGGGTGAGCTGGACCGCAGACAGAAGGCAAAAGGGCCAACAAGTGCTAAGCATCTCTCGGGGAACTCCTTCAAGACTGTTGGAAGACCATTTCAGGTGACTACCTTTTGAAGCTCATCAAGAGAATGCCAAGAGTGTGCAAAGCAGTAATCAAAGCAAAAGGTGGCTACTTTGAAGAACCTAGAGTATGACATGTTGAATGTATCTGCATGATTACCATCTGTTTGAGTGCAAATCAGCCCAAATCAGCTCGCTATTACTGTATGATCACGGCTATCAAAGTGAACGCGTCTATATGAATAGAGAGAGTGTATTATTTACTTTATGGCACATTTGTGTTATTACCATCTGTATAAGTGGCCATCAGCACATCAGCACTTATTTGCATTGTAATTCAATGTAAATACTGCATTTCTAGCAACCTCAGGATGTTCTGTAATAGGCAAACAAATTTAAATATTTTCTTATTTTTCTTATTATTCTTATTTTTCTTACTCTAATTATTCTTATTGTATTTTTCTAGTGCTCAAATAAAACATTTATATGATGTATAAAGTTTCTGTCTAATGTTTTATAACTGAAAAAAAAAAAAAAAAAAAAAAACTATGCAGTGGTATGTTTACCGACTAAATAGTTTGTAGACGCTTTCAATACTGTTGGGAAATATATGTTCTTATATTTGGGGGGTGGGGGATCTAGACATAGTCTCAGAATAATAGTCTCAGAGTCTCATTTTTCATGATATTTTATTCAGATTTGAAATAGAAACTCATGAGAGTTGTGGCTTTCAATCCATTACTTGTCTAGATTGCTCCAGGACTCATTTCATGTATTTTTATATCAAATAAAACAAATATTTTAAGTATTAGGCACTTCAGTGTCTATAACTTTTAATATTTTTGAGCATTATCAAATCTGGTTGATAAAAAGTAAAGCCCAAAGGGTCTTCTTTCCAAAGACACCAAAATTATGTTTGTAACACACTGAAGTAAGAAACTGTTACAATTATAAGTTTGGTAGAGCACTTTCAGCTGTGAGTCCCATAATGGGGTGTGCTGGCTAACAGGTTAATTTGTCTGGTTCTGGTCTGATACGCTACAATACTGTTTTATAATGTACTACAATGCTGAGGTGCAGAAAATAGCCACTATTTGCAATAGGTATTATAAATAGCAGAAAATCCTGCTATTTTAACATCTATAGCTATTTGCACTTAGCAATGTAAATAGCATTTCACTAAAAAATACTGCTATTTGCACTAGTGCAACTAGTCCCGGTCATGCAATGTTGCCAGATTTCGCATTAAAATAAACAAAAATCTAAAAAAAAGAAAAAACGGAACTTATTTCAAATATTTTGAAATTAAATAAGATAGTTATTGCTGACCCTAAACTGCAACTTCCTACTTAACTTTCTAAAGTGTCAAATTAAGTGGAAACACTAGTCAAAAAATGCTTACAATATCTGCGTCTCTCGCTCACAAAACTCTGAAGAATCTTTCCCTTCGGAAGCGTCTCGCAGCAGGAGTTTAGCAGCAAATTAGTCAGTCAGATACCACATTTTTGAACATGAAAAATGTATAGAGGACCAGACCTCACTGACCTCATAGCTGCCTATGCCCATGCTGCACAAGGTATCTTTTATTCCAATTGTTAAGTTAAAGTCGTGGCCTAATGTTTAGAGGGTAGGACTCCCAATCGAAGGGTTGTTGGTTCTAGTCTCGGGCCGGACGGAATTGTGGGTGGGGGGAGTGCATGTACAGTTCTCTCTCCACCTTCAATACCACGACTTAGTAGCCCTTGAGCAAGGCATCGAACCTCCAACTGCTCCCCGGGCGCCGCAGCATAAATGGCTGCCCACTGCTCCGGGTGTGTGTTCACAGTGTGTGTGTGTGTGTTCACTGCTCTGTGTGTGTGCATTTCGGATGGGTTAAATGCAGAGCACAAATTCTGAGTATGGGTCACCATACTTGGCTGAATGTCACTTCACTTTCACTTTCACTTTTTAAAAAATCAAGAATCAAAAAGTCATTTTCAAGCATTCGTATATATTATTGTTAGTAGTATTATTTTAGAACTGCCATCAATTAGTTTTGTTCACTGAGCAGGTTCAAAATGATGAACATCTGTCCAGCTTGTAAAATAAATTATTTTGTATATGTATTAACAAATACATAACATAATAGATTGAGAAATGAAGATAATAACTTGGAGAGAAAATGTTATTCTGGAAGTCGGATAAACAAACTAACTAACTAACTAAATAAATAAATAAAATGACAGGTGATCCTTGTGCGGCTGAATGTCTGTGTTTTAAATCTACAGATATAAACTGCAAGAGAGCACTTATCATGACAACTGAGCTGCTATTTATTTAAAGATATCAGAGGGAGACTGGGCACAATTACATTTTCTGTTTGTTGCCATTTTAAGTACTTTTTTTTCTTCTTTTTTTCGCAGCTGAGAATGAGATTAGAGCTAACACCTCAGTAATATGAGAGAATCATAATTATTTTCTCAAAGGAATGTGCCTCTAAATCGGTAAACTATCTATTAGCAATTTACATCAGACCTGCTTTTGCAGCAGTGAGTATTCACCTGACAAGCATCATCACACTTTATTAACAGCTCAGTCAGTGTTGCATGCTGGGGCCCTCATTTCCAACTGTCAGATGCACACACACACACACAGACAAACACACACACACACACACACACACACACAAACACATACACATCATATACTGACAACTGTTATGAATCCATTGACAAATCCACAATGTGTTTTTCCCACCACATACAGTGCAGACAGGCCGACCCCTTCCGGTCCAATCTGGTGTAATACATTATAACTACTTTCAATAGCTTCTCCACAGCTAAAACAATATTTATACACTGCTGTTATTTAATGCAATTCACTTCAAGTTTATTTGTATAGTGCTTTTTACCATACATACAGACGGTTGGTCTAGGAACGCTCCCGGGAACGCCCCGTTACGTGGTGTGAATTTAACCCATGGGGGAAAACATACACTGGACAATCATGCCTAAGAGTTGTGTCATTTTCTCTACCTCCAATAAACTAACAAATTATGATTTGAAGTTCTACATCCTTCCTAATAAACATACAGAACCGGAAAGGATGACAAAATGGCTACAAGCAATAAGTTGTGAGGATGATAAAGGGAAGTTGTGGAAATCCCAAGACTAAGCATGTGTATGTGTGCAGTCGGCAAATCATTACAGTATGCTACGTTAACATTGTGTTCATTATAAACTGTGTAAGATTGTTTCATAAAGTGGCATGAATATATAATTACATATTATAATTATATAAATAATATAATTAGCCTTATCATTGCACCTGAAGCAAAACTATGTAACGTTAGCGTTAAACCTAAACTCGCATGAATATGCGTCTGCTAAGAGTTGTAACGTTAGTCTACGTGATTCCACTAGAAAAGGCCAAGGATTTTTGTATACCCACTTAAGAAAATGTGAAGATATGCAACAACTTAGTTTTGTGTCAGAACTTTTACACTTTCATAAATTCACCCCGTCTGTGTTTGCGAAGCGACATGGATAGAATTGCGTAATCCAGTCAAAAATGGAACTGGCTATTTTTGAATGAATACATCTACAGTAGGGCTGTAAAATGACTCAAATATCGATATGGACTAGTGTATATGATTATTAAAGTTGAAAGAGACTACAAGTGTTCTATGTGTCTCTGGGACTGAGCACTCAATTTGTGGATTTTTGTAATTCAAATACACACGATGTTCGCTGTGTTTTCCCCCACGCCGACTCCACCCTCACCACGCCTCCAACTATGACTAGATGCCGACTGTATGTATACAAATCATTACAAAGCAACTTTACAGAAAATTACGTTTCTACAATATTTAGTAGTAGCTTCTAAAAAATGTAAAACGTAGTCAACCAGACGATGAACATTATTAACAGCAATAATTATATGATGCAATCACACTTGTAGCAATATTTGTTAGTTCTGTTTATTGATTCAGGGTTAGCATCATCTGAGGTCCTCTGAGGGGTCAGCATCATCTCTTCTCAGGTGTTCTGGATCCAGACCGGAGTCTGTGTATATCCTAGTCCTGTGACAAAACAGAGAGACAATAAGAGACATAATTAGCGTAGCTGCTGTTCCAACAAAGTAAAATGAATTAGTTTAACCCAACCTAAAGAATAAGAATGTGCATTTGATCAGATGCAACTGCAGTCACAATTTAAAAAGATGCATTATTCAAATACTTGGTGAAAGAAATGCATTTTTAATCTAGATTTAAACAGAGAGAGTGTGTCTGACACCCTGAACATTATCAGGAAGGCTATTCCAGAGTTTGGGAGCCAAATGTAAAAAAGCTCTACCTCTTTTAGTGGGCTATCCTAGGAACTACCAAAATTCCTGCATTTTTAGACCTTAGGGAGTTTGATGGATTGTAATGTTGTAAAAGGCTAGTTAGGTACGCAGGAGCTAAACCATTTAGGTATATAAGCCTTATAAGTAAGTAATGATAATTTGTAACTGATACGGAACTTAATGGGTAGCCAGTGCAGAGACTGTAAAATTGGGGTAATATGATCATATTTTCTTGACCTGGTAAGAACTCTAGCCGCTGCATTTTGGACTAACTGCAGCTTGTTTATTAAAGATGCAGGACAACCACCTAGAAGTGCATTACAATAGTCCAGTCTAGAGGTCATGAATGCATGAACTAGCTTTTCTGCATCAGAAACAGGTAACATGTTTCGTAGCTTGGCAATGTTTCTAAGATGGAAGAATGCAGTTTTTGTAACGTGGGAAATATATTTTTCAAAAGACAAGTTGCTGTCTAATATAACACCCAGATTTTTGAGTGTAGAGGAAGTAACAGTACATCCATCTAGTTGCAAATTGTAATCTACGATTCTATGTGCTTATTTTTGGTCCAATAATTAATATCTCTGTCTTAATCAAATTTAATAGGAGAATATTATTGGTTATTCAATATTTTACATTTTTAACAAACTCTGTTAGCTTAGATAATTTAGAAGTTTCATCTGGTCTCGTTGAGATATATAGCTGAGTATCATCAGCATAACAGTGGAAACTAATCCTGTATTTTCTAATAATATTACCGAGGGGCAACATGTATATTGAAAATAGAAGGGGACCTAGGACGGACCATGACAACAACCATTCATTTAAAGAAACAAGTCTACTAAACCTTTTGTGTCCTCGTCGATATGTGGGCAGTGGTCCTGACACGATGATAGTCGCACCGTGCGTCCTGCTGCGAACCGTCTCAATCCGCACCAAATGCAGCTCGAACATGTCCTCACCTCCATTCAAAGGTAGACATACATCTGCCCTTATAGCAGGTAACAGTGAGTAAAGCAATGGTAATGTGTGTGAATAGAGTATTAGCAATGCAAGCGCAGTTAGCAGCAACCAGGCTGTCGATGCTAATAGGCTATAGCGAACCCGGGAGATCAAAATAAAACTAGTGATAACGAGTGTAAGAAAAATAATCTTAATTTAAAGGAAAACAAGATTATTTTTTATTGTCTTAAAGGGTACATAATATACAGTTTCACCTAATCTCATGTTAATCTTGAGTACCTGTAGAGTAGTACTGCATTCTTCATATCTCCAAAAAGTATTTAGTTTTATCATATTTATGAAAGAAAAGTACAGCTTTCCGATTCTCTCTAGAAAAAGCCAAGCTCCTGGAGGCGTGCCTTCACTGAAATGACCAGAACACACAAACGCACTTGCTAGACTCCGTTGCTGCCACGGAAAAACAAACTGCATCCACTGTTCGTGTAGTGCTTGGTTCTTTGGGAAGCTGAACACGGAAACTTTCCTTCACATCCAAAAACACACTTATTCGGAGACATTCTCAAACAAATCCTGTGCAGCACCGCCGACGATTTTCCAATGAAGCGCGTTGATGTGTGTGGTCTCACTCTCCTCTGGTCAATGTGTGCGCGGGAGCGCTTTTCCAAGAGAAATGCTGATATAAGGAGTTCCACCATCGTCTACGTCATTAAATCCACGATTGAAGAAAAAACTGCCGAAACTTGTACCAACCCGGAAGTGAGTTTTCAGCACATAAATTATCTGTCATTCATCCAAATAATTTTGTTAAAACTTTGGCCATGTTTAGCATGAGAATCCATCTCTTTAACACTGTGAACAACCCTGAACACACGAAACACCATTGTAGCCACCCTTAAAGAAAAAACTATAGTTTTTTTTTTTTTGTCTTTTGTTTTTAGGAGTGCACATATATATATATATGTGTGTGTAACTGAACTTAATCCCACTTGCCATCTTAAATCGAACCTCTTCTCCACACCGTTGCATCAACGTTTTGAGTCTTAGCTGGAACGTGGCAGCACTCTACTTACAGGCCGTGAGGGGAACGTGCTCAGGATGACAAAAGCTAAAAACTAGATTAATGACAGGAATCAAGCCGTGGTGTCATCCACGAGAGGGCACATCAATCTCAAATCAGATTACTCAAGATTAATGACGAATAGCAAAGAAAAACATCTTGATAATGAACCTTATAATGATAGATGGTTCCCCCGAGTTAATGTTAGAAAGCCTGAAGTGCATTTTCCTGGCCCAGGCACAGAGAGAGGCTAATCAACGTGAAAGAGATGTTCAGAAATTGCATCATATTCAAAGATCGTCTTCTAAGTCTGAGAGCAAGTTATGTAACTCACTGTCTCCAGGGACAGTGATCAAAACCAGACGTGGCTCAAATCTTATACTGTAATTCAGTTCAGAGGAGAACGACTAGCTCTTATGATACATAATCACTGAAAGTCAGTCAGTTTTGTGCTCTGCATTGTCAGCATGGCTGTGTGTTTGACTCACAAATTGTATATATTAGTGGTGGGACTCTTATCAGGCGATATAAAAATTATCGCCGTTAATCTATTCTCAAAGTTGGGTTGGGAGCTGGGTCTATACTAAGCAAGCTATGATGACTTTCACCTTGATATTTTATATAACTGACTCGCTGAGGACAACCTAAAAAGATGCTCAGGACAGTTGACAGGCCACTGCTGCGCATCGTCACGAAAGCTTATCTTTCTCACGTGTTGTTAAGCCGTACGGTTTATTTAAACATTAAAGCATCCAAAAACTTGACGCGGAAAAGCTGAACAGAGTAGCGCGTGCCGTTAGGTGCGCACGACAGATAGCCGCGTATCACGGACAGCGACATTGAAGCGAGCTCTCTTCTGCGAAGTTCACCTCGAAGTTCCTCCTGCACCCGAACAAACAAATGCAAATCGCAGTTTGAACAAACAAAAAGATGTGAAAGAGCCCAATTCAACACCACAGTGTTCTGGTGTTCAGGGCTCGCGCAGAGAAAGGCGTCTCAAAACACTTGAACATAGAATTTGATTATTTTTGCTCTTGTGCCGACAAATAAATATAAAATATGTCAAAATATCCACCTTTGAAATTATGCTCGAAAAAACTGTCAGTTATTTCTTAAATGAAAGTAAACAGTTGAGGAAAAAATGGGATGTGTATTATATTGGATGCGTTCATTGTCTCTTAAAGTGACCGCGCCTAATTTAGCTACTGGCTGCTGTAATGTTAATCCAAGAAAATGACAATGAAAATCACTCACTGCTCTTGACTGAATTTCTTTGTAGTTTTAACAGTCAAACCAAAAATTATTCAGAAACCAAATATAATTGTTGACATATATATATAGCAAAACTGTAATAATGTGAGAAATGTTGAAGGTGTCTGAATAAATGTAGGTTTGATTGTATATTTCATTTTTACATTGAAGACTATCCAGTGCTATATTTGGTTTCTGTACCTTGACACCTACAAACTTGAAAAAAAAAACGTAAACATTGGTGTGAAACAGGAGTAAGGTTGTTTGCACCTTGTGCAATGTGGAATTAGTTTACAGCTTTTTCAAGCACTTTGTGATCCTTTTTGGAAACAGGAGATGAGCCCATTTTCTAATGCACCACCTAGCTTGATAAACCCCTTCTCAAAGACTTACTGTTTGTCAATTTTATTTGGGTAGCACATATTCTGAATGCCTTCGGCAGAAATCGAATTCCTGGGGTCCATTCTAAAATGTTACATTACAACAACAGCAACATTTCAATCATCACAGATAATAAAAATACACTTATACACATTCATGGGAAGAAAGACACAGGAATCGATCAAATCAACAATCAAATCAAGTTTAATAATAAAATAAAGACAAAACAGCGCAGCAGACCCTTACGGACGACTGCCGCACACAATTAAACCAAAACACAAATTAAATCAGGCCTGGTCCTCTCTTGTCCTTCACTGTCGTCACTCCTCTTTTGTATCCTTCCATCTCCTCTGTGGGACTCGAGACCGGTGAGTGTCGCAGGTGTGGTTCATTTCCAATCACTCCACCGGCCTCGCTCCATTCCCATGGCTCTCGGCCATGATTTACATTGATATATACAGACTTATAATTACAGTATATATTCAGATTCACTTCTATATATTCACAATTTACATTTATATATTCAAATGTATGTTTATATATTCAAAATTAGCATTTATATATTCAGAATTATAACTATATACTCAGATTAACTTCTATATATTCAGAATAATAACTATATATTCATATTCATTTCTATATATTTACAATTTACATTTATATATTCAGGCTTATAACTATATATTCAGATCCACTTATATATATTCAGAATTATAACTATATATTCAGATTCACTTCTATATATTCAGAATAATAACTACATATTCAGATACACTTCTATATATTCAGAATTATAACTATATATTCAGATCCACTTCTATATATTCAGAATTATAACTATATATTCAGATTAACTTCTATATATTCACAACTTACATTTATATATTCAGGCTTATAACTATTTATTCAGATTTACATTAACATATTCAGAAAATTAACTCTCTATTCAGATTTACATTTATATATTCAGACATAACAATATACTCACAATTTATATTTTCTATATTCCGATTTACATCTATATATTATTTTTTTATATAATTAATGATTATATAATGATATATGAAAGTTTTGAAGAAAACAATAGAAATAAATAAATAAAGGGATACTCCACCCCAAAAGTAAAAATGTGTCATTAATCACTTACCCCATGTCGTTCCAAATCTGTAAAAGCTTAGTTGGTCTTCACAATTTTAGATACTCTGGATGAAAACCAGAAGGCTTTTGACTGTCCAATAGACAGTCAAGTAAGTTACACAGTCAAAGTCCAGAAAAGTATGAAAGATGTCGTCATAATAGTCCATCTGCCATCAGTGGTTCTACCGTAACATTGTGAAGTGTTTGCTTTTGTAAAGGACTCTTTGTTTTATCTGACCATTGCCGGTTTGACTACAACTTGAATTGTGATTCTAATTTGTGTCCGCTACAAGACTTTGTAAATACCAGTGTAAATAATATTTTTCACTTTGTTAATGGTTGAGGGAGTTAAAGCTAACTTGTTTTTTATTTATATTAATTACTTTAGTTCTTTATTTTTGTTTAAGGTAAGATAGTATATCCCCCAAATGTGTGTGTGTGTGTGTGTGTGTGTGTGTGTGTATATATACTGTGTATATATATATATATATTTGTTTATTTTTTATCTTTATTTTTTTATTTTTATTGTAGAACTTTCCAGCAGGTGTCACTACTGTTTGTTTAACAAGGCGACGTCGACAGTGTGTCCTAGCAAGAGTCTGATACAACAAAGTGGTTTGAAAGAACATCCAGTCCTCATGATGCTCGTACACGTCACGACAAAGAGAGGAGACAGCCTTGGAGCTTTTGTTGATCTTGCTTCTGACACAAAATATATACACACCAAGCTGCAGAAAGGCTCGGACTGAATGGTGAACCGGTTTCCCTTGTCGTGTATGGTGTTGGTACAATGAAGGTGAGAGTTGATACAAAAAGGTATCTCGTAAAAGTAAAAGTGTGGACCTCCCGAGGAACTCTGAAACTCCACGAGATGATTTGCTATGGGATGGAAGACATCGCTAAAGTGGATCGAGTGGTGAAATCGGAGCGGCTAGAGCAATTTTTCCCTGAAGTAGAGCCAGGAGAACTGGCCCGCCCAAAAAAGATTGATCTTTTAATCAGCACTTGTGAAGGGCGATTAGCTCCACAAAGACTGCAAAGGGTCTGCGATCTAGGGTTGTGGGATGGTCCTCTGGGTAAGATCGTGAGTGGTGTGCATCCAGACCTCTTTGAAGATGTGGAGGTGGCTGCATGGCGGTCGAAGACGCACTTTGCTCATTCAATGAGGACGGTAGCAGTCAAAGTTGAAGAACACTTGGTTGTAAGGCCAGGAGGCCATTTGGAGCAAAGTAACAGAACAGAAGTTCGAACGACAGTAGTGTGCAATAAAGAGGTCCTTTAAATCTGCGGGATGTATTGCGCAGGTTGCCATGCGAGAGACCGCAAAGTTACCCCAGTTCTCTGAGATGAAGGAGGAAAGAAGGGTAATCGAGGAAGACTCCTATGTCTATGAAGCAGAAAGGAGTAATACTTGTGAGAAGAGCCTTCCAGGAAGTTGGTAAGCTTACTAATGATACCTGGGATGAACCTCTGTCTGACGAGCTCAGAGGCAAGGCAATTGAGCTGTTCAAGGAGTACGCTCGTCTGAGTAGTATTAAGTTCTACAGAAGCCTCACGCCTTCTGGTTGGAAAGGTAGACCCTGGGGAATCACATTTTCTGACAGGAGCTGTGAGTCCTATGGGGCCGTACTTTACTTAAGATGGGAGACATCAAATGGTGTAGTCACTCGGCTAGTGGAGTCAAAGGCCAAGTTAACTCCTCTCAACCAGAAAGGTGATGCAGTTATGGCAGAGGTATGTGGGGCTGTCTTTGCCACACGTCTGAAAGGATACATGTTGAAGCATGGACGGTTGGACGTGGAGAAGTGGTATCATTTCATTGACAGTCAGACAGTGCTTGGAGCCATCCAGAGAGAGAGCTATGGTTTCCAGACCATTTTTGCGAACCGAATCGGGGAGATTCAGAAGGCTGGACCTGTAACTGACTGGTGGTGGATACCAGGCATAGTCAATGTCAATGTCGCTGATCTAGTCACAAGAGGGTGTGCTCCTGATCTGCTGGGTGAGAATTCTGATTGGCAGAAAGGTCCCGAGTTTCTTTCTGGTGGTGAAGATCCAATAGTCACAGATGGAGAAAGCTGGGCTTCAGTGTCCTCAGAAAAAGGGAAGAAAGTAACCTTAACTGAGACTAAGGAGGAGGAGACTCTGTGGGGAGCCACGCTCATAGACCAAGTGGATCCAACAAGGTGCAGTTCTCTTACTAGACTTTGTGGAATAGTTGGTTATGTCCGCAGAGCTGTAAAGAAGTGGTTGGACCCTATACGCAGGACCTCCAAGTCAGCAAAGTGGGAGGCAGTATTGACAGTTAAGGAACGCGAAGCTGCATTCCAAGACCTGTGCTTAGCTGCCCAAAATGGAGTTATGTTTCCTGTGACCACGCTAAACAGGCTTGTTGTCAGCAGGGATGAGGCTTCAGGGCTCCTGAGATGTCATGGTAGAGTCCAGGATTTGACCCAGGGAGAGATTGGTGTACCTTTGGTTCCCTACAAGGCATGGATCAGCGCTCTTCTCACGAGAGAGGCTCATGAAGCTAACCACGAAGGGGTTGCTGGCACACACCTCCATGTGAGATCTAAAGCATGGGTGATAAGGGGTTCAAGGATTGCCAGAAATGTTGTTGATTCCTGTATGCATTGTCGGAAGATCAAAGCAAAAATGTGTAAACAGGTAATGGGTGAATTATCCCCTTGAACGAACTAAACCAGCCGCACCATTCGAGTTTACAACATTAGACCTTTTCCGTCCCTATGTTGTTAAAGATACTGTAAAACGAAGAACGGAGATGAAAATCTGGGGTGTGGTGTTCTGCTATATGGCTTCAAGAGCAATACATGCTGACATTGTAGAAGATCTGTCGACGGAAGGATTCCTGAAAACATACCAGCGCTTCACAGCTCTCAGGGGTCACCCAAGAAAGCTTTGGTCGGACCAAGGGACCAACTTTATGGTTGCCAAACCAGTATTACAGGAGCTTTATGAGTTCCTAAGTAACATTGACAAGGATCAGGTCCAGAGGAAAGCAGTAGTTGAAGGAACCGATTGGACATGGGTGTTTCACCCGGCAGACTCTCCCCATCGAAATGGAGCAGCTGAGGCAGCAGTTTGTGTACTCAAGAGGGCGTTAAGTAGTGTTGGCAAGGGATGTAATCTGACAGCGCTAGAGTTCCAAACCCTTCTGTACCTGGCTGCTAATCTGTCGAATGAGAGGCCTATCGGTGCCAGAGCTCAGGTACAAGATGAGACCGTGGAAGTAATCACTCCCAACTCACTTCTGCTTGGTTGTGCAGGACCCAATGGGGACTCACGAGGGTTTGAGTATCCAACTTGCCCCGTTGTGCGTCTGAGAACAATCCAGATTGAGGTTAATAAGTTTTGGAAGTGTTGGAGTCAGCTGGCAGGTCCAAACCTCTACATCCGGCAAAAGTGGCATGCACCTGCTAGAAATGTTGCAGCGGGTGACCTGGTATGGTTAGCTGATCAGAATGCACTGAGGGGCCAGTTCAGGCTGGGTTGAGTCATGGAAGTGTGTCCTGATGCGAGGGGTGTAGTACGAGATGTGAGAGTGGCAACATGTCGAAGTTGTCCAGTTTCCGGTGGGCAATCCAAAAGAAACCAAGTTGAGGAAAACTATCCCTCCACCATTCTCCACAGAGATGTTAGAAGGTTGGTGGTTCTGCTTCCAGTGGAGGAGCAGTAAAGGATCCCCACCATGGTGTGTTTCGGTAAAGGTTCCCCACCATGGTGTGTTTCGGTATAGGATCCCCACCATGGTGTGTTTCGGTAAAGGTTCCCCACCATGGTGTGTTTCGGTGAAGGATTAAGACTTTCCCCACTACTATCCTCTTCAAGGCTGGTAGTGTGTTTCGGTAAAGGAGGTTGTTATGTCATCAAGAACAATTTGTGTTGTTTCAGACATTAAAACCATCTTGAAGATATAATTATTCATGTTATAACGTAATATGTTTATTCATATCGAAGTATGCAATGTTATTTGCATGATTATGGAGAAATTTTATGTCTAAAAGGGAATTGTTTGGTTATGGTGGCCTACTTGGATTTTAGAATCAGTAGACCAAGTGGGAGGTGTAGAACTTTCCAGCAGGTGTCACTACTGTTTGTTTATGCATATTACAAGTGATGGATGTTATTTTTATATTCTTGGGTATTTGAGGAAAAAATTATACATTTACAATCTTATTCTAAATGCAAGCACATTTATGTTATATTTTATATATGTTCTAATATTACTAGGTCGCAGATATGCCTCTTATCATTCCTAGTCTCCAGATTGTGAATCCGTACATGCATAGTTAGTGAGTGCACAGGTGCCGCCTTTATTTTTCATTTTCATTCTGTCATTGATCAGGACTGGTACACTTGCCGGTAAGTGTCTGTAAACTGGCATTGCTAGTAATTCAGATCGAAAAATGATATTGCATGATCGTGTAATTTCATTAGTTCTTTGATGTTTATTTTGTTTTCATTGCAGGTTTACAACCTAGCGATCTATAGTGATTAGTTAACTGACGAGCTAAACGTCACATATGACGAGCTGTGTATGTGTGCTCAATAAATGCTCAAAAAGTGGCTCGAGTTGTATCCGCCGTGCTTGTCCTGAAACCCTTCCAGTGGGGAGTTTCCTGAGCTATAGCAGGTAGCTTAGAAGAAAACTGGACATTTATTTTTATTGTTTAAGCCTTGTTTGTCCCTGAAAATATTCCCATTCAAAGAAAATAAAGTTTTGTTTATTTGGCATCTCTCTGGTGTCCGGACCCTGTTCTCTCTTTCTGTTAACCCAATAACAAAATTTGTATAGCATATTTGCTGCTTAACAAACATAAATAAATAACTAACTAAATAAATAAGTGTAGGTAGGGTTGGGCGATATCTCGATATTTCAAATATATAGAGATATTTTTTTAACACGATATGGATTTAGACATATCGTATATATCTATATATTGTTTATATTTAATTCTGATTCCGCCACTTTGCTTGTTTGTCTTCTCTGTGCTGTGCTCACCCCCACCTCCTTGATTTTGTTCCCCCTCCCCTCGCGTGTTGTCTCAATGAACAGGGCGTCGTCCGCAACAAGACTGGAGACTACATAACTAGTCTAAAAAAAAAGGATAACTGGTTCCATTATATGGAGATACCTTGGTTTTAAGGCATCGGGCGAACAGCAGGCAGATGTCTACTGTAGTGCCCTATTATTTCCGCGATCCAGAAAACAAGGAAGCAATCGCGGAATCCAGTCATAAAAACGGAATTTACAGTTTAACTTGGAATGTCACGGAATTTGGAATTTGGAATTTGTGAATTTTTTTTATTAATTAATCAAAAGTAGGTCATTGCACTCACATCAAATCCCGATATGGACTATTATCTGTAAATATTAAGCCGGAAAAGTCTATTTAAATATGAATCCTGCATGTTCTGAGTGTCTGTGTTAATGAATGGTGCAGAAGCGCGTCTTCAATTCAATTTAAAGTTTATTTGTATAGTGCTTTTTACATTACAAATCGTTACAAAGCAACTTTACAGAAAATTATGTTTCTATAATATTTAAAAGTAGCTTATGGTGGTGACTGTCAGTTTGTGCACGTTTGACAGGATTTTTAGAAAAATTAATACAAGACGTAGTCAGCCAGACGATAAACATTATTAATATTATTAATTAATAATTATTATATGATGCAGTCACACTTGTAGCAAAATTGTTAGTTCTTCGTCTTCGTTTATTACACACAAGGAAACGTGCATTACGCTCGCAGTGATTTCAGTGTCTGTTGTCTCACTAAATGAGGATGTGAACACATGAACAACATCTCCAGAACTGCACTGAGAGTCACTTCATGAGCATTTTTGACCGTTTGATTTGAGTAAAACTAGCATCATATCACATCATAGACTATAGTATCACATACACAGAACTGTAAAGGTAAACACGTCAAAATAAAAGTGTTTGCCAGAAATCTATTACTATTGTTTAGGTACTATTGTACATAGCCTACTACTACTACTCTTAAAATGAAACAAACATAATTTAAGGAATAATCAAACAAACATTTCTTCCATGTTTTATTTTTAATAGTAAATACCCTTTGTTTACCAAAAAAAATAATTTTGCTTAATTTTCAATAATTAAAAAGATAAATTAAATGAATGTTTTATGCCTTCATTTGATAACCAGAAAAATGTAAATTTCAGAGGGGAAAAAACATTTAAAATAAGGCTATTTTAAGAAAAAGTTGTTTTTAAGTTATTTTTATGCATTTAAATAATTACACATGCTAAAACACAAAATTAGGTAACAATAAAACATATGGTGAAGAAAAAAATAAGACATTTCATAGGGCCCTAAACGTAATATTTTGCATATTTGTTTTTGAAGTAGTTTTAGGGGGGTTATTTTTCCTGTCGATATTTTGAGATATATATATATTGTATATCGAGATATAGCAAAATATATCGAGATGTATTTTTTGCCCTAAGTGTAGGCATAAAATAACTTCAGCAACAAACTGCTTCAGAAATCTTTCTTTCTTTCTTTATTTCTTTCTTTCTTTCTTTCTTCTGACATTTCAGTGTCAACACCTGCTGATAGTAGTTGTAGTTATTCTTGCTATCAGAATAATAATGACTGGCTGTATTTCCCTTGTGACTGATAGTGCTAGTGCAATGTGGCATAATGTATTTAATGTCTAGATTTGGGAAAGGTCAGATAAATGATATTAGTACTTCTTCTTTTCTACCCCTTTTAACTGTATTTGCTTAGCTAGGGATGTTCATGAAGAATTGCAGGCATATCAATTAATGTCCCGGCATTATGTTACCTTCAACCTTTTTCCCAAAGTGGAATAACGCTCAGAGGCACATGTAAAATTCTACATTTAATTTATAAATAGCCAAGAGAATAAATTGGTTTTTGATATTTTCCATTTCCAAGCCCGCCAAAGTTGGTATTTCCATTTACACTCAGCATTTTTTTTTTTTCTCTCTCTCTGCAAAATGAGGCAATTTTTCCACAAGTGCCCCAGTGCATTTCTCATCCATTGAAGTCTAGGTTTGGCATGGGTTTTTAAAACTGACATGTGTATATTTAACTGCATTTATCTGTTGGCCTACAACTGAGCTGTGGGAAACCTTGCTGAAAATATCATATCAGAAAAAAAAAGAACTGACAAACAATTACATCTTTCTATTATGCTGGCTAATCAGCTAATGACAGGCTATTATTAATGGCATGGTTATTAACAGACAGCTCATGCTGAGCTATGTTTAATTGAAGAAGGCTGGTAATGATAGTGATGGTTATGATAAACCATATTGCTGACACACTGAGCTCATGACAGCCGCTAATGGGGAATGATTCCTACTGTTTGTTTGTTGTTGTTGTTATTATTATTATTATTTTTATTTTTATTTTTTTCAGGCCATTGCTAAAGAGAACTATACTACCTTGTAAAAGTCTGTGTGTGTATGTAGTACTTAATTTTATCAATACATTTTTTACATGTGTATGGTTTGTGAATTTTCTATAGTTCTTTATATATATATATATATATATATATATATATATATATATATATATATATATATATATATATGTATGTATGTATATATATATATATATATATATATATATATATATATATATATATATATATATATATATATATATATATATATATTCAATGAATAGCAGTATTTTTAATGTGCCATTTTTCCCCCTTCTTAAAACTGTGATTAATGTGCATGAACTTCAAACACAAAACAAGAACATCTCTATCACCACTGTGTTTATACAGTCAAAAGCAAAGGCCAACAAAGACAAGTGCACTTTGTTAAGAAATGTTGTGGTATTTTAATAAAAAATGCTTGTTAAGAACCTAGTCTGCCCTTTCGGGCTATCGCTCATGAATTTCCTCACGTTTTGTGCATAGATTTTCTGTCGCAAAGAGGTATGGGAGCCAGAAAAGTTGTGTTTGAAATGGAGTTCCTCTCTGCCTTGCCTTTCCCTGGCAGAATCAATCACAGCTCAGTCTGTGCATCAGTAATGTTTCATAGATTTGCCAATACTTCTGCCAGAGAGAGGGAAAGTACAGAGACCTGCCAGCTGTCTTTAAACTGTTGGCTGTCATTTGCATTGGTGACAGTACCATCAGGAGGCTGATAAATCTGATTTACTGGGCCACGCTGGTGGCATTTTTATTGATTAGAAATGGTCTTTTGAGAGAGAGAAAAAAAAAACTTGTATGGGAGACTCATTATCCACTATCTGAGGAGAAGAGAGTACAAGAGGATAAACAAGGTGTTGCAGGGTGTTGATTCTTTAACAGAATTATGACATGAAATATGAGGCCATCAAATATTATACTGTAAGAAGCTATTAAGTTTCATAAGGCAGAGGCAGTAACTCTTATCCTGTCCTACCAAAATAAACAAGTGTATAAATTAATCTATTTATTTGTTTGTTTGATTGATTTTTACTAATATTAATTATATTTATCAACTACCATTTGGGGAACATATTTTATCTATAATAATTAATAGGTTTTGCAGAAATAAAGAAAAAAAAAAGTTGTATATACTGTATTACCATTACATCAAATATAGACACAGGGAAATAAAATAATCTAATTTAAATTAATATACATGACTACAAATCTAGATTAATATTTTTTTAATCAAGTCAGAAGTATTGAAGGTGATTTAATCACCCTCAATAAATTAGATTATACAAATAAATAAATAAAATTGTAGCTCCTTATGAGAACAATTACACGCATGTTTTTTTTTGTTTGTTTGTTTGTTTGTTTTTTCAGTAAAAATGCTTCATTCCCTTATTAAATTCATTTAATTTTACTGAGCACACTTTATTTTATTTATTTATTATTTATTTTATTTTATTTATTTTATTTTTTTTGGGGGGGGGGGGGGGGGGGGGGATTATTGCTTATGGCTTGCTATCTATTGTTAAAAATTAAACTATTTTTCTTGATTTTTATGTCCCGAGAGTTTAATTAGATGTTATTATGCATGGCATAACCAATTTAAACTATCACCTCACATCAATGAAAAACTATTATTTATGGACATAAACCGGTGCAGAAGGCTAGCCAGGGGAGTAAAAAATAATTAAAATATAAATAGAAAATAGAAAAAATATAAGAATGGCATAGGAACTCATTTCAAGATGGTATGGATAATTTAATGACAACACCTCTATACCCAGCTGAATACTGTACATCAATTCCAGGGCGGAATTCATACTTCACTCATGTCATGTGTGACAACACAATTGACAGCTCACCTGGAGAGATTTGGGGGAAAAGAAAAAGAAAAACTGAGGCATATTGCTTCCGTACCATGCACTGGCACACCGGCATAGAGGAACATTTGGGGGTTTGTGAGCAATGCGGACACATCGAGCGAGCTTGGGTCCATGATGTGACAGATATATATTGAGGGCTGAGCGTGTTTAAAGAGCCACACAGATGGGAAATCAAAAATTACCTGTATTACAGTGTATGATGTAGCTGTCCATCAGTGTAAACAATGTGCAAAGTAATTAAACCAAAAAGTACACGATTTCTAAAGTTATTGGCTTCTAAAGTAAGGAGTCGACTCTGAAACGAGTCGTTATAGATTTCAAATCTTTTGCCCATCTCTATGTACGTCACTAGAAACACTTTGCATAATAATCTCCGCCTACCGTTTTGGGAGAAACGGAACTCTGACCTGCCCCACCCCCACCCCACAGACGCTCTGTTTGGTGTGATAGCATCATGTCGAGGAGACAGTGTGTTTTTAATTGTAAAGGCAAGTTTGTTTTATTTTCACTGCCAAAGAATAAAGATCAGAAGAACCAATGGCTAAAATTCATTTTTACCACAATACCAGAGCAGTACAACAAATCCCTTTTGTTGTGTTCACAACATTTCACTGATGACTGCTTTTCTAATCTCGGTGAGTACAGCGGGATTTTAAAGCGTTTGGCCATAAAAGAGGGTTCATTACCAACTTTATTTGGACCAACAAGCATCTCCGAATCACAACGCGAAGTATGATTATGAAGTTATGTGTTTGCTTTCTCCTGAGCGTCTTATCAGTGTGTGTGCTGTCTGCAGCCTTTGTCTGCGCTGATCTTCATTTACAAACATGTCATTAAAATGAACTGTAACTCCGTTAATACTCAACGAAGAGACATGAGAGAGATGTCTTTAGAAAGCTTCACATGTCTGCTTTAAAACTAAACAAGTGCTGCCGAAAACAGATATTCTGTGATAAAGTAATCCATATGAAAATAATGTGATGTCTGTTTTTCACGTCTCCCTTCATTATATCTAATGTGACCACGCCCCCGCGCTGAACGCGCTATTCAGATTCAAACTGAAGCACGCGGCTTGAATACACCCACACAGAAGAAAAATCACAGAGACTGTTCAAGTTTTTTTATTTTACTGTTTGCTTCGCGGTGAGAGGAATAAGACATAATTCACCCCAAACAGATGCTAACGCATTGTTTACCGTGTAGTTTTATGCGGAACAACCAATCAAAACTGACTATGTCAGTTGACCAATCAGAACACAGTATGCTACCGAAAGGTGGGGTTTAAGGAAACTGAATCTTTTGAACAGCTTCGGGTGAACCGTTTGGGGATCTCTGAGAATAGAGGTAATTTTAAAATGATATTTTGAAAAAATGACAATGTTTTTTAACCTTGGATGGATTTAAACTTATTGTACAGGACTTATAAACAGTGAAAGGAAGCTTAGAATTTTCATCTTACTGGCTCTTTAAGTTAGCGAGTGTGAATGCTTGGCCAGCATGCTGGACCAATGACAGTTATCATGAAGATGAATGCTGGCCTGCACCTTAGTTCCAAGCGGGAAAACTTTAGATCAGGATGCAGCACACAAGAGCACGTCACATCATGTGCTTGCATACAAAGCAGATTCTTCGGTTAACACTCTCAAAATCTGTTAATATATATACAGTTGCAATCAAAATTATTCAACCCCCTTGACCTGCAAGACATTTTGTTGTGGAGAACATCATTGTATGAAAACAATTCAACAAAGGTATCAGTTAAGTATTAGAGAAAGTTTGTTAATATACTTTTGAGTGATTCTGAGAATAGAACACATTGAAGAATCATGATAAAATTCAAATTGCCTCAAAACATTCATGTTCAAAATTATTTTTGTGCAGAATCTTTTAGTCTTTAAAATCACCAATAAACAATGTCTGTAAGTGTTTAGAAGCTTCTGTCGCCTCTCTACTATAGTCTTGTCCCATTCCTCGCCTGAAAAAGATACCAGATCACTTTCTTAAAATTCAAACAGATATTTGCAATGAAAATTAAGCCTGGAGACTGAACAGTCCACTCAAGAACATTCTATTAAGACTGATCCCTGAACCAAACAGTAGTAGATTTGGATGTGTACTGTGTGATGAATGTCCTGCAGGAGAGTACATTGATCATCAACTTCAGTTTTTGCACCCAAGGCATCACAATTCTTGTAAAAATGGCCTGATACTTCAAAGAAGCCATGATGTCCTTTATACAGTCATGATTTCCACTTCCTTTTACAGTAAAGCAACCCAATAACAGGACTGATCCACCTTCAAGTTTGATGATGAAGCTGGTGTTCTTCTGCTTATGAGCTTTGCCTTTTTTGCAGCAGACATACCGCTGATCCATGGGTCCAAAAAGTTCCAGTTTTGTCACATCACTTAATAAAACATTCTTGCAGAGCTCTACAGGTCTACACAAATTAATTTTATCAAGTTTAAGTTGGCCTTTTTTTCTCCTTGATCAAGAGTGGTATTCTGCAAGTCTTTTTATTGTAGCCAGCCTAAGGCACACCTGTGCAATAGTAATGCTGTCTAATCAGCATCTTGATATGCCTCATCTGTGAGGTGGAAGGATAATCGCTACAAAGGAGAAGTGCTCACTAACACAGATTTAGACAGATTTGTGAACAATATTTGAGAGAAATAGGCTTTTTGCATACTTTTTTTGCAGTCCTTTGAGTTCAGCTCATGAAAAATTGGGTTTATAAAGTGTTAAATTATAAAAAGTGTTCAGTATATATATATATATATATATATATATATATATATATATATATATATATATATATATATATGAAACACATCCATATTTTTTTTAACTTGAGCCAAAGAAAAATAAATAAAGTAAAAATATACAGATGTGAATCATTACCCTAATTTTTTTTTTTTTTAATTAGATGAATGAAACACTTTTTTTCATTGATATAGCTAAATTTCAACACTGTAAATGTATGATAAGCACACTAGAATTACATGCTGCCGCTGTTGAAGAGGTGCTACACAAAAGCACATCTTGTCTGAGAATGGGAGGGAAGGTTAGCAGGTGGCATGCTGAGTTGAGTGAAGCAAAAGTGATTTGTACAGGTTGCTGCTCAGGACGGGCCACCCACCAAGGTCCAGTCCAATCAAACCCTCTCCCAGCAGCATATCAGACTCCTTATTGACTTGACTGCATTGATCCAGAATGTCAGTCTCACCAGTAGTCCAGCATTTAAATTAAACGTAATATGCTTTATTGATTTGCTAATTTGCCAGCTTTTTTAATCATAAATTAAATTACTTTCTGTTTGAAGGCACTAGGACAGCAGGTCTTTCATTAATAGGTTTTCATTAATAGGTATTTGTTTGCAGCCTTTACACATTTCTTTTTGCATGTTTGGATTTAAAATGAAACATGCAATGGACATATGCACAGTATTTAGAATTGTCACCGAGAGTGATTCCATAACTCCCTCTTCGGGCCATCAGAGGGCTCCAACACCAGAGTTTTGTTAATTCTCCCCAGACTACATTTCCCATAAGAACTGTACCTGGCACTGATCACCTCTGACACCTGAACTTCTTTAACTCAGCTATTTATAGCAACCCCAAGCTCAGGCTTTTTGCAAAGTCTTGTTTTGCTTGGTGAACATTTCTGAGTGTTTGTTTCTTGTATTTTTGGACCTCCTATTGTTATTACCCTGCCTGTCTTCATTACCGATCTTTTGCTGCCTGCCCCTTGGACTGTTTACCTCGCATTGGATTATTGTTGTTGATAGATTGCTGCCTGCCCTGACCTTACGTCTGGTAACTGTTTATGATTCTGTCTGCCCTGCTCTATTGCCTTACCTGTGTATTGACCACTGACCACGTTTTCTAATAAAGCTGCAAATGAATCCCAGTCATTATGATGAATCATTACAAGTGTAGTTTAGCTGTTTATATATATCTAAATGATGTTTATGGTGATTACTATGACTGGACAAGCTAACACGTTATTATTGCAGTTTTTATTATTACTTATTATTTTATTATTATTGCATTATTATCATCACAATTTATTATTATTATTAATAACCTGTTACACACAGGAGGTTACAAACTAAATTGAGAAGGTCTGTAGAGAATAATCATTTTGGTTAGGTATTGTGTGCTGAGGCTGTTGAGAGTTGTACAACTTATGATTAATAAGTTGTAAAAGGTTGTTAGCCAATTCCCCATAGGAGCACTGACAAAAAAAGATAACAAAGCTGAGAGGACCAGCTGGCAGGTTGGGGGTAACATGGGTAATGATCTGTCTAAAACATTGTTCCAGTGAACATTGGACTCCATGCCATCCTGAGGGGAATTCTTCCAAAAGAAAACCTCCAATCATATACAAATGGACAAATGTAAAGTGGTGTTTTCTGTAATCCGGGTCATAAGAGACCTAAAAATAAATAAATAAATACATTCCATTGCCTCCTATTTTGTATTACAGGATATTTTATGGATTTCTTACTGGTGAAATTAGTTATTTCTTTATCACTAGCATCATCAACTGGAATTAAAAAAATAATGACAGTTTTTTCATACTTGGTAAAAAAAAAAAAAAAAAAAAAAGTACATTATCTCTCGCACTCTTAGACACACCCTAGGTGTGCCATATTCCCTTTAATTAGTCATTCCTGGCACCTGTGTTTTCCCAATTATCCTGTGTTCATAAGACATTTTTAAATTGTGACTGAAGAACCGACCTAAAACCGTAACAAATCGCCCAGGAAGTTGCAACTTTTGGTGCACTACCGCCACCAACTGAACTGGAGTGTGGAGTGACAATGAGAAGCCTTTATTTATTTATATATATCAGTACGTTAACGCCGATAACGGCCCACCACCCGGCGTTAACGTGCTGCATTAACGCGAGACTCTTATCGGGCGATTAAAAAAAATATCACCGTTAATCTATTCTCAAAGTTGGGTTGGGAGCTGGTTCTATACTAAGCAAGCTATGATGACTTTCACCTTGATATTTTATATAACCGACTGGCTGAGGCCGGCCTAAAAAGATGCTCAGGACAGTTGACGGGCCACTGCTGCGCATTGTCACGAAAGCTCATATTTGTCACGTGTTTTTTAAGCCTTACCGCTTGTCGATTTAAACTTTAAAGCATCCAAACACGGAAAAGCTGAACAGAGAAGCTGGTTACTCGCGCGCTGTGTTCGGTGCGCACGAGAGAGATCGAGAGCCGCGTATCACGGACAGCGACACTGAAACGAGCTCTCTTCTGCGAAGTTCTCCTCGAAGTCCCTCCTGCACCTGAACGAACAAAAACAAATCGCAGTTTGAACAAACAAAAACATGAAAGAGCCCAATTCAGTACTCTCTGTGTTCTAGTGTTCAGGGCTCAGGGCTCACGCAGAGAAAGGTATCTCAAAACACTTGAACATAGAATTTGCTTATTTTTGCTCTTGTGCCGACAAATACATAAAAATATGTCAAAATATCCACCTTGGAAATTATGCTTACGTGAAAGTAAACAGTTGAGGAAAAAAATGTGATGTGTATTATATTGGATGTGTTCATCGTCTCTTAAAGTGGCCGCGCCTAATTTAGCTACTGGCTGCTGTAATGTTAATCCAAGAAAATTAAAATGAAAATCACTCACTGTTCTTGACTGAATTACTTTGTAGTTTTAACAGTCAAACAAAAAATTATTCAGACACCAGTAGGGCTGGGACAACCTATCGAGGTCATCAATGACGTCGACGCAAAAAATACGTCGACGCAAAATATGCACATCGATTCGTCGACCTGTTTTTATTTCTCTAAAAAACGTTTGCAAAACGTTTACCTTATGTGCGCTGAATATACGCGATGGCCGGATCATTCTATCCAACGTTATATAACCAATCCAGGGGTTTTTCTGCATTGATCTTTTTTTGGGGGGGCGGCTGTCAAAGCCTTATTTGATCGGTGAGTGATGTAGAATGACAGGGCATGTACAAGAGAGAGCCCCGGCTGTGTGCGCGCACTAACAGTCTTCAAACAACACAAGCGCTTCTTGCTCTCTCTCCCTTGTGCATATTAATCAAAATCATTAAACACGATAGAAAAAGGGCGAAACACCAAAGTTTCACACGCGCTCGCGCACTCACAGTCTTCAAACTACACGAGCGCTGTCTTGCTCGCTCTCTCGCTCTCTCTCTCTCTCTCTCTCTCTCTCCCTCTCTCCCTCGTGCTTATTAACCAAAATCATTAGACACGATAGAAAAAGGGCAGAACGCCAAAGTTTCACGTGGAGAATTCTGAGATTTTCTTTTTTTTCTCCATGACAGGCTGCTGGCTCCCACTGTTCATTTTTTTTTTTTTTTTGTAAAACACTCTCTGTATTAGCTTAAAGCCCTCAAGTTTACATTGGTTACTGTATTCTTTCAATTGCTCTAAACAAGTATTTTGGGTAACCTTTTTTATTGAATGCTAGACAAGTCGTTGTTATTTTCATCTGAAAGAAAACCTTTTTCTCAGTAAGCTTGTTTCAGTAAGCTATGTGTTTTCAAGGCTTCAAGGTTTTATTGAATGCTGTCTCTATACAAGTGCAAAGTAATGCATTCTTAGTCTTTTATTTTGTAATTTTAAGAGCAATAAACATATATTGCAATGTTAAGGAATTCATGTTTTTTTCATTCAGATATGTAAATCAACATGTCTAAATTGTTAGTAGTCAATTAATGGGGAGATAATCGAAATCGAATTGGTCTGAAAAAATTTATCGTTAGATTAATCGATGCATCGAAAAAACAATCGCTAGATTAATCGTTTAAAAATAATTGTTTATCCCAGACCTAGACACCAGATATAATTTTTGATATATATAGCAAAACTGTAATAATGTGAGAAATGTTGAAGGTGTCTGAATAAATGTAGGTTTGATTGTATATTTCATTTTTACATTGAAGACTATCCAGTGCTATTTTACACTTAATTATTTGGTTTCTGTACCTCGACACCTACAAACTTGAAAAAAACTTAAACATTGTGTAAATAGCACAAATAAATAAAAATAAACAAACATACAAATTAAACAATTTCAAACAGGACCCACTGGTACAACCTTCACAGGGTCCCCGCTGACCCCAGCTACAGCCCTGCTCACGCCTGTTTCACACATACTCCATCTGCAGTGCGTATACAGTCCATGTGCGTTACCTATGTGGTGCAGCATGGACTCGATGTGCTTTCACACACGTAAACAATCACTGCACTGCTGCAGACGCAACGCTCCTGGAACGCAACTGGAATCCATTAACATGGATGCGTAAAAAAGTATGCAACGAATACGCACTGCAGACGGAGTATGTGTGAAACAGGCGTAAGGTTGTTTGCACCTTGTGCAATGTGGAATTAGTTTACAGCTTTTTCAAGCACTTGAGAAGCAAATGCACCACCTAGCTTGATAAACCCCTTCTCAAAGACTTACTGTTTGTCAATTTTATTTGGGTAACACACATATTCTGAATGCCTTCGGCAGAATTTGAATGAGACATTTTAATTTAAATTAATCTAGATTATTTTCAAGATCACAGTGACATTAATATAGATTAAAAAAAAATAATCTATGCCCACCACTAATATATATATATATATATATATATATATATATATATATATATATATATATATATATTCAATAACTGACAAAAAATTAACTGTAATTTTCCTCACAAACAAAATTTTCACAGCAGAAAGCAGCAATTAAATATTTAATGCTTACAATGTTATTAGTTTGGCATGTGATAGGGAAGAAAAGTTTACACACAATATCCTAGGCCACTTTGAAACGCTCCTGTTATTTTTATTTTATTATTATAATTTTTTTATAGGCTACGTTATGAACATAACATTTCAAACATACTGAAATACTTAATGCACGGAGTGAAGGCGGAGCGGTGTTTCTGGTATCAGTGAGCGAGCAGCTGATGCTCAGAGCGTGGAAGGAAGTTGTTGCTGCTCTAGCTACTCTCACAGACTATGCTGCCGTAAATATTACGATGATATGACCACGTAGTCAATACAGATATTTAATAAAAACATTAAAAACAAGCAGGGCTGTAACATAACCCATTAAAAAACGCACGCCAGGTCTACACTGGACACAATTGGTGTGATCTGACAAAAGACAACAGAACACAGTGATGGATAGGCTACACTGGACACGATCCCCATCAGTGAATGATTTGTTCTGTTTATGACAAAATGTTCTGACACTGTGTTCTGATGATTTGACACTATAGTGTGATGTCATCAAGTTTAGACACACTTTTAGCCCAGCGGGGCACGGATGACAACTCTCGCGTCCGGTTTAGACACAGGCAGTGACTGCTCTATTTACAAATAAGTTATATATATATATATATATATATATATATATATATATATATATATATATATATATATATATATATATATATATATATATATATATATATATATATATAAACTAAACCAGCAGCATAACGAGATGGAAATATAGACTAGAAAATATACTTACACTTACTATGTCCTCCGTCCATGAAACATACCAACTGCAGAGCTGCAGTTTGAATCTGAACAGGTCTTCACAATGAGTGGATTTTGATTTGATTTGATTTGATTTATTTAATTATATCAAGAAAGCCTTACGGTAAACATAAAACAAAAAGGCATCAGATACAATCGAGGATAAAAACACAATAAAGTCCAGGACTTATTTCCATTGTGGTCCTCAACACATAACATCAGGACAAGACAATTGCATATTGTGTAATAATCAGTGACATAATATACTGTACAAACATTTTCCTTAAATAAGCAAAAATATAGACATTAACTGGCCCCTGGTCCTATTCCGCTACCCTCTCTAATAACCAGTCCTTAGTCCTCTTTTTAAAAGCGTTCATACTTGAAATCACTTTAATTTGCCGGTCTAACTTGTTCCACTCAACTGCCCCTATATAGGCATATGTTTCTTTCCCTAGCATTGTCTTGAATGCATAAGGACAAAGGTCTGATATACTGCTACGAGTGTAAATAGTGTGTGTGTCCTTCACCTTATTAATAAGACACAACAAATAATTTGGGACATTACCGTACAATATTTTATGGGTCATGGTCAGTCTTGACATAATAACATGCGACTCAACAGGAAGCCAGTTAAGCTCAACAAATTGTGACCTACCTATATGAGACCTATGGCCCATGTTTAAAATTACTCTTATTAACTTATTTTGTGCTGCTTGCAACCTCCCTTTAAGTCGTTTTGTTAGGCCTTCAAACCAGGAAGTGCATGCATATTCAAACTGGTTTAAAATTAAAGCGTTAGCTAAAATGATCATTGTTGACCTATCTAAAAATTTTGAATTTCTGGCTAAAAACTTTGTAAGCCCAGTGACTTTACTCAGAACCTTATTGGCCATCTTTCTGCCATCCAACTTGTTTTCTTGGATGCAACCCAGATATTTTACTGACGTTTTTATACTGACCTCAACATTATTCAAAATAACCCTACATTTCAAGCATCTATTTAATTTATATTTTGAGCCAAACAAAATGGCCTCAGTCTTTTCAAAATGTAGAGACAGCATATTATCAATCAGCCAGTTGTTTACAGAAGATAACTCAGAGCTCAGGTTACTCTCTAAAGTGGATTGTTGTTTATGAGACATTAAAAGTGCAGAGTCATCCGCGTAAAGAAATAATTCACATGAACAGGAGTCTGCCATATCATTAATATATGTTAAAAATAAGGACGGTCCAAGAATACTTCCTTATACTTCCTTATTCTTATACTTAATAAGAAAGGGGACATAATAAGCTTTTTCATAAAGCAGAGTCAGAGTGTAAGTAGGCAAAATAACTAGTTAATCACAAATAATTGATTGACCAGGCTTTCAAATGCATATTCTGTGGAAAATAGTATTAACTGGTGATAGTATTACCCAGATAGAATGCTACGTTAGCAAGTAACTGAATGTCAATTAGCCTGTAAGTTACCTTAACTTAGAATCTTGCTGTCAACATAAACGTGAGTGTCCTGGAGGGTAAATAGTGTTCATAATAGAAAAAAGGTTATTATATTTATTTATTTAGATTTGTTTCCTTGTGGCAGAATATTTTTTGTTAGTGTAAATACTAATGTACATAATAATTTATCTGAATAAAACGTTTGGTTGTTCAGCATTACACAGTCTCAGATTTTTATTTTTTGAGAGTGCATTTTTGAGATTATACAGTTATACTAAATCATCATTAAATCACTGGTATCTTACAACAAAATAATTCCTTATGGGGGTGTCCCCACCAAAGCTGAGACCAAACCTACGCCCATGGCCCATGACACGTTATATATTTCTGCCCTTTCTATGTGTCTCAGTGCATTTAGCTGCAGACCACAGTTTCAATTTCTTTAGCCATGGTCCACGGTTCCTCCCCCTCATTTAATTTTTTTTATTGTCTGTATTGAGACGTGATTACACAATTCATAGGTCCAATTTGTCTCTGTGCAAGCTTCTATAATTTCAGGAAACCAAGTTTTTGCAAGAGGATGCACATTATCAACTTCAAGAATCGCTCAACTAATGGACCTTAATTTTATTTAATTACCAAGTTCATTAAGAGGGGCAAATTAAAACATGTTCAGCAAGAGAGCTAGTCATTCCTTCTCTGAGTTACTCACTACTTAGTAAGATTTGGTTAATATCGAAAGAGAGATCATATGTTTGTTTGGGTACTTAGATTGAATTTGACACCAGGGGCCCAGTTCAATAATAAGGTTCAACTAACTCTAATTTAAAACTTGAACTCTGATTTTACTTACTCTGAGATGGGAAAGTCTGAGTTTTCAGATTCATAACAGCAGAATTTTGTAAATTCAGTCAACTCTGAGTAGGCTGACTCTGAGTTTAGCACGTGCACCATGACTATGAAAAGCCATGATCAATACAGCTCCGAAATGAGGATTCACCATGTTCTGAATGCATGTTTATGTATGTAGCCTATATAATAATAATAATAATAATTATTTTTATAATTATAATTATTATCATTATTATTTATTTTTTTTTACAAGGAATTATCTTCTTTTTTAATTACTTTTAATTAGCTGTAATAAATCAAATACACTGCTGGACAATAATCAATCATTTGTAATCAATAATTTTTCCTAATGGCAATTTTATGATTGTTTTATATACTAGGCTACATTTAATTAGCAATTATTTACATTTTCTGCACATAATAAGGTAGAAAATATACTTTATAGATTCTGTACTGTAATAAATGTCAATTAGCACTGCATCATTCATACATTTTTTGTTTTTTGTTTCATCAGTTCATTCTGCTTTTATTCAGTTTAGCTGCAGATATAGCATGGCACGTCTATGAGAGAGAGATCGCTTCTATTTCAGTGTGAAAACGGCTTCATCTCCATTTAACTTTTCCTCTCCATCAGCAATGATTCTGAGAGAAAACGCACCAGATGTCTGTTTGCTAATGAAACCTAACGCTACTTTCATGCATCTGATAAATCTCGCGCTCTTATTTCAAGGTCGTTGTTAATGCTGTGGTTAATTTGAAAAGTTTCCTTCGTATATTCGGTTCATCCACATTGTTTAAAAACATTTATCATTCAATGGATCTGTGCGTATGATTTAGACACTTACATTTCTGCTCGGTCCATGCAATAAATACAGCTGTCGACGGCTCCGGTAACTCCGTCCATAAGATGCAGAGAGCCATTGACAAACTACAGAAAAGTAAAACTACTTCACGTTATCATTACTGGCCACGAGTCCTATTGATCACACATCAGCTGCGTCAGAAACACTGAAAAAAGTCTAACATTGCTGTTATTTGTTTAATGTGTATTTTGTCGTTGGAATAGCTTAAAATTATTGTTTTTTACATTTAAACTAAACGTTTTAGTTTATATTTATGGTTGAATCCATTTTTTTTTACATGGATACAATATCATTTGCAGCGGGGCATTAAACTGAATTTATTCATTTGATCAAAGCAATTTTATTAAATTAAGCATGGTTTGCACATGCGCATTGCTGAGTTGGAGTTCCGCTCTCTGACCACCTGACCTGTTTATTTAAAGAATTAAAAAAAAAAAAAACGTCCGTTACAGTTGAACTGTGTGGCGGCCGCAGTTACTTACACTTCAACATACCCCTCCAGGCTGGCTGAGAGACACAGAAGAACTACGAGCAACTCTGAAGAAGGTAAAATAATCAACTTTGTATACCCTTAATGTTTATTATTTTATTGTTTTCAATTAACGTTTTACCTGACTGGCCTCGTATTTTCAGCATTCACGCTCGATAGTATGTAACTATCACTAGGATATCACTATTATTTCTAAATGCATAATTATGCTAGACATTTTTTTCCGCTCAATTTCTGACACTTGAAATGCAGTAGTAAACCCCCATGTTCAAGCTTCAAACTTCATGGATGCAAACAGCGCGCTTTTCGACACCTCCCGCTTTTTTCGCGTCAGTCTGCATGATTGCAGTTATGAGAGATTATAATTTCACAAAGTCATCTGAAGTCATTCCATAGGCCATAGCTTAATCTGAGGGACAGAATTATATTTAGATAATTAAATTACAGTTTACGGAAACTCGTCTTCCCTCTCCCTGCGGCTGTCAATCATTCTCCATTTTATATTCAAACCGCGCGCCTTGTCCGTTACAGCAGGATCGAGCAGGATACACGGTAAAACTCTCTCCAATATGATATATTCACATTATGATGCTTGATCTGTAGATAAAGGGCTGTGGATTTGCATAAAATGATTATTTTGTTGGAGTTTTGTGCTGTTTTTAAACGACTCGCCACGGTGTGTCTGTTAGATCACACATTACAAGAACTATGAATTGGCATCAAACCAACAATAAATGGAATTTAAAACCGTGAAGAAACAAATGATCGATAAACTGTTGGACAGATATACACAAGGATTTGTGCGCTCGACATTTCTTAGCTTTGTGCCGTGAACGAATAGTTCGATTTAACCGGTTCTTCTTAAGGCTGGTTCACACGGCAGGATAATTAGGCCGATTTTAGCCCCGATTCACCCCTTCCGACAATTTTAGGATGCTCCGATTATCGTAAAATAATCTGATCAAATATTCCTGCCGTGTGTGGTGTGTTAAGACTGCTCTCCTCTGCTCGGAAGAATGTCGGGACCGCTCCGATCTCAAATCGGGGATATCCAACATGTTGGATTTATTTGGCCCGATTTCGTCTCGTGTGTGGTGTCCCCCGAGGACAAACAATCACGCAGCCTGTGGACTGTGGCGTGTAGCCAATCAGAAAGTGAGGTGACGAGGCAGTGATAGTACCGGGAAACAAAATCAAAACAGCCGGCGTATATAATATAACAAATACAAATAAAGTCGATGAGCATAACTACATCCACAACTGCAGTCCACCAGAGTACATGGAAACGAATATATGAACGTTTATTTCAACGGTTATTAATCTGTGTAGTACGTAACAACATTTCTATGAGAGAAAACAACAACTTATCTCCATATTATGATATAGCAAGTATAGTCCATGCTCGCGTTGTCTCCACCTCTTTGACCATCGCCTTTTCTTGTTTTTCTTATGTTTTTTTTTTCGTTAAAAAACAAAGCACAAACTATGGCCACTGCATCCTCTTCGTCCGCCATGATTGTTTACTCTGAAGTCACGTTTGATCTCGAGGGATTTTGCGAGATTTCCCGTCTGACCTGGGAATGCTCGGGAGGCAAATCGGTTCGTGTGTGATGAGTTGATATTGCCGTGTGGCTGCACACCACACACGGAACGACCAAAACTGTTAAACCCGTGATTTTTTATCGCTGTGTGTGGGGTCTCTCATATTTGGAAAATCGGCCGACAATTTTAAAATCGTCCCGTGTGAACCAGGCCTTAGTGAACCGTTTGAACTAGTTCACCAAATCGAACTGAATCGTTTGAAACGATTCACATCTCCAATATGCATTAATCCGCAAATGACTTAAGGCTGGTTCACACGGCAGGATAATTAGGCCGATTTTAGCCCCGATTCACCCCTTCCGACAATCTTAGGATGCTCCGATTATCCGAAAATAATCTGATCAAATATTCCTGCCGTGTGTGGTGTGTTAAGACTGCTCTCCTCTGCTCGGAAGAATGTCGGGACCGCTCCGATCTCAAATCGGGGATATCCAACATGTTGGATTTATTCGGCCCGATTTCTTCTTGTGTGTGGTGTCCCCCGAGGACAAACAATCACGCAGCCTGTGGACTGTGGCGAGTAGCCAATCAGAAAGCGAGGTGACGAGGCGGTGAGGAAGTACCGGGAAACAAAATCAAACAGCCGGCGTATATAATATAACAAATACAAATAAAGTCGATAGGCATAACTACATCCACAACTGCAGTCCACCAGAGTACATGGAAACGAATATATGAACGTTTATTTCAACGGTAATTAATCTGTGTAGTACGTAACAACATTTCTATGAGATAAAACAACAACTTCCATATCATGATGTAGCAATAGTCCATGCTCGCGTTGTTTCCACCTCTTTGTCCATCGCCTTTTCTTGTTTTTCTTATGTTTTTTTCCATTAAAAACAAAGCACAAACTATGGCCACTGCATCCTCTTCGTCCGCCATGATTGTTTACTCTGAAGTCACGTTTGATCACGAGGGATTTTGCGAGATTTCCCGCCTGACCTGGGAATGCTCGGGAGTCAAATCGGTTCGTGTGTGATGTGTTGATATTGCCGTGTGGCTGCACACCACACACTGAACAACCAAAACTGTTAGACTCGTGATTTTTTATCGCCGTGTGTGGGGTCTCTCAGGTTTGGAAAATCGGCCGACAATTTTAAAATCGTCCCGTGTGAACCAGGCCTTAAGCTGTTAACTTTTTTAATGTGGCTGACACTCCCTCTGAGTTCAAACAAACCAATATCCTAGTGTAATTCATTTACTCAAACAGTACACTGACTGAACTGCTGTGAAGAGAACTGAAGATGAACACCAAGCAGAGCCAGATTACAAACGAACTAGCCCACTGCTGGAGCGGTTCTCTTTCTCGAGTCAAGAACCAGTTGCATCAGTTTTCCGATCAGCAGTACGTACACTGAACCGAGAATTGTTTCTATCGAACACGTCCGATTTGATAACCGATGAGCTGATGATACTGCGCATGCATGATTCAGCGTGAAGCAGACTGACACACAGAGTGTCTGAACCGAACTGGTTCTTTTGTTATTGATTCTGACCTGGCGAAACGTAAGTTTATTTCATAACAAATACATTGCAATAAATTATGTATAGTAAATGGATTACGATTTCTGCCCTTATGACATCTAATTTATTTACTTTATATCTTCAAGACTTAAATCCTCATGCACATTATTGCTGTTACTTTATTCCGTGTGTTGTTGCAAAACTTAATTGTAAACTTTCCATGATTATGAGGTTTTTAACTGACTAAAGTTATGATTAAGGACTTTATATTTGATAGACTTCTGTAATGACGTCAATACGTTGAGCGTAAAAGAACAGATGGACTGTTTTTTTTTTTTTGTTTGTTTGTTTTTTTTTTTTATTTTGCGCGATTTCCCGTCTGACCTGGGAATGCTCGGGAGTCAAATCGGTTCGTGTGTGATGAGTTGATATTGCCGTGTGGCTGCACACCACACACGGAACGACCAAAACTGTTAAACCCGTGATTTTTTATCGCTGTGTGTGGGGTCTCTCATATTTGGAAAATCGGCCGACAATTTTAAAATCGTCCCGTGTGAACCAGGCCTTAGTGAACCGTTTGAACTAGTTCACCAAATCGAACTGAATCGTTTGAAACGATTCACATCTCCAATATGCATTAATCCGCAAATGACTTAAGGCTGGTTCACACGGCAGGATAATTAGGCCGATTTTAGCCCCGATTCACCCCTTCCGACAATCTTAGGATGCTCCGATTATCCGAAAATAATCTGATCAAATATTCCTGCCGTGTGTGGTGTGTTAAGACTGCTCTCCTCTGCTCGGAAGAATGTCGGGACCGCTCCGATCTCAAATCGGGGATATCCAACATGTTGGATTTATTCGGCCCGATTTCTTCTTGTGTGTGGTGTCCCCCGAGGACAAACAATCACGCAGCCTGTGGACTGTGGCGAGTAGCCAATCAGAAAGCGAGGTGACGAGGCGGTGAGGAAGTACCGGGAAACAAAATCAAAACAGCCGGCGTATATAATATAACAAATACAAATAAAGTCGATAGGCATAACTACATCCACAACTGCAGTCCACCAGAGTACATGGAAACGAATATATGAACGTTTATTTCAACGGTAATTAATCTGTGTAGTACGTAACAACATTTCTATGAGATAAAACAACAACTTCCATATCATGATGTAGCAATAGTCCATGCTCGCGTTGTTTCCACCTCTTTGTCCATCGCCTTTTCTTGTTTTTCTTATGTTTTTTTCCGTTAAAAACAAAGCACAAACTATGGCCACTGCATCCTCTTCGTCCGCCATGATTGTTTACTCTGAAGTCACGTTTGATCACGAGGGATTTTGCGAGATTTCCCGCCTGACCTGGGAATGCTCGGGAGTCAAATCGGTTCGTGTGTGATGTGTTGATATTGCCGTGTGGCTGCACACCACACACTGAACAACCAAAACTGTTAGACTCGTGATTTTTTATCGCCGTGTGTGGGGTCTCTCAGGTTTGGAAAATCGGCCGACAATTTTAAAATCGTCCCGTGTGAACAAGGCCTTAAGCTGTTAACTTTTTTAATGTGGCTGACACTCCCTCTGAGTTCAAACAAACCAATATCCTAGTGTAATTCATTTACTCAAACAGTACACTGACTGAACTACTGTGAAGAGAACTGAAGATGAACACCAAGCAGAGCCAGATTACAAACGAACTAGCCCACTGCTGGAGCGGTTCTCTTTCTCGAGTCAAGAACCAGTTGCATCAGTTTTCCGATCAGCAGTACGTACACTGAACCGAGAATTGTTTCTATCGGACACGTCCGATTTGATAACCGATGAGCTGATGATACTGCGCATGCATGATTCAGCGTGAAGCAGACTGACACACAGAGTGTCTGAACCGAACTGGTTCTTTTGTTATTGATTCTGACCTGGCGAAACGTAAGTTTATTTCATAACAAATACATTGCAATAAATTATGTATAGTAAATGGATTACGATTTCTGCCCTTATGACATCTAATTTATTTACTTTATATCTTCAAGACTTAAATCCTCATGCACATTATTGCTGTTACTTTATTCCGTGTGTTGTTGCAAAACTTAATTGTAAACTTTCCATGATTATGAGGTTTTTAACTGACTAAAGTTATGATTAAGGACTTTATATTTGATAGACTTCTGTAATGACGTCAATACGTTGAGCGTAAAAGAACAGATGGACTGTTTTTTTGTTTGTTTGTTTTTTTTTTTTTTTTGACTTGGGTCTCTGCAGAGCAAAAGTGGGCGTTTATCACCTTGTGAGTGTTTTCAAACTGCTGGGTGTTTCTAAATCATGCAATTAAAATGATCACCCTTACCCAACCCCAGCCCTAAACCTAACATCACTATGACATTAGCCAATCAGGTATCATGGTGTAAAAACACCCTGATTTGGTAACTCCCATTACATTCCTGCAGAGACCTATGCTGTTTTTTTTTTCAACCGGTTTATTGAATCGAACTGCCCAAAATACTTTTTGACTACATTTTACATGTGTTTGCATCCCTGAAACTCTGAAACTTGACTAATGGTAATGGTTACTTATGCTATCAATAGCTAAAGGTCCTATGTGATCTTTTATTTGCACTCCTAATTATCTTGTGTTCAGTATTTATCAGCCATAATATTACAAGGCGCAGCTATTTGTATCTGGTAATGTTAGTTTGCTACACTATTAACAGCATTTACATGTGGTAGAAATTTACCAAAATGTTAGCCAGCTTTCCTAAAATCATAAAATAAAGTATATATCTATTAATGTTAAATGTTGGGTATTCTTAATTTGTGTATGATGTTAGTAGTTAACACACTTTGATGGCTGAAACTTAAATCATGTTTTCTCTTTCAGCTTCAGGGAAGCAGCCACCAATCAGCTGTTCCTGCTGTGCAAATTATTTGGAATCTCCTGCCAGTGATCATTGCTTGTGTTAAGTTCTATTTCCAATGTCATGAGGACATTTGTGATAATTAGGCATCCTAAAGTGTAAAATTTTCTCTCATCTGGGAAGTTGTCTACCAGATCTACTAAGTAAAACTAGATCATCACTTTTAATTTAGTCACATCCCTTGTAATGAACATTTGATTATTTTGATTTGCTAATCAAATGTTTTGTTTTGAAAGTTTAGATTGTATAAGAGCTTGGCACATTATGATCTAACATGAAATCGGGAGATTTTCTGAAATTATAACATATTTTCTTTCTTTTTTTGTGCAGGATAATGAGGTTGAAGAACTGGAGCGGACAACCATGGCGGTCTTTATCACTGGGAAAGAGGATCCTCTCCATCCACCTAAAGACATTAAAATTGTTGTCGAAGGAAAAGAGGTCCTGAACGAGTTGCCATCGGTTGCTGGGCTCATATATACACTAAACCTAAAATATCCAAAAAGGTTACAGTTCACCTTTGAATTTGTGCAAAAGGTCCTGATGGAGCTTGATGGAATAAAGATGACCCCAAAAGTCACTAGACTGACCACTCAGCTGTACAGGGATTAATTGTATAATTGCATAATTGTTACATTTTATTGTGTTTTTACAGCCAAGACTTTAGATCCTTTTAATAAAAAGGTTGTACTAACAAGGCTGCATTTTCACTGCAGCATTTACAAATGTGGCTGCCCAAGTTCGATGGCTACCAGGTACAAAGGTTGAATAAGCCCAAGTCTTATGAACAACTGAAGAGACTGATTGCAGTGTTTCAAGTATTTCTGCTGTCAATCTTCATACATTTGAAGCAAATGTTCAATGTTGTGAGTTTATTGAACAATAAATGTGTTCTAAAGGAAAAGTGTTCTGAGTAGTCATTGATTAAAATGTATTGAAATCATTAATTAAATAAAATAATTAATTTAATCGGACCTATAAAAATTAGTTTGTTCCAAACTAAAATAATTAATTTAATTTAACCTATACATATTAGTTTAGTTGGTTTGTTCTAATTTAAAAAAATTAGTTTGTTCCAACCTAAAATAATTAGATTGATCAACCTTTATAAAGTGGTTTGCATGGATTTAAAATTTTCAAGTTAAACTAAATTAAATTATTTACATTGAGTCAATGTCAAATGTTTCGTGTGATTGATTACTTCAATTTTTTTAAGTTGATACAAGGTTTTTATTTTTTCAGTGAACGAACGGAGCGCGAGCGCAATCCTGTGACAGTCTCAGGCGGTAAACAGTGGAGCGCGTGAAGGATAGATAAGAGGCACGATTCACGAACACTATTCAAGGTCTCCATTAATTTGTGCGTGTAGTAATTTAATGTGTATACATTTTGAAAGCATTGAATCGCTATAGAAATCGCAATTCATTCGATTCTTAGCATTATGAATCGATTACTGTCCAAGATCGGCGATTCACGATTCAAAAATCATGTTTCAAGATCGATGCATATGAATCGACAGGGTTTGTAATCGATGCATCGAGAAACGAGTGAATCGTTACACCCCTACTTATACTCTTATGAAGATTCCTGTGTCTATAAAAATAACTTATTATCATTCTTCTGAACTTTCTAATACCTAATATTAGTTCTAATGTCATGTTATTTGCACCTTCTGATTGTAACTTTGTTTCCAGCATCTGTCTCTCTTTACTATATGCACTACACTGTAATAAAATATGCTCCACTGTTTCAATTTTGCCACAAAATCTACATCATCCAAAAGGATGCTTCCTGATTTTCTGTAAATTTCCATTTAACGATGAATGTCCTAATCTCAATCTTGCTATTATTACTTCTCTTCTTTTTAAGTCACTTTCTTTTTTTCTTTTTTGTTGGGGGGGGGGGGATTCTACTTTCTTTTGGATTTTATACAGAACCTGTCTTCTCCGTATCCCATTTATGTTGCCAAGATTTAATTACAGCTTGCTTAATAATTGTCTTTGCTTCTGCTTTGCCGGTTTTTTACATCAATTTCTACAATATTTGTATTCACCGATCTCTTAGCATGTTTATCTGCCATTTCATTTCCAATTTTCCATCTATTCCAACATGTGCTGGAATCCATAAAAATTAAACAACCTTGTCATGAGCATGAAGTCTATATAGCAGTTGCATGATTTCTATTATAATATCTTGTCTGCAATTTGATTGTCCTGACTGAATACCTCTTAGAGCCTCCAGTGAATCGGAGCATAAAACTGCTTTCTTATTCTGTGCATATTCTAACCCATATAAATTAAAAAAAAAAAAAAAAACACTAAACATTTCATAACTTGTGCTTTCTTGATTTTAGTCAGTCATTTTTCTACATGTATATTAAAGTTCAGTTTCTCATATAACCACACTCCAAGATACCTTACCACTGATACCTGCTCCAATTGTTTCCCACAAAAACATAACTTAATGCACACATTCCTTTCCTTTGTGAAACATATAACCTGTTTTCTCTACAGATATTCTAAATCCACAGTTCACTGCCCACTCTTCAAATTTATGTATTGCCTGTTGAACTTTCTTAACTGTATAAGTTATATTTCTACCTCTTTTCCAAAGTGCACCATCATCTGCATATACTGACTTCCCCATTCTTTTTCCACCTCATTAAATATATAATTGATCATTATATTAAATAGACTTCCTTGTGGAGTTTCATTTTCAACAGCATAAACTCTAGAGTATGATGTTAACACTCTAACTTTGATTGTCCGGTCAAATACAAGCTTATCTTTTTCCACATCTATGAAAACTCCTATTACAGCCTCTTCATTTATCAGTGCTTTTCTTATCTCTGACTCTAAACATAATACTGAGTCCATTGTTGTTCTACCCTTTCGAAACCCACTCTGGAACGGCGAGACCAAGCCTTTACTTTCTATCTCATATGTGAGTGTATTTACAATCAATCTTTACATTATCTTACACGTGTTTGACGTCAATGCTATTGGTCTGTAGCTTGTTGCCTTAGATCTGTCTTTTCCTTGCTTAACAATTGGAACAATTATGGAATGTTTCCATGATTTAGGTAGTTTACCTTCTTCCCATATTTTATTATACAATTTTAATATACTTGCAAGTGCAACATACAAAATGTTCCTATCATTCTATAGCAAATCTCTTCCTTTCCACGTGACTTTTCTGTTACACTCATTATTGCTCTTTTAAGTTCATACATAGTAAAATCTTTATCTAAACATCTGTTATTTTATTCACATTTTTTAGTTATATCAGGATTATCTCCTTTAACATTTCCACTATTATTTATTGCTTCTTCTGACAAATTATTATTACTATGTATATTTTTAAACACTTTAGCAAACATTTCTGCCTTTTCTTCATTTGTAATCACAACTTCTTCTCCATTTCGTAATGCTGGCATTCTTGAAGTTTTATACTTCCCACCCATTTTTCTAGTCATTCCCCAAATACCAGAAATTTGTACATCCCATCCAGTATTACTACAGTAGTTCCTCCAATATTTTCTTTTTGCAGCTTTAATTGTTTTCCTTACAATAGCCTGAGCCCTTTTATATGTCATAATTTCTTTATATAAAAATGATGATTTTACCTTCCTAAATGCTTTATTTCTTTCTCGAATAGCTTCTCTGCATTCTTCATTCCACCATGGAACTGCTTTCCTTATCCTTATTGTTAAGATTTTACCTATAATTTATGTTGCTATTGCATGAATAATATTACAGACATTTTCATTTTCAGTCATTATTCTCTGACTGCAAATATAGCTGAATCTTTCCCAGTCTGCATCTTTTAATTTCCATATATCTATATTCTCTTTCTCTGTTTTTTTTTTTTTTAACTATAATTCCTATTCTACATCTTATTGGGTAATGATCACTCACTATTGTAGATTTCTTTAATACCTTCCATTAACTTATATTAGCTATATTCTCTGATACAGATGTTAGGTCTAGCATTGATTCTTGCCCATTCACAATATTTATTCTTGTTCCAGAACCATCATTAATACACACCAACCCATTTTCATCCAATACCTCTTCAACTATTTTACCATTAGAATTTGTCCTTTCACTACCCCATACTGTACTGTGGCTATTAAAGTATCCACACCACACTACTGTATTACCACTTAGCTCTACTGTCATTTCTAATTGTATTTTTAGTAATTTCTTACACAGATTATAAAAATGGATCACTCCGATACCTCTCCCCCCTCTGTCCAGGTTTCTATAATAACTGCTTCAATTTCATTAACATTTATAACTCTATAGTTTAAACCTTGTTCAATAAATGTTGCTACTCCTCCTCCCCCAGTTCCATCCCCACTCCACCACCCTCCTGGACTTTTTGGATTTTGTTTGGGCATCTTGAGCCACCCTTGGAGGGTGCGGAATGTAATGTAGTGTTTGGGTTTTGTTTCGTGTTCTTGTTTTCATGTCTCTTAATTTGTAGTATGTTTCATGCTGTTAGTCTCATGCTTCCTTTGCCCTTTTGCCGTCATGTTATTGGTTCCTCTTGTTCAATGTGTCATGTTCGGATTGGTTGTCTTAGTCATGTGTCTTGTTTCCCATTGGTTTATTCGTCATGTTACTCTCATTGTCTGTTATAAGTAGCCATGTTGTTTCCATTGTGATTTGTCTCTGCTGGGTACCTGCTCATGTAAATATAAAAGGGAATGAGAAAGAAGGATAAACAATATTATAAATATTCCATTTGGCAAAGGAGAAGCTAAAGCAATAATAAAAAAATAAATAATGAAGAAATGGCAGGACATATGGGACATGGATAATACTGGAAGAAAAACATCTTGGTTACGTATGTAACCCTCATTCCCTGAAGGAGGAAACTGAGACGTTATGAATGGGATCTTGCCCGACAGCCCGATCAACTTCGAGCGGTACAAAACGAGCCAATGGTACGTAGTACCTTGGTCTGCGGGATTTGCATCACGAGCTCCCCCCCGCAGAGCGGGAATATAAGGAGCAGCACAAGCAACTCACATTCAAGTCTTCGCTGAGGAGCCGAGCCAGTGACCCGGCCGTTCAGCGGAACAGCGATGTGGCAAGGGGACGTAACGTCTCCGTTCCCTCCTTCAGGGAACGAGGGTTACATACGTAACCAAGACGTTCCCTTTCATATGGTCACGTTTGACTTTACGAATGGGGTCCCTTACAAAACGCTACATGGCTGTCTTCCAGCGACCCGTGTGAGTGATAGCACCCTGCCGTGAGGCCAGAACGAGCGAGGACCTATAGCTTACACAGAATACACTAGGTAGCATATTCCAGCTGGACGTATGCTAGCAGGCTGCCTGCCCGTGGGACGACTTATAGAAGGCAGGTAACTCTGAGGGACCCAGCCCGCAGGGTGGAAGTTTCAACAACAGAGCTGGCAAGGGGCTTGCCAAGGGAAAGACGCATGCTGCAAAGAGACATACTGTGGACATACACACTTGGGATTGCCCAGAAAAGGGGAATCACAACACATGGAGGCACCTAGTCCCACACAGGGCTGACCAATGGGCATGTACGCAAGTGTTGGACATTAACAGTGCTGGAGGAACCCAGGGTTCTGACTGAGGAACTCACCTGAGGGGAATAGCGCAAGCATCCAGTCCGCAGAGTGTGCAAGGTGCAGCAAGTGGATTGACACCGAGCAGGTCCTTACTGGCCCGAAGGGGCAAGTACCTGGGAGGACACAGGCTCTACACAGAGATTATAAAATCTCACGAATGTGTTAGGTGTCACCCAGCCCGCAGCTCTACAGATGTCTGTGATCGAGGTGCCATGCGCCAGCGCCCAGAAGGTAGCTACACTCCTAGTTGAGTGAGCTCTCACCCCTAGGGGGCATGGCAGGTCTTGAGCCTGATAAGCCAGGACAATAGCATCCACAATCCAGTAGGATAACCTCTGCTTGGAGACAGCCTTTCCCTTCTGCTGGCCTCCGTAACAGACAAAGAGCTGGTCTGAGGTCCTAAGGCACTGAGTTTTGTCCACTTAGGTGCGGAGTGCACGTACTGGACAGAGCAGTGCCAGGGCTGGGTCTGCCTCCTCCAGGGGCAGTGCTTGCAAGTTTACCACCTGATCCCTAAAAGGAGTGGTGGGAACTTTGGGCAGGTACCCAGGCCGGGGTCTCAAGATAACGTGAGAGTTTGCCGGCCCGAATTCCAGGCACACTTAGTCAACTGAAAATGCCAGCTTGTCCCCGACCCTCTTCACCGAAGCCAAAGCCGTCAGGAGCACAGTTTTCAAAGATAAAAACTTTAGCTCTACTGAAAGCAAGGGTTCGAAGGGAGCTCTCTGCAGTGCCGATAGAACCACTGCGAGGTCCCAAGAGGGCGAGGCGGATTGAGCCTCCTTGCTCCTCTCAGGAACCTGATGATCAGATTGTGCCTCCCAAGAGACTTACATTCAACAGGGTCATGGTGAGCCGAAATGGCGGCCACATAGACCTTGAGGGTGGAAGGAGACAGCCTTCGTTTCATCCTCTCCTGAAGAAAGGAAAGCACTGACCCAATCGGACATTTCCAGGGGGTTTTCACACCATGAAGAACACCAAGTGACGAAGAGGTTCCACTTAAAAGCATAGGCGTGTCTGGTGGACACGGCTCTAGTCAAAGTGATGGTAGCTACCACCTGTGGTGGCAAGGTACCTAAACCTTCTGTGACCCATCCAGAACCCACACATGTAGGTTCCACAGATCGGGACTTGGGTGCCAGAGGGTGCCCCGTCTCTGAGAAAGAAGGTCCTTCCTCAAAGGAATTGGCCAGGGAGGGGCTGTCGCGAGGAGTACAAGTTCGGGGAACCAGGCCCGGCTGGGCCAAAAAGGGGGGAACCGCATACTTCCACAGGCCCAGCAGCCAGCTGTGTGCCAGGGCATCCGTGCCGAGAGTGCCCTCGGTCAGGGAGTAAAACAACTGGCAGTGGGAATTTGCATCAACTGACGGTTGATGTACGCTACGGTCGTAGTATTGTCCATATGGACCAGAACGTGCTTGTCTTTCAGCAGGGCCCTGAAGTGGTGCAGAGCAAGCCGTACTGCTAGCAACTCGAGGCAATTGACATGCCACTGAAGTCGGGGTCCAGTCCAGGAGCCCGACGCAGCATGCCTGTTGCACATGGCACCCTACCCCGTGGCAGAGGCATCTGTTGACACAACAACATGTCTGGACACTGGTTCTAGGGGCACACCGGCCCGTAGAAACGAGGGGTCCAACCACGGGGTGAAGTTTCGGTGGCAGGCCGGAGTGATGGTCACTCGGAGCGTGCCCTGTTGCCATGCCCATCTCGGGACTCGGTCGTGAAGCCAGTGCTGAAGCGGTCACCTCGAAACCTGGGGGGACGCCGGGCGAACTGATTTGCGTAGCCGAGCCTGAGCGTCCGGATGAGCACTACAGGCATACCCATGGTGGGGCAGTGGGTCCCTTAGTGAGTCCCTTAGTGGGGGCGGAGTGCAGGCCCTCCTCTGACTCCAAGTAGCAAAGAGGGCATGAGAAGGCGAAGCGTTCTCGAGCCGGCTTTGCATGGAAACTGGCAAGGGGAGAGGAGAACAAGAGCAATGAGGAAGCACGTCGTTCGTGGCCTCTTGGGACACGGAGGTAGAGGAAACAGCTCTTTTATTGAAGGTTTGGGTACCACCGGCCACAATGCCAGTGGTGGAACAAAAAGAAAACGAGAACAAAGGATTCTCCCCTGGCCCTCCTCCGGGGGAAGGAGTGGTCCTGCTACCATCTCCTGACGAGCTGACGTCTCCAACTCCGGATTGCCCGTCTCAGGAACGTCACTTTGCCTGGCGTTTGGCCGGCTTAGGGGCAGAGATGGGTTGCACCGCCTTTTTGCGGCCATCTCCTCGCTGCGGCCGGGGTGAAGGCTGCTGCTGTGGCTGAGCGGGACTCTATACCTTTTAAGGTAATCGAGTCTCGATCCCAACACCAAGATGGTCATGTCCCGGCAATGAGAACATGAGCCATCCATGAACGCAGTCTCAGCGTGCTGAAAGCCCAGACACGTGACACAGCGATCGTGGCCTTCACGAGGAGCGATGTATCGACCGCACCCAGAAACACACGGGCGAAATGACTTCTTTAAAAAGACGTGAATCAACGCGTATCTCTTTTGTGAAAGAAATTTGCTCTTTCAGAGGTGTTGAAGCGCTCAGGGGAACGCGGGAGCTGACGACGGAACCCTAGATGAACCACTAAATCGAGCCTTTCACACCAACACCAGTGACTCTTGCTTGTAGCTTGCTTGTAGCACTCCGGTGAAAGCAGCAAGCGATTTGCTCGGCTCCGAAGCAAAAGCTAAATAGCTAAACTAGCTCCAAACTAGCTCCAAAGTATACTTAGTAAAATAAACTTGAAATATGCTACTTATTCATAAAGGAGAGCTTAAACTTAAGCAATTGTGTTTGTGAATTATTTCTACATGGCAGCGCCTCTCTAGTAGTAGTGACAATGTGGGATTTAGTTATTAATAGAAATTTTAATAGAAGTTTTCAGTTTCTCCTGTTCAATTTCAAGCATCCAGTAATACAATCACACATGTCTTGTGGACCTTTCGGATTATACATTTATTTGTCATTGTAAACGTTAGGAAATGGTGCCTTAATGTGGAAGTCCTTCAAACATTTATTATCCTGTTGCTCCCTCTATAGGACCATATTTTTTTCAGTTTCTTTAGTAGGATATCATGGTTAACAGTGTAGAATGCTTTTTAAGATCTAAAAATACCCCAACTGTATTGTTTATTTTATATTGCGTTAGATATTTTCTCCACAAATTCAATTAATGCATGTGAGGTTGTTCTGTTACTTCTAAACCCATATTGTTGATTGCTTAATATATTGTATTTTACAATAAAATAATTTAGTCTTGTAGAAAATAACTTTTCCGATGTTTTTGAAAACTGTGAAAGCAAAGAAACATGCCTATGATTTGAAAAATTATGTAGATCTCCAGTTTTATATATGGGTATAACTTTAGCAATTTTTTAGGAAATAAACCTTTTGTAGGGACAAGGTGCATATATGTACCAGGGGTTTCTCAACATACTCAATAATATGTTTAACCATAGACTTATCCATATCGTCCAGTCAGTTGACTTCTTATTTTTAAATGATTTAACAATATCAATTATTTATTTTCCATTTGTTCCTCTTATATACATTATTTCTGATTTACATTACCCTTCTCTCTTTCCGTTCTACTTTTACTTCCAATTTCTTAAATCTCCCCAGCCAGACTGGCACCAACATTGACAAAAAAAAAAAAAAAATCATTAAATTCATTAGCAATTTGTTCCTTATTACTTATAATTATATTATTATTTGTCGTAAAGTAAGATGGGCAACTTGTCCTTCCAACATTGTTTCTTACTACTGTATTTCATTTAATATTTTCCACTTTTTTGTAATGTTATTCCTATTATTATCCAACGATCTACTATAAAACTCTCTCTTACTGTTTCTAATGATATTAGTCAATTTGTTCTTTTTTTTTTTTTTATAAAAAGCTTATATAATGTATTTTTCCCTCTGCATGATTTTTGGATTCCCTTTGTTAACCACGGTTTTTCAGCAAATTTCTGTTTCCCCATTTTCTTTACTAAGGGACAGTTTTTGTCATAAGATGTTATTAATATAGATATAACATAGGCTTAATCTACGTCTTCAACATAAACCTCCTTCCAGTCTTGTTCTTTTAAGATCTGCTGCTGCTGCTTTTGCCTGACCCGCTATCATTCCTACCCAGCCAAACACGGCCGTTGAGCAGCATTAAGCATCATCGCGACAGCTGCTCTCCTCGCAAAACCACACGTCGCGGCCAATAGACCGTGCAAGCTCTGAGCTCGCCTCGCTTGACACAACGATAGTGCCGCGTGAGACCGAGCTCTCCTCGAGCACTGGATTGCAGCAGCAGGAATCCAACCAGCCTGGGTCGCACCCCACTTCTCACCACAGCAAGCCTCTCTCACTTCCCGCCGCAGCTCAGCCTTTCAGTTTGAGGCCGCTTCCTCTAGTGGCGCAGACCGCGCGACGTTAACCAATACATTTTCAGGCGAAGACGCTAAAAGTAGGTTCTTCTTCATTGGATTTTTATGTTCAGTTAGGCTTACCCGTTCGATGCATGTGCTCCCATTCGGACGCCGGCGAGAGCCTCCTGAACAGACAACCTTTACCTTTCCACTCTACGGTCGGCGAGACTTAACCCGTTTGATGCGGGTGCTTCCTTCGGACGTCGGTAAGAGTCCCTCAGCCATGCAACTCACCTTTCCATTTGACGGTAGGCGAGGCTTAACCATTCGATGCTACGAGTCTCGACCTCTCGTCAAATCCTGAAAAAAAAAAAAAAAACTCTCTGCTACCCTCACATCTTTTAACCCCATCTGGCGAGGCTTACCCGTTCAATGTTATGAGTTGAATGCCCCATCGGATGCCGCGATAGTCCTCCCAGTTGGGTTTCCTTTCCACTCTCCCCGTCCGGCGAGGCTTACCCATCTGATGCGTGCGCTCCATTCAGGATTTCCCTTTGGATGTCGCCAGAGTCCTCCTTGTTGGCCAGCCCAAAGCTTTTTATCTGCCAAACCGAGAGGACCCAGACGTCCGTCATCCTGAGTCTCAATCTCCTGACGGAGGCTTCATGGGCCCTCTCGATCAGCATTAGGCCCTTCGCCCACTGAATAGCAGGGGCTATCAGCCAGTAGGGCCTGTACGCCATTATAAGCTTTCAGAAATACCCCTCTATCTATCGATCTGTGTTATCTATCTGAAGATAACATCATATGGAACTAACATAAATTAAAATAGTGCAATATGTATATGTATATATATATAATTTTATTTTTGTTTATTGGGTGTTTGGATGACTTGATCAATATGAACATATAATATCATCGAATGGCAAGATGATGCAGGTATAGAACAAGGTTCAGTAAATTCACAGATTGTGCAGTTTTGAGTGATCTATCACTTTAATGGTATTTAACACTTGTTGCTTACAGTTTTTGATAGATAGACCTTGAAATTTTAAATGACAAACCATGTACTGGGGTATATTGTGCCTATAGTGATGTTCTTGTCTAAAAATATTCTGTACCTGTGGTAGCACAAAGCTTGCTCTAAAAAAACACAGCAGCAGTTCCTGTCGCTGCGCTCTGTGGCTGTCCATCTGGGAGGCAGCCTGCATACACTTCTAAATGAGAAAGTTGGGTCTGATCGTCCAGCCATGACAAAAATAGATTACTCTGGGGAAAAAAAGAGAGGGGAGACACCAACAGAGTATGTGTGTGTGATTGGATCGATTGGCATAAGACAGACAGTACACTTGTAGAATCTGAAGTGCAGAAAGTCTGTCTTGTTTTAAAAGCTGCTGAAAAAAATGTGTACAACACACACATCAACATAAAGGCAATATGGAGTTGCCCCCCAAAAAAGTAGAAACTAAAGCTAAAACTAAAAAAGAAATAGTATTTAGGAAATATCAAGCTCCACATTAGGGAAAAAAATAAAAAATACTTTAATGTCTCAACTGTTTTTTTTTTTTGTTTTTTTTTTCTAGACAGCAATAATATAACATTGAAAGCAAATGGACAAAACAATTAATAGTTAGAAGTTCCAAAGGCTAAAATACCTGGTATTTAATGTCTCTTTAAGAATTTCAGAATCTCAGTAAAGTCTTAAACTTATGTACAATCACAAGTCCAAAAAAAAATGAAATAATAAAAATAAATATTACATCAAACATTTTTGTATATGTATATTTCCACTAAATTATGACTAACATCTGAGGTGACGCTGTATTGTAAACCTTGTTCTCTGAAGGAGCAAGGTCTGGTTCTGCAACGTCTGGCTGCCAAGGTTATGGAGGAGCTTGACAGGGTCTGCAGTATGGACTCTTTGGAGTGGTCTTAGTGGTCTTTTACAATCTTAAAGTGTGGACAGGACAAAGCAAAGCTAGGGCTGGGTTTGCCTCCTCTGGGGGCAGCGCTTGCAGTTTCATTACCTGATCCCTGAAGGGAGTAGTAGGAACCTTGGGCACATAGCCTGGCCGGGGCCTCAGTGATATCTGGGATTCAGCCAGCCCAAAAGCTAGTCACAATTATTTGACTGAAAACTCATGCAGGTTCCATAAACTCTTTATGGGGTTCAGTGTAACCAGGAATAGTGTCTTTATTGAAGGAATCTTTAGCTCCACTGACTGCAAAAGCTCAAATGGGACCCACTGTAGTGCTTCGATCAAAAGAGATAGGCCCCAAGAGGGTATAGAGGAAAATTGAGGAGGGTTCAACCTTCTCACCCCGCTATGGAACCTGATGACCATGTTGTGCTTCCCCACCATTCACCACTACATGGTGTTGTGGTTAGTGGAAGTAGCAGCGACATACACTTTAAGGGTGGAGGGAGGCAGCCTTTGCTCCAACCCTTGCTGCAAGAAGGAAAGCACAACTCTAACTCTGAACAGGTTCCACTTCAGAGTGTAAGGTTGCCACTACCTCTTGGGGTAGGTCACCTAGAACAATGTCATCTTTAGAAAGATGCGTCCACCCATGAGTGCTCTGTTAGGGAAAAAGGCTATTGTAGCTTATTAAAGATTACAGGGGAGATGGCCGCTTGCAACACAAACAGGGCGTAGTGCAGCCTGATGTGTGCAGCCCACTCGACACAGGAAACCACCATCGCTTTAGCACCATTACACCAACACAGAAGAGCTTCCTAGAGTGCACTGAACTCATTGTCTTGAAGACAAATGAAGTTTGGCAGAATGATGTTATCTCTCGGCTCTGAAGTGGAAAAGTTGAGCGTACGGTGCATCTACTGTCTATTTATACTCACGTTGCGATCAGCGGCAGGTGGATGCAATCATTGCATGCCAATGTGCATTGGCTTGTTAGGTTTACACTCAAAGTAGATTGGTTTTTCTCTGGCGAGATTCCAAATTAGTTGTTCACTGATGTGACGTCGAAAGTGACTGACTAAAAGGGAACTCTTATGAAGTCTCCTGAGCTATAAAAGAGCAACCTCAGAGAAATACGATTTGGAGTCAGAAACATTTCTCAGCAGGATTTCTTTGCAGAAACTTTTTACTTTCTTTTTCTTGGAAGAGTAAAAGTGCACAAACAGATCAGGGCAAGCAGCAAAAAAAAAATAAAAAAAAAAAATATTCCATTTACATTATATATTTCTGCATTAACTTTTAAATCCATTAGATATTTTGGCCCCACAACATTAAAATTAGAAGCAACAAACTGTAAAAGACCAAGCTGTCAGCCTATAGCCAAGGTTCAAAATCAGGTATAGGTGTAAGTGTCAGTATCTTAAAAAAAGTTAAATAAATAAGTAAACAAAAAAAATAAAAAAATAATAATAAATTCATGTTTTACTGCAAAGAGCATTAGCATTAGCATTGCTTTCGATAAATGTGTTAGGGTTACTATGGAAACAAAAGCTGCCCATTAAAGAGAGAGCCTTTGTGCCTAGAATTTTTTTTTAATAATAAATGAAAATAATAATAATAAAAATGTATCTCAATCCTGAGTGATTTTGAGATATTGAGCTTCAAAGATTTTGCTTTCCATATAACAAAAGTGATATGGGAAACAAGTCTTTTTCATACATGAAAATGGGAGAGAACCTAAATGTATTATAAGAAAGAAAATAAAATTCAGGTCATTTGAGTGGCAGTATTAAGCCCATTTCTCTCTCATTGACATACAGGCAAAGGCAGGAGAAAATACTTTCAGCTAAATACCACCATTCTCACACACACAATCTATGGGCCCTATCATACACCTGGCTCAATGCGACCCAAGTCGTAGCTCAAGTGTTTGTTAGTTTCGCATTTTCACATTAGCAAATGCATTTGCACCCATTTGTGCGCCCATTGCAGTGCTGGTCTAAAAAAGAGGTGTGTTCAGGCGCATTGCTAGTGCAATGCTATTCTAAGGAGCTGAAAATAGACTGCACCATAGACCAACTCAAACCTGTAGTCCAAAGTCAATGGTGCAATTTTTTTTTTTTGTTATTTAAATAGCGAGTTGGTAGAAATTTCAGGTCCACAGTGCGCGTTGACTTTGCTTATTACACACAGAAATATGCATCACACAAACATGTCGAATATTAAAAACAAAAGGATTACAGTGTAAAATAATATTATTGTGTAGACTACATAAATATAAAAATGTAATGATGGATAGTCATTGCGTGTATTAGAATTAGGCTACCTATTTGCAATTCAGCCTATTACTACTTATAATGTTGAATGAAATTGGCTAATTAATTGAACAATCGTCCCAATACACACACATACATATTATCGCGCTGAGCTATTTGAAAGCATGCACTGCTACTTCATCCCACACCTTCTTCACCTCGGGAAGCTTTGGTGGATTCCTGCTTGAAGCGTTCAGCTTTTCCGCCAACAAATTCCGCCATGTAAATAGCAATCCGCCATGCCCCGAGCACATCTCACTCTTAAAGGGAATGGGAGATGAATGTTACGCCAAATACTTATTAAGAGAAAAGGGACAGCCCATTCCAAAAATAAGCCCTGGCGCACGAACAGTTTTTCTGTCGTTAAAATAGCAAAAGTGGATTTGGACACACCCTGAGTGCACCTGCGGAGTGCGCTTTACACTTTGCATTTAGATTGTTAAAATAGGGCCCTCCGTGTGACAACTCTCTCTCTCTCTCTGTGTGTGTGTGTGTGTGTGTACTTTCAATCAAATGTCATGAAGTCTTTACCGGAAAGCTGAAGGTGATTGCTGATAGGCTGTCCCAATCAGTGGCACCTGCACAATCCAATCTCGTTTGAGAGGGAAACAACAAATTGAGGGTTTCCGAGATTTTTCTTTATTCCTTTTTTATTTGTTTACATTTTAGAAGAAGTAACAGGTACTTACGGTTATGGATAGAAATGTTGCGGAGTAAAGAGGACAATATTTGCCTCTAAAATGTACTTGAGTAAAGTCATGAGTACTCTCCAAAAATGATAATCGAGTAAAGTACAGATCCCTCAAAATTGTACTTAAGTACTGAACTCAAGTAAATGTACTCCGCTACTGTCCGCCTCTGACTGTTATACAAATTTTTACAAAATAAATCCAGTCATTCTGTGAATCTTTATGTGAAGGTGAATGATTTCTCCACACAAATTTCACAAACAGGTTCAAGCAAATTCGCTGAGTTGACCAATAAAAAAAATTCTATGTAAGATTTGTCTGTGTAAGCGGTGCTTCAAACATCTCTACTGTTGACATTAGACAATGGGCTTTTGTTGTCTGCGACCTTAATGTGACAGCATCTTATCTATGGAAAATTTCAAGTCAAATCACTCATAAACTAAGTAGCATATAGGGAAAGGGCTAATAATTCCTAATAACAGAATAAATATTTTTAGACCAAGGAGCTGCATATAGGTTTTTTATTGTGGAAGAAGTGGAGAGAGCGAAAGTGGCTGCCCGAGGCAGTGGTGCTGGAATAATGGAAGACTTGGTTGGATGGAGGGCTTGCAGCCATGCTCCTGGCTTGAGGAGGGGTGGCTGATGTTCACAAGTGAGTCGAGGAATCAGCGCCATCTGCCATGACTGGGGAGGAGCACGGAATGGGAGACTTGCTGCCGGCTGCCCTCGACAAGAGGAGCCATCACCATCCAGTAGGAGGTGGAGGAGCGTTGTGCAGTCCCCCAAAGATGTCCAGTAACATCGCATGGTATCGCGAGTGAGAGCCTTGAATCATAACCAAATTCTAAGTGGTGTTCCATTGGCTCAAGTGGAAGAGCATTGCATTAGCAGTGCAAGGTTGTGGGTTTGATTCCCAGGGAACATGTTAGGTAAAAAATGTTAGCCTGAATGCACTGTAAGTTGCTTTGGATAAAAGCATCTGATAAATGTAAATGAAAGTGAACTCACCATTAAATAACGTTCAGGAAAATATTATAAATTATATTTATATGACTTCATTGAACACCCCTAGTTTCCCAAAACAGTACATACAATGATTGAGGGTTAAAGGGGGGGGTGAAATGCTATTTCATGCATACTGAGTTTTTTACACTGTTAAAGAGTAGGATTCCCATGCTAAACATGGACAAAGTTTCAAAAATTAAGTTGTACATTTGAAGGAGTATTTTTGTTCCCAAAATACTCCTTCCGGTTTGTCACAAGTTTCGGAAAGTTTTTTTTCGAGTATGGCTATGTGTGACGTTAGATGGAGCGGAATTTCCTTATATGGGTCCTGACGCACTTCTGCCGGAAGAGCGTGCGCTCCCGTATAGCGAGGCTGAGCAGCACAGACATTTCACTGATCAGAGCGATTTATTGTTCAGAGCGAGAGCGTCGCGAAATGTCACAAAAGAAGTGTGTTTTTGGTTGCCAGGGCAAGACAACCCTGCACAGATTACCAAAAAAAAAAAAAACAGCATTAAGGGACCAGTGGATGGAGTTTATTTTTACAGAGCATCAATGGAGTTGTGCAAGTGTTTTTGTTTGTTCCCTGCATTTCGAAGATGCTTGTTCACAAGGCCCAGTTTGACGACGGATTTGCGTATCGTTTATTTCTTAAGGATGATGCAATCCCAAGGAAAAAGGGTCACAATCGTGTGTTGGAACCACAGGCGGTGAGTAAAACTGCTTCAAATATCTCTGCCTCCTTGTTAGTGCGTCCCCTTCCATGCCAGAGACCCGGGTTCGAGCCCCGCTCGGAGCGAGTCGTTGCTGCTGCTGCTTTCGTTCAGTTTCAGCCTCTGGATCTGATTCTGGATCATAAATAAACGGCTTAATCTGACTGTAAGCCATGGTTTGTTTTGGATAATGGTTTTTCCCTCACGGTAATGTCACAGCTTCCACATGCTCTCAACGCAAAAGCCTATTCGCGCTCGTGATTCTTTAGCTCCGCCCACACGTCACGCCTCCAGGCGCTCGTGTTTTTCCGGGAAAAATCGGCACAGACTATCTTTCTCTTATGAATATAATAAAACTAAAGACTTTTTGGATTTATGAAGGATGCAGTACTACTCCATAGGTACTCAAGATTAACAGGATATTGAGTGAAAACCAGCATTTCACCCCCCCTTTAAGCATTTGTTCAAAATCAAAATGTTTTAGGCATGCTTGGTTTCATGACCATAGTATTTACTCTTTTTTTCTTTTCAAAGTGAAACAAAACACTTGTAAAGTTTCACTTTCTTCCACTGTCTTTTATCAGACAAGTTATACTGCATATGCATATCTAACTAACTAGTTGATAAATCACACCTCTCAAAGTCTTTCAGAGTTTTTGCCTACTGCCATAGTGTGTTCATTACTCATCTTTAAATTGACTGCTTTGAGGCATCCAGTAATAAGGAAATATGATTGTTTCCTCTTTCCATTCCCTGAATATCATCTCTAATTACATTTATACTCCATGTCTGTGTTAGATGAATGCTCTCTGCCATTGCCTCTTCATTTCGGTTAGCATTCCAAGTTCTCGCACATGGGGATAGAGGTTCAGATGACTGCTTTTAGTTATACATACAAACAACCACATAGATTGGTATTCATTCCGCTTTTCCCGTGTTTGCTGGGGAAGAAAGCTTGGCTTCCAAATGGCTGCTTTTCGAGTACTCTATTGATCACAGCTGAAGATGACTACTGCATGACAATGTCACCGATTTACAGGTCCAGATTATCAAAACAACATGAGACCAGGAGAGAAAATTAGCCAATTCAGTTTTGTGTGTGTGTGGAAAATGCTGTTCTGCAATGTGGGTGAAATCATGTGAAGAACTGTGATTTGGGGCTTTGATAAATTCCATTGAGAAACAAATACGTAATGTGGAAGATTTTTATTAATAAGATTTTAATCAATCAAGAATAATCAATGTGAATCTAGCCATTTTTGTTGCTAGTTGTTTTTCCATTATAATCCTATAGGTAAAGGATAGAAAGGAATATGCCTACGTGCTGGAATGTTCAGAACTGATGAGAAACATATGGTCAGACATACAGAAAGGGCCTTTCTTTTTACCAAAACAAGTAGGGGCCTCTCCTCTCTAGGGAGGTATCAAAATTGCAAGCATAAGGAAAAGTTTGACTATTTGGAAACGCCCTGTATAGGGTATATAATGAGATGCTACATAGCATTCGGGAGATCTCCTTGCAAGGAACTCTCGGCTTTGTTTTGCTTAAAATAAAGTCTTTTCTTCTGAGAGAAAAATCCCTGACTGAGTTTGATTCTTCTGAGAACCGGCAAAAGACACCACAGTAAATGTTGCCACAAATCAAGAGTTTAAGGATTTTCAGTAACCTCTTTTAATGTTTCCATAGTGATTTCAGTTTGGATTATAACAGATATCAAAGAAAGGAAGTAAATTAAGATCTGGGGAAAGAAGATATTAGGCAGATTAACATTGTCAGTACCAGCCTCCTTTACACGGGGGAACTGCAGTTAATTGAATACCAGTCTGTCTTGGCTTTGTTTATAGTACTCGTGACATACACGCCTTCAATTTTTATCATCACATTATGTTTCATTATTGTGATTCCCCTATACATTACCACGTCACATTTTGTGTTGTACATTTTGAAAGCTGAACAGTGCTTGGCCACTGCAAGCATGTTTTACTGTTCTAAAAACATAAGGGGGGGTTGCAGTATTGCATTGTCTTGTAATTATTTAGATAGCTAGCTATAAAGACGTAAAGATAGGACAGCACAAGATAGGGTAGGATTCATCCATCCACAGGAAGCAATTGGCTCTTTGCAGAAGACAAACACATAATATACATAATAAAGGCCACATAATATATATATATATATATATATATATATATATATATATATATATATATATATATATATATATATATATATATATGAAAAACCGCAACAAATATGCATGGACAGGTTATTTTTTATTTTATTTTTTTTTTGTGGCTAACCTTTTTGCATATGCATTGTATGCCGTAACCCATTAAACCCATTGTTTTCTCGTATACTTCTCTAGTCTTGTCACTCTTGGGCAAATGGTCTGACAGGTCCTTCCTAAAAATGTGACCAAGCATCAATTATGTGACAGAATTCATCACAGCCTTCCCAAACAACACTGACACTGACACACACACAGTATAAAATGTAATTACATCAGACAGGTGTGTGTGTGTGTGTGTGTGTGTGTGTGTGTGTGTGTGTGTGTGTGTGTGTGTGTGATAACAGAATAAAAAAAATATATATATATATCCCAAACCCTACTTAGAAATCCTGGTTTACATATTCACTTTACACATGCACATAATTTCCACAGCGCCCTGCATATATTCAACAAATCCTCTCCATAACAGACACCAATGTATAATCTGTAACCTCCCATCTTCTTTTTTATTTTTTGATGTCTGTAAATTGCACCACCAGCAGCTGTATCAATGTTAAGCAAATGCTTCTTTCTTCAAAATGGCTGTTTGTGGCAGACAGCTCCATTTGGCTGATAGCTTCTCCCAGCATGTGTCCTGGACTGGTCCGCATTTATCATTCATCAACGTTCTCGCCACATAAACGGCACCAAAAGCCTTGTCAGTCCTCATTCCCTCATATATTTACCAACCCACACAATCAATATGAGTTAAAGCTCTAATTTCCTAAAAAATGTAAAAATGTGTTTTCTTTACCAAGAAAGTGGCAAGATGAAAACCACTTTTTTTCTGTTTCAAACTTTTACATAGCATTTTAAGATTATAATAACATTAGAAATTACAATCTAGATTTTCAAAGATTTATTATAACGACTAATGCAATAAATCCATTGAATCAATACAAAAGTTTTTTTTTTTTTATCATATTGAAACTAAACAAAAAAAGTTGATCCAAATATGACAACCTCATATTAATAATTAATAACTGTCAATATAAATCTTATAAATAGCTTACATTTATTCCCCAGAAAACCACAGGTTCCATAGGTTGTGTGGGGGGGTGGGGGGTGCAAGAAATCACATGCAATTGTCATGTGCATCTCGTCTGTAAAGCCGGTTCTGTGATTACTATTAAATCTCTATCACATGCTCTCAGATGGAGCATCATTTAATATACCGAGCAGTAGATCACTGACAAGCTATGGAATATCACCTTCATAATATTGCTCAGCTTGTCTGCGTACTGTTTACAATGTGTGGAATGGTGCGCTTTGATATACTGTGTGTGTGTATATATATATATATATATATATATATATATATATGTGTGTGTGTGTGTGTGTGTGTGTGTGTGTTTCTCCACTCTGTGTTAAATTGGTAAGTATATGTTTAAACACATGTATACACTTGTCTGTGTTGCTCTTTAAGTAACTTCCCTTGTAAAATATTTTTGTATACAATTATGTCCCTTGTTGATATCAGTCAATATAAGGGAAAAATGGTTCAACATAAAGAAAAAATAGACAAAAAGTAAAAAAAAAACAACACTTGAATGTGAGTGCTAATCATTAGAAAATCATAGAAAGCAACAAAGAAAGAAAAGAAAAATATCTCTTCTTAAACCGTGAATGTGAAGGGTACATAACCATTACCATTACTTAGTGAAATTATTATATTGTGCCAGGGTAAAAATATTTGTACTAATATATATATATGTATGAAGTAGAACCAGATTGAATTTATGTAATATTTTGACCACTTATTGCCCACAACACAGTTGATTGTTTAATTGATCGATCAATCGATTGATTGATTGTACATCACTTTATACCATATTAATAAGAATCACTGCATCTATTAATTTGAATGCATTGTTAAATAAATTAATAGGACATTAAAAAGAGTGTCATCCATTTACCCAGATTCCAACATGGGTTGTGTAACATGACCTACTGTATCAAAAACCTTGCAAGAGAATAATCACTGACACACTGTATGATCCTTGTCACTCCTCATTCCCTCGCATCTCCTCTCTGCCACCCCATGCGATCAATACAAGTTAAAGCTCCAATTTCCTAAGCCTGTTTTAGGTTTTCATCCCCTAACATGATCTGTTATCCATAATATAATGTTCCTTTGAGTGTGTATAACACCGAATGTACTGGACCCAAATCGATACATTGGTGTTGGTGGTGTATGGTACACATACGTAAGGACTCTTGGAGGAGTTATTGTCTGTGAAATGTATTAATTAAGCGATGTTACAGCGATCCCTCTACCCCTACCACTCACCCACAGATCGGTCCTTTCTGGCCCTCAGCAACTCACTAAGATTTAAAACGATCTGCTAATCTTGCTTGGACATCTTTTCACAACCATGACGAGACGTGTAAAAGACGTCAGTGGACGTCTATTCACAACCTCTTTAAAACCTCTTAAAAACTACTTGGTGCACTTAAATTAATTATTGCAGTATTAATCAAGGTGTAAGCATAGCTTTTGCATATTCCACAAGGATTTCATAGAGGGTCATGATGGAAGTGTAATGCACGTGTAAAAGACGTCACCTAGTGATGTCCTCTCACAACCGATTCACATCACAGGTAAATATTGAACTACACGTAGCTAAAAGTCAAAGTAACAATTATACATGCAACCCTATTGAACTATAGACATGTACAAACGATCATAATAATTTTTCCTACAATGGCAGTTAATGGATTGTGAGATCTGCTTGGTGACAAACATTCTTCCAAATATCCTTGTGATTATAAGACAATTTTGTAAGTCAATGACAAGATTAATAAAAGACATGATAAAAAGAAACCATCTTTTAACATTCTAGTGGAAAACATGAACATTAACGCATTCTCACAAATGTATTATTTGAATTCATGTCGGTACTATACAGTTTAAAAATCATTTACGCTAATTTGATTTTATAAATGGCACTGATTTTGAACATTTTATGATGAGGGTCTTCTATGTTTCATGATTTTCTTGTCACATGACAACAATGGCTTCTGCAAGGTGGTTATGCCACATAATATTTAATATTATTTTTATGATTTAAAGATTTTAAAAATAAATACAATTAAAAAATATTGATTTATATTATTATATATTAAAACATTAGACTTCAAGATTGAGTATTTCAGCACTTTTTATAGAGTGATGACCGTCATTAAATCATATTTCTGATTAAAATGGTAGGCTTGTAAACTTCTTTCAGAAATTCAAAATAGATTCAAAGATTATATTGAAAAACTTTTTTTTTAATAGATTTTCATATCTATTTAATTTCATATTTGTCATTGTCCCAGTAAAGCAAATGTGAAAACTATATTATCAGAACATAGAAAGGTATACAGTTAGAAACATGGGGGTGAGTAAATGACAGAATGTTCATTTTTGGTTAAACTATCCCTTTATATAATAATTCAGTATTTTATAACTGTTATTTTAGTTTGGTTAACAGATGCTAAACTGTTCAAAAACAATAAAATGTGCTAAATCAGATCATCCTTTTTTGCTAATGTTCACAAATTCTTGTTTTTGATGTGCACTTGTTTAAGACGTTTTATGGACGTTCAGGTCTGACTGGACCGATCTTGAACTTTTGTCAAGATGTGTTAAACCTCAAGACATAATTGATTGCCTTTCATGATGTTACACAGTGGGTGTGAGATTATTTTATATGCAGGCTAATATATACATACCTACACTTAAACTATGCAGCAACGCATTTAAACATCCAGAAGACAACGACATCCAGAAATCGATGAATTTAGGCGTCCAGGGATGTGCAGAAAAGACATGCAGTTCACGTTAACACCTTGGCAAATTCCGCTTCCCTGGTCAATAATGTAAACATTTTTGCTTATGCCGTTTTTATTTATTTAATTGTATTGTATTTTTATTTATTTATTTATTTTAGTATTTTTTATGCCATTATTGGTTATCAAGTTTGTTTTATTAGATTCCACCAAGGCTGCATTTATTTGATCAGAAATACAGTGAAGAATGAAGCTTTGTGAAATATTACATTCAAAATGTTTAATTTCTGTATATAAAATAAAATGTAGTTTATTCATGTGATGATAGAGTTTCATTTTCAGGCAGCCATTGCTCCATTTTTTTTGCATTTTCCTTCAGAAATGACCCTAAAGGGGTGTGCTTACAAGACAAGAGTGATTCGGGTGTCTGATTCCAAGGTTTTTATTTATTTATTATTATTAATTTTTACAAGTGACATCGCCAACAGCTGGCCTGGCATGCAAAATACAGCAATTTAAGTATTTTTTGAGGATTTGAGTGAACAGGAACATTTCGACAATGTTGTTGTCTGGACACAAAAAAAAATGGCAAAGGTCACCGGTGTCATGGTAATGTAACCTGGTAATTTGGTGATCAAAAAACATTTCTTATTATCAAATTTGATTTTTTTTTAATAAAGTAGAAAGAACATAAAAAAAATTGTTTTGAACAATCTCATTTGTATAAAATAGTTTATAAGTATAACAATAAATTAATCACTTAATAAAAAATCAATCACTTAATAAAAAAAAAAAGCATAAAAACTTAAGTAGAGGTGAGGTGAGGTGAAATCTTTCCAACTGATTTTCTTTTCTTTTGTAATAGCATTATTTATTTTTTAAATGCCAATGGAGTAATTAAAAACACAATTTATTCCTGATGATCTGGGGAGCAGAGGATAATATATATATATATATATTATAGTGGTGGGCCGTTATCGGCGTTAACCCGAGACTCTTATCGGGTGATAAAAAAAAAAAATATCACCGTTAATCTATTCTCAAAGTTGGGTTGGGAGCTGGGTCTATACTAAGCAAGCTATGATGACTTTCACCTTGATATTTTATATAACTGACTCGCTGAGGCCAGCCTAAAAAGATGCTCAGGACAGTTGACAGGCCACTGCTGCACATCTTCATGAAAGCTTATATTTTTCCCGTGTTTTTAAGCCTTACCGCTTGTCGATTTAAACATTAAAGCATCCAAAAACAAGACACGGAAATGCTGAACAGTGTAGCTGGTTATTCACGCGCTGTGTTCGGTGCAGAGAGAGAGAGAGAGAGAGAGAGAGAGAGAGAGAGCCACGTATCACAGACAGCGTCACTGAACCGAGCTCTCTTCTCCTCGAATTCCCTCCTGCACCTGAACGAACAAATACAAATCGCAGTTTGAACCAACAAAAACATGTGAAAGAGCCCAATTCAGTACTCTCGGTGTTCTGGTGTTCAGGGCTCATGCAGAGAAAGGCGTCTCAAAACACTTGAACACCGAATTTGCTTATTTTTGCTCTTGTGCTGACAAATACATACAAAATATTCAAAATATCCACCATGGAAATTATGCTCGAAAAAACTGTCAGTTATTTCTTAAAGGGGGGGGGGGGGTGAAATGCTCATTTTCACTCAATATCCTTTTAATCTTGAGTACCTATAGAGTAGTACTGCATCCTTCATAACTCCAAAAAGTCTTTAGTTTTATTATATACATAAGAGAAAGATAGTCTGTACCGTAAACAGTTGAGGAAAAAATTGGGATGTGATTATATTGGATGCATTCATCGTTTCTTAAAATGACCGCCCCTAATTTAACTACTGGCTGCTGTAATGTTAATCCAAGAAAAATTAAAATGAAAATCCATCACTGCTCTTGACTGAAGGTTACTTTGAGGTTTAGCAGTCAAACCAAAAATTATTCAGACACCAGATATAATTTTTGTTATATAGCATAACTGTAATAATGTGAGAAATGTTGAAGGTGTCTGAATAAATGTAGGTTTGATTTTATATTTCATTTTTACACTGAAGACTATCCAGTGCTATTTTACATTTAATTATTTGGTTTCTGTACCTTGACACCTACCAACTTGAAGAAAACTTAAACATTGTATAAATAGCACAAATGAAAAAAAAAAAAATAAACGAACATAAAAATTAAACAATTTCAAACAGGGGCCACTTTTTCAAGCACTTTGTGATGCATTTTGGAAACAGGAGATGAGCCCCTTTTGTAATGCACCACATAGCTTGATAAACCCCTTTTGTGAAACCCCTTTTCAAAGACTTACTGTTTGTCAATTTTATTTGGGTAACACACATATTCTGAAAGCCTTCGACATAATTCGAATGAGCCATTTTAATCTAGATTAATTTCAAGATCAAAGTGAGATTAATCTAGATTAAAAAAATAATCTATGCCCACCTCTAATATCTAATATATATAAATAATTACTTTGTCTAAATGGATTTATATGGAAAGGGCCAAAGTGTGTCATATTAGGAATATTTAAAAATAGTTCAATTAAAAAAAAAAAGAGAGAGAGAGAGAAAAAAAAGCTTAAAATCCTGCATTAATCTTTATATAGAGGGTGCCAGTGTTGCTGTTGTATGTTCCTCAACAAATGGGTAGTTTCAACCCTGAGAGCAAATAATGGTAGAACATTAGCATTCGAGATGCATTTCATCCAGTTAGCTTCTGGATGGAAATGTTTTTATACTGAGCTGTGCATCATGATATTATTCATGGCTGTCAAACTTTTTCCAGAGGCAACCCATCCCAAAATATGTTTATTCTCTTTCCTCCTGCACACAGCAGAAAGGACATCACTCTCAGAGAAAATGTTTCTGAAATCCATTACAGTGGCAGGGTTTTTTTTTTTTTCACTCACTGATTTGACGTCTTGCAAGAAACAAACTTTGCATGTTACCTGACTGACTGTACCTCCTGAGTTTAAGGGGAGCTAACAGTGAAGTGGGGGGGGGGGGGGTTAGTGAACAATTAACCACCGGGGAAGAAATTACCACGAAGATGGTAATGAAAATACATGACTTGTGATAATTGCTGTGAAAGAAAGTGACAGCTGTACTCTCCTTTCCAATCTGAGGATGTGACATGGTCGAAACATACTTCTTTCCTAATGCACTGCTGCTTTGGCAGCCATCATCATCCGACCCCATGTTAAACAGATTACAGCCCCTCGCTATGTGCTTTTGATGCAACACTGAATAAATGTGTTGATATTATGAGACCGATAAATGATAATGACTTGCAGATATAAATGGCATATGCATAAGGAACCAGGCTGCTTGATGTCAAGGCGGAGAACAACATTGCTCTTCCTCATCTGGGATAATCTTACCTATCTTGGAGACAGAGTGAATTTGTCATGTTCTTGCTATCAGCACATGCAGCAGTGGATTGATGCTAACATTAGCAACGCTAGTTGATGTTGTGCCTCTTTCAATTTGTTGCTGCGAAAATGAAGGACACCAGAGAAGAAACAAGAAAAGTGGACTTACCTCAGTAATAATAATAAACTTTCAAACTAATTCTGAAAACTTTATAAACTATAAAAAATATTTTACTCCATACTATAGGAAGGAACTGCCCCTTCTAACCAGCCAAATCCTGAACACTTACTGTAGTCTAATCCTTAGAAATGGGTGTGACCTGAGACCTGTATATATTTATTGCAAATCAGATTTCTCAGACGATCATGAAGGGTAAATGAGCCCTCACCTTTAATGACAGAAAGAAGACACATCTGGCAAATTTCCTTCATTAAAGCAGCCAAAAAATTACAGACCTGAAGGAGGTTTTCAAATTGAACTCCTCAAATGCTGCCAAAATAAAGCTTACTGTGGATTTTGTTCACAGCTCCTCCAGCAAGTGACAAAGTATGAAGACATACTGAGCTCTCACTTCAAAATTTGTAGATAATGAGGTTGAAGTTTGGATCTGAATGTGATATTGGGCCCACGTATAGCATCTTATCACTGTAGATCATCATTGGGAGTAATGCATTACATGAAAAATCTATTATATGAGTATAGCCAACTGTTTAGCAAAGTTCCTATCTATTCTTGCAAAACACCTTTTTGACCATTTTCTTCCTTTTTCATGACATAGTATTGTAAAAAACAGACAAACCAGACCACTTACTTAGATTTAGCATCTCTCTCCATCTCCCTCTCCCTCTCCCTCTCTCTCTCTCTCACACACACACACACATTTACTACATTTACACATCACTCTAAATGGGGATATTACATAGACTTCTACTGTTATTATATACAGCTTTTAGAAGCTGATCCTAACCCATACCATGACCTTATCCATCAGAGTATTATACTCGATGGTGTATAATTCAGATGTAATAAATAAATAAATAAACATATTTCATAACGCTGTACCCTAGGTGAGTTTTATCACTGCATAACTGGTACAGAAATCTGACAAAATATAGGGCAAATTAGCAAAACCCCAAAGTTTTTTTTTTTTTTTTTAATCTCAGTCCACATATATAACCAAACATTCTCAAAGTATATTATTTATTCTGCACATTATTATTTTATTATTATTATTATTATTATTATTATTTTATGTTGTGTTGGTGAACAAAGATATTATAATGTGTCATTCACAAGACTATTTTAAACAAATATTTTGTTGTGTACATAAGCAACCTGTTTCGATCTTTTATTGGTACAGTTAATATTAATTTACTTCTCAACAAGATACTTGCTAATATCTTTTGGGTGAATGAATTAATCGAATGAATGAATGAATGAATGAATAAATGATCCATCTGTCACTGTTTAATAGAATTTTTGAATTTTTATCATTCAATTTAGTCATGTGTACCAATGAAGATTTCTTGCATTTAACTACTGCCAGGTTAATGAATGTATGTCTGTAGACTGGGACAAGTGTCATATTATCAGTCATATCAGTGTCCTAACTGCTGAGTTTTGTCTCAGTGTATATCAGACCCCTGTCGAGATAAAGCCAGTCAGGACAGATTTAGGTCAGGGTGTCTGATGGGTGATATTTCGGGGGTCACCTAAGCTTCACCCCATGATGCCAAGCAGCTGGGTAAAGAGGAGGACTACAGCTGCACCGTGCTCATCATGTATGACAGCCCTCCATCAATCTGCTGTCCCCTTCAGCTGTTTCCTCCATCCTCCAGTTCTCTCAATCATTAGCGTTCTCATCTCTTTTGATGTCTGCAAGTCGTTGATGGTAAGTGAGAGAGAGAGAGAGAGAAAGCTGAGAGAAAGGGATGAGTGCAAATGATTGATGCCTTTGAATGATGCAAGAGAGAGAAAGGCAGAATTTACATACATTAGCTCAAACAATAATTTAGGGGCAACAATTCCAAACAGTGTGGACAAGTTTGGGGAAAAAGTTCAGATTTATTGTATTTTTTACATTCCAACTTTTCGTGCAGTAGGAAAACCTGTTTTCTTTTTTTCTTTTTTTAACCACTGGAAATCCAGTTTAACCAGGCATTAAATGCGCAAAAAATTTGCTGCAATTTAATTAAAGCCATTGTATTTTTTCCCCTTTTGTTTTAAAGTGCCCCTATTATGCCAGCTCCAATATTGCCTTTCATGTTGTGTGCAATGCAGCTGTATGTGAATGTAAATTATCAGCAAAGTTGTAAAGCCATAAGTGCATGATTTGCGACAAAAGTTATTGTCTCCCACTTATATAATAACGAATCGACTCTCTACAGCCTAAACGAGTCATTAGTAATTAGAATCCCACTTCCGTGATGGCTACAAGTCATTTAGTGTCTGGTTAATGGGTAACACATTTGCATAATTCCCGTCTATGTTCTACATTGGCTGGCAGCAAACACCTTGACCCCACCCACAAACACATAATTTTACTGATGACTGTTTCTCTAATGGGGAGTTTAAAGAAATACAGTAAATAAATGTTGGGGACTTTAACGCAGGATTAACTAAATGCTTACAGTTGAAAGATGGCTCGGTACCCTGTTTATTTGGACTAGCTGGCTTCAATGAATCACAAGTATGATAAAAACTGATGTGTAGATTTTCTATTGAAAGTTCAAAATATGGAACTTTGGCAATGAGCATATCGTTTCTGACGCGCTGTACACAGTAGACCAATCACAACAGACTGTGCCATCTGACCAATCAGAGCAGAGACTCACAAAAAGGAGGGTTTTTGAGAGACTAATGGGGGGCACTTTAAATGAAGCTAATTATTAATTATGCCTTATTAACAAAACTGAACACTATTTGGCTGCTGCAATGAAAAATCTGGTCATTTGAATCCCGTGTTAATGTAGATTTCAAGGTTGTGCACCATTTAGAATTTAATTACAAATTATATACATTACATTTATATTCCGTTACTGAGTTTTAATTGAGGTAGAAAATGGGATACAGAATTTTTCAAAATTTAAACTGTGAGTAGAATTAATTGAAATTCAAATAATACAGTTTATTCAAGATAAACTGATAGCTTTACAATGCCTTGTTTGAAAGAAAACAAGTTTGAAGGTACATCTTTTTAATTAGTTTATTGATTTCATCATTTTTTATAAACGTTTGCGGTCCAGGATGGAAGAACACTTAATTTCCTAGAATGCAGCAGCTGTGCATATCATTGAATTCATTTTGAGTAAATTCATATTCCTTTCAGTCTAATTCAATTTCCTGTTGGAGTGAACAATCTGATTCAACATTTATGCTTTCTTGTTTATTTGTTTGTGATGTAATTTGCCACTATAATCGATTTAATAAAACAAGTATAGTTTTCACAGATGCTTGAAAAAAAAAAGACTCCATCACAAAGCAGAGGGAAGACTTGAGGTTACAAGCCTCGATTGACTCCCCATTGGTGTGACTGACAGATCCACCTGTTTTGCCTGATGCTAACATGGGGGCAAATCAGTGTGTCCCATTCATTACTGCCTAATATATCCAAAAACTCATTATCATGGTCATGGTCCTTCTGTCACCATGCATAGCAAAAGGCCCGTTTTCTCTACTTCCCTAATTACTTTATCATACTAAAAGAGAGAGTTGGGTCTATCTTCTGATCAAAGGGGGCAATGTTTGGCTAGTTAGCATAAGCCATTTAGCCTCTGCTGGTATATGCTATAACTACACCATTATATAAAATAAAAAAATAAATAAATATATATATATATATATATATATATATATATATATATATATATATATATATATATATATATATATATATATATATATATATATAGTAATGTACAAGTCTTATGCCACTAGTGTTTTCACCAAGATTTTAAGTCAGTTATTTCTATATTTTGCTGAAGTGTGCCAGTAGCAAATATCATTTTACATTTCCAAACAATATTTTTGCCCTTAAATGGACAAGGAGTTTGACATTAGCCAGTGCTCCGCACAGAGATCTGATCTGATCATCATCAGTCTGTCTCGAATAAAATGAAGAACGGAGACGGACTCAATCCGGAACTGTGGCAATGTCTCCAAAACGCTTCAAGAAACCTGCAAAGCTTTAGGCACTTGGGTAAAAATGCTGTAAAGTGAGGATGCCATCAAAAATAATGGCGTAAATAGATTTTATTAATTAACTTCTATTAACTTAACTAAATTAAATCAACATAATGTGTGGCCACACTATGCGTAAAGCTTTTGTCCTAGGTGCACTTGTGCATTGTTTTTAAGGTAGCTTTGCAGGTAGGTTTCTTGAAGTGTCTTGGAGACATTGACACAGTTCTTCTGGATTTAGTCTGTCTCAGTTGGCTGTTGTCAGACTCCTTGTGCAAACTGATATTGACTTCTGACACACTACAGCAAAAGATAGAAATAACTGAATTAAAACCATTTTTTGTTGATGAAAATACTATTATAAAAAAATACTAGACTTTTTTCACAGTACTGTATATAAAGTGAGTGACGTGACATTCAGCCAAGTATGGTGACCCATACTCAGAATCCGTGCTCTGCATTTAACACACACACACACACACACACTGTGAACATACACCCAGAGCAGTGAGCAGCCATTTATGCTGTGGCGCCCGGGGAGCAGTTGTGGGTTCAGTGCCTTGCTCAAGGGCACCTAAGTCGCACCTAAGTAGTGGTATTGAGGGTGGGGAGAGAACTGTATATGCACTCCCCCCACCTACAATTCCTGCCAGCCCGAGACTCTAACTCACAACCTTTCAATTTCAAGTCTGACTCTCTAACCATTAGGCCACAACTTCCCACTCCCTCACTGGCCACTTTATTAGGTAGGTACACCTTGTTAGTACCAGGTTGGACCATCTTCTGCCTTCAGAAGTGCCTTAATTCTTCATGGCATAGATTCAACAAGGTGTTGGAAACATTCCTCAGAGATTTAGGTCCATATTGACATCATAGTATCATGCAGTTGCTGCAGATTTGTCGGCTGCACATCCATAATGAAAATCTCCCATTCCACCACATCCCAAAGCTGCTCTATTGTATTAGTGGAGGCCATTTGAGTAAAGTGAACTCATTGTCATGTTCAAGAAACCAGTCTGAGATTATTTGAGCTTTGAGACATGGTGCATTACTCATGGTCAGCAACAATGCTCAGGTAGGCTTTGGTGTTTAAAGAATGCTCAATTTGTACCAAGGGGCCCAAAGTATGCAAAGAAAGTATTCCCTACACCATTACACCACCAGCATGAACCGTTGAGACAAGGTAGAAGATCCATGCTCTGGTCTTCTGCTGCTGTAGTCCACCTGCTTCAAGGTTCAACGTGTTGTGCATTCAGAGATGGTATTCTGCATACCCGTCAAGTGTTTTTCTTTTTAGCTGTGCTTATCCCTCACTTGATAGGGAGGCATCAATCATGAACATTAAACTGGGTTTCACTCAATAACCAGGCCTCTGTTGCATCTTTGTCGTTTTTTATTTTGTCTTCACTTTTTGCAGCCCATATATTTACAGGTGAAAAACCTTAAACCAGAAAACACCAACGATTTACTAAGTTGCACATTTTTTGTAAAACCAGACACACAGGCCTCAAAATGACTAATTATCAGCTTGGCTCTAAACATGCGTTTGTAAATAGAGAGATTTCTAAAATAATTATTTGAGTTTGAATTCATCAGATCTTAAATTACAATTTAAACTACAGGAGATAACATGAATTCCATAAGTAACCAAACACAATGAATCGTTCACCAATTGAATAGTTAAGCAGTGAGTTTAAACCATATAAATACTTACAATACATATTCACTCCCATTAAACTACAATTTTACGATTTAAATATTTGTAATTTCCATTTTAGACAAATGTTATATGAAAGTAGGACCATGCACACTCTTAAACCATGTCTTTACAAACAACCAATTCCGTTTCCCACACATCAGAACACATATCAAAATTAAATCACTAAATGAGTCAAACTGCACTAATATTGACCAACCACTATTTACACAATACATTCCGTAAACTACCACGTGAATATTTACAACACACAGATACTACAGCGCACAAACACAAGTGTCTTCTCCTGCCTGCACCTCAACGCCTCATCAGCGTGCAACAATCTACAAGTGACACAACAAAATCTGATTAACCTGGCAATCTCACCGACTGTCTGTTCAGTCTTTTGAATTGGTACCAGATTCCGCACAGCTTCAGGAAATTTTGATGAAATTGCCGCTTTCCTTTCTCGCGCTGTACTGGCGTTGTTGCCGGTTCTAGCTGACAGATTGATAAGAAATGCGTGCGTCTTTTTCTACTCTAGTGCACACAGGTGAGTGATAATTAGTTCCGCCTGATCCCTGACGAGAAGGGGCGTTCGCAGAGACAATACCTTGGTTGTAACGAGTGGTTATTTGAGTTACTGTTGCATTTCTATCATCTCTAACCATTCTGCCCATTCTCCTCTGACAACAACAAGGTATTTTCGTCCACACAACTGGCACTCACTGGATATTTTCTCTTTTTCAGACCATTCTCTGTAAACCCTAGAGATGGTTGTTTGTTAAAATCCCAGTAGATCAACAGTCTGGCACCAACAACCATTCCACGTTCAAAGTCACTTAAATCCCCTTTCTTCCCCATTCTGATGCTTGTTTAGAACTTTGGCAAGTCATCTTCACCACATATAGAGGCCTAAATGAGTTGCTGCCATGTGTAAGAATCCAACCACCAGCCCAAAAAGCAGAATCTGGCAGCCTGGTCGAAGGTTTAATGCATATTTGGTCTTTTACATGCAGTTCTGAATTTATCAGGATTTAGTTTAAATTTTAGTCTAGCTCCATGTTTAATCTGACTCTAATTCCATGTGATCATTAAATGTGGGCAATAATTCTAATCAAAAGCTGATCACAGATATCGTTGTTTGTTACTTTCAATATTTGTGTATTCTAGAAATCCTATACTTTCAATTTTTCATTCATTATGGACCAGGTATTACACAGGAATTGCATTTGGCCAACTGTGAACCCACGAACACCAACAGTTTTATAACCACGAGAGCTACACCGTGTACAACCAGTGACAGTCAGAAATCAGAAGCCCCAAATGGTGTTCCCCATGGTTCATCCATTGGTGCTTCCATATGATCTGTCCTGAACACAGATTTGTGGAAATACACTATTTTCACCAAGATTTTATTTAAGTCAGTTATTTCTATATTTTGCTGTAGTGTGCCAGTAGCAAATATCATTTTACATTTCCAAACAATATTTTTGCCCTTAAATGGACAAGGAGTTTGACATTAGCCAGTGCTCCACACAGAGATCTGATCTGATCATCATCAGTCTGTCTCGAATAAAATGAAGAAACAGAACAAATGGAGACAGACTCAATCCGGAACTGTGGCAATGTCTCCAAAACGCTTCAAGAAACCTGCAAAGCTTTAGGCACTTGTGTAAAAATGCTGTAAAGTGAGGATGCCATCAAAAATAATGGCGTAAATAGATTTTATTAATTAACTTCTATTAACTTAACTAAATTAAATCAACATAATGTGTGGCCACACTATGCGTAAAGCTTTTGTCCTAGGTGCACTTGTGCATTGTTTTTAAGGTAGCTTTGCAGGTAGGTTTCTTGAAGTGTCTTGGAGACATTGACACAGTTCTTCTGGATTTAGTCTGTCTCAGTTGGCTGTTGTCAGACTCCTTGTGCAAACTGATATTGACTTCTGACACACTACAGCAAAAGATAGAAATAACTGAATTAAAACCATTTTTTGTTGATGAAAATACTATTATAAAAAATACTAGACTTTTTCACAGTACTGTATATAAAGTGAGTGACGTGACATTCAGCCAAGTATGGTGACCCATACTCAGAATCTGTGCTCTGCATTTAACACACACACACACTGTGAACATACACCCAGAGCAGTGAGCAGCCATTTATGCTGTGGCGCCCTGGGAGCAGTTGTGGGTTCAGTGCCTTGCTCAAGGGCACCTAAGTTGCACCTAAGTAGTGGTATTGAGGGTGGGGAGAGAACTGTATATGCACTCCCCCCACCTACAATTCCTGCCAGCCCGAGACTCTAACTCACAACCTTTCAATTGCAAGTCTGACTCTCTAACCATTAGGCCACAACTTCCCACTCCCTCACTGGCCACTTTATTAGGTAGGTACACCTTGTTAGTACCAGGTTGGACCACCTTCTGCCTTCAGAAGTGCCTTAATTCTTCATGGCATAGATTCAACAAGGTGTTGGAAACATTCCTCAGAGATTTAGGTCCATATTGACATCATAGTATCATGCAGTTGCTGCAGATTTGTCGGCTGCACATCCATAATGCAAATCTCCCATTCCACCACATCCCAAAGCTGCTCTATTGTATTAGTGGAGGCCATTTGAGTAAAGTGAACTCATTGTCATGTTCAAGAAACCAGTCTGAGATTATTTGAGCTTTGTGACATGGTGCATTACTCATGGTCAGCAACAATGCTCAGGTAGGCTTTGGTGTTTAAAGAATGCTCAATTTGTACCAAGGGGCCCAAAGTATGCAAAGAAAGTATTCCCTACACCATTACACCACCAGCATGAACCGTTGAGACAAGGTAGGATAGATCCATGCTGTGGTCTTCTGCTGCTATAGCCCACCTGCTTCAAGGTTCAACGTGTTGTGCATTCAGAGATGGTATTCTGCATACCTGTCAAGTGTTTTTCTTTTTAGCTGTGCTTATCCCTCACTTGATAGGGAGGCATCAATCATGAACATTAAACTGGGTTTCACTCAATAACCAGGCCTCTGTTGCATCTTTGTCGTTTTTTATTTTGTCTTCACTTTTTGCAGCCCAGATATTTACAGGTGAAAAACCTTAAACCAGAAAACACCAACGATTTACTAAGTTGCACATTTTTTGTAAAACCAGACACACAGGCCTCAAAATGACTAATTATCAGCTTGGCTCTAAACATGCGTTTGTAAATAGAGAGATTTCTAAAATAATTATTTGAGTTTGAATTCATCAGATCTTAAATTACAATTTAAACTACAGGAGATAACGTGAATTCCATAAGTAACCAAACACAATGAATCGTTCACCAATTGAATAGTTAAGCAGTGAGTTTAACCCATATAAATACTTACAATACATATTCACTCCCATTAAACTACAATTTTACGATTTAAATATTTGTAATTTCCATTTTAGACAAATGTTATATGAAAGTAGGACCATGCACACTCTTAAACCATGTCTTTACAAACAACCAATTCAGTTTCCCACACATCAGAACACATATCAAAATTAAATCACTAAATGAGTCAAACTGCACTAATATTGACCAACCACTATTTACACAATACATTCCGTAAACTACCACGTGAATATTTACAACACACAGATACTACAGCGCACAAACACAAGTGTCTTCTCCTGCCTGCACCTCAACGCCTCATCAGCGTGCAACAATCTACAAGTGACACAACAAAATCTGATTAACCTGGCAATCTCACCGACTGTCTGTTCAGTCTTTTGAATTGGTACCAGATTCGGCACAGCTTCAGGAAATTTTGATGAAATTGCCGCTTTCCTTTCTCGCGCTGTACTGGCGTTGTTGCCGGTTCTAGCTGACAGATTGATAAGAAATGCGTGCGTCTTTTTCTACTCTAGTGCACACAGGTGAGTGATAATTAGTTCCGCCTGATCCCTGACGAGAAGGGGCGTTCGCAGAGACAATACCTTGGTTGTAACGAGTGGTTATTTGAGTTACTGTTGCATTTCTATCATCTCTAACCATTCTGCCCATTCTCCTCTGACAACAACAAGGTATTTTCGTCCACACAACTGGCACTCACTGGATATTTTCTCTTTTTCAGACCATTCTCTGTAAACCCTAGAGATGGTTGTTTGTTAAAATCCCAGTAGATCAACAGTCTGGCACCAACAACCATTCCACGTTCAAAGTCACTTAAATCCCCTTTCTTCCCCATTCTGATGCTTGTTTAGAACTTTGGCAAGTCATCTTCACCACATATAGAGGCCTAAATGAGTTGCTGCCATGTGTAAGAATCCAACCACCAGCCCAAAAAGCAGAATCTGGCAGCCTGGTCGAAGGTTTAATGCATATTTGGTCTTTTACATGCAGTTCTGAATATATCAGGATTTAGTTTAAATTTTAGTCTAGCTCCATGTTTAATCTGACTCTAATTCCATGTGATCATTAAATGTGGGCAATAATTCTAATCAAAAGCTGATCACAGATATCGTTGTTTGTTACTTTCAATATTTGTGTATTCTAGAAATCCTATACTTTCAATTTTTCATTCATTATGGACCAGGTATTACACAGGAATTGCATTTGGCCAACTGTGAACCCACGAACACCAACAGTTTTATAACCACGAGAGCTACACCGTGTACAACCAGTGACAGTCAGAAATCAGAAGCCCCAAATGGTGTTCCCCATGGTTCATCCATTGGTGCTTCCATATGATCTGTCCTGAACACAGATTTGTGGAAATACACTATTTTCACCAAGATTTTATTTAAGTCAGTTATTTCTATATTTTGCTGTAGTGTGCCAGTAGCAAATATCATTTTACATTTCCAAACAATATTTTTGCCCTTAAATGGACAAGGAGTTTGACATTAGCCAGTGCTCCACACAGAGATCTGATCTGATCATCATCAGTCTGTCTCGAATAAAATGAAGAAACAGAACAAATGGAGACAGACTCAATCCGGAACTGTGGCAATGTCTCCAAAACGCTTCAAGAAACCTGCAAAGCTTTAGGCACTTGTGTAAAAATGCTGTAAAGTGAGGATGCCATCAAAAATAATGGCGTAAATAGATTTTATTAATTAACTTCTATTAACTTAACTAAATTAAATCAACATAATGTGTGGCCACACTATGCGTAAAGCTTTTGTCCTAGGTGCACTTGTGCATTGTTTTTAAGGTAGCTTTGCAGGTAGGTTTCTTGAAGTGTCTTGGAGACATTGACACAGTTCTTCACAATCAATATTTATCTATATAAATATTGTTCCTCAAAGTGAAATGATGCATTCTGTACATCTAGTTTTGCAGTTCATAGCCAAGAAGTGTATGTGGGCAGCCTGCCACTGTAAGAATGTGTTTTGCCAATGAACCAATGGAACTAAGCTACTTAAACGTTGGGCTGTTCTTATGCATGTTTACATTAATGGGATTCGTAATTGTTGACGATGAGTAATTTTCAGATCGTATCAAATCATTTAGCAGCATTAGAAGCGCTTTGGCTGAAATTGTTAACTTAGAGCAACAGTAAAATTGGATTTTGGTTTGCAAACAGAGGTCACAAGTTAACACGGTCACAGTTCCTTGATTCAGCCAGTGTCAAAATGTGACGCCGAGAGTCCTGTGTTGAATCCAGAGATCATCTGGAGCTGCTTATGTGAAGATCGGTGGCGCGGTGGTTCGTGAGTGTCGTCTCGCGGCGCGTCGTCTTTTAGCGCGTGTTCAAAACCCGTGCCAACACAGATTTACTTTATTTTATTTTTTGTTTATCCTACTTACTTCAGCCGCTACGGGCGATCATACCTATAACTTGTTATCTCTGCAAGAATATCAAAATCATACAAGGAGCAAGTCTGCGTTTATTAGACACTTAATATCACGTCAGTTTGTGCTTTCAGAATCGGCGAATCTGCCGCCGTCGTTCCAGCACATCTGCATCGGAGCCCTAAACAGGAAGTTGGTCACCAGATAACACGGTAACCAGTTAAACCGTAACACCGGTTCTAGCTGACACATTGATAAGAAATGTGTGCGTCTTTTTCTACTGTAGTGCACACAGGTGAGTGATAATTAGTTCCGCCTGATCCCTGACGAGAAGGGGCGTTCGCAGAGACAATACCTTGGTTGTAACGAGTGGTTATTTGAGTTACTGTTGCATTTCTATCACCTCTAACCATTCTGCCCATTCTCCTCTGAAAACAACAAGGCATTTTCGTCCACACAACTGGCACTCACTGGATATTTTCTCTTTTTCAGACCATTCTCTGTAAACCCTAGAGATGGTTGTTTGTTAAAATCCCAGTAGATCAACAGTCTGGCACCAACAACCATTCCACGTTCAAAGTCACTTAAATCCCCTTTCTTCCCCATTCTGATGCTTGTTTAGAACTTTGGCAAGTCATCTTCACCACATATAGAGGCCTAAATGAGTTGCTGCCATGTGTAAGAATTCAACCACCAGCCCAAAAAGCAGAATCTGGCAGCCTGGTCAAAGGTTTAATGCATATTTGGTCTTTTACATGCAGTTCTGAATTTATCAGGATTTAGTTTAAATTTTAGTCTAGCTCCATGTTTAATCTGACTCTAATTCCATGTGATCATTAAATGTGGGCAATAATTCTAATCAAAAGCTGATCACAGATATTGTTGTTTGTTACTTTCAATATTTGTGTATTCTAGAAATCCTATACTTTCAATTTTTCATTCATTATGGACCAGGTATTTCACAGGAACTGCATTTGGCCAACTGTGAACCCACGAACACCAACAGTTTTATAACCACGAGAGCTACACCGTGTACAACCAGTGATGGTCAGAAATCAGAAGCCCCAAATGGTGTTCCCCATGGTTCATCCATTGGTGCTTCCATATGATCTGTCCTGAACACAGATTTGTGGAAATACACTATTTTCACCAAGATTTTATTTAAGTCAGTTATTTCTATATTTTGCTGTAGTGTGCCAGTAGCAAATATCATTTTACATTTCCAAACAATATTTTTGCCCTTAAATGGACAAGGAGTTTGACATTAGCCAGTGCTCCACACAGAGATCTGATCTGATCATCATCAGTCTGTCTCGAATAAAATGAAGAAACAGAACAAATGGAGACAGACTCAATCCGGAACTGTGGCAATGTCTCCAAAACGCTTCAAGAAACCTGCAAAGCTTTAGGCACTTGTGTAAAAATGCTGTAAAGTGAGGATGCCATCAAAAATAATGGCGTAAATAGATTTTATTAATTAACTTCTATTAACTTAACTAAATTAAATCAACATAATGTGTGGCCACACTATGCGTAAAGCTTTTGTCCTAGGTGCACTTGTGCATTGTTTTTAAGGTAGCTTTGCAGGTAGGTTTCTTGAAGTGTCTTGGAGACATTGACACAGTTCTTCTGGATTTAGTCTGTCTCAGTTGGCTGTTGTCAGACTCCTTGTGCAAACTGATATTGACTTCTGACACACTACAGCAAAAGATAGAAATAACTGAATTAAAACCATTTTTTGTTGATGAAAATACTATTATAAAAAATACTAGACTTTTTCACAGTACTGTATATAAAGTGAGTGACGTGACATTCAGCCAAGTATGGTGACCCATACTCAGAATCTGTGCTCTGCATTTAACACACACACACACACACTGTGAACATACACCCAGAGCAGTGAGCAGCCATTTATGCTGTGGCGCCCTGGGAGCAGTTGTGGGTTCAGTGCCTTGCTCAAGGGCACCTAAGTTGCACCTAAGTAGTGGTATTGAGGGTGGGGAGAGAACTGTATATGCACTCCCCCCACCTACAATTCCTGCCAGCCCGAGACTCTAACTCACAACCTTTCAATTGCAAGTCTGACTCTCTAACCATTAGGCCACAACTTCCCACTCCCTCACTGGCCACTTTATTAGGTAGGTACACCTTGTTAGTACCAGGTTGGACCACCTTCTGCCTTCAGAAGTGCCTTAATTCTTCATGGCATAGATTCAACAAGGTGTTGGAAACATTCCTCAGAGATTTAGGTCCATATTGACATCATAGTATCATGCAGTTGCTGCAGATTTGTCGGCTGCACATCCATAATGCAAATCTCCCATTCCACCACATCCCAAAGCTGCTCTATTGTATTAGTGGAGGCCATTTGAGTAAAGTGAACTCATTGTCATGTTCAAGAAACCAGTCTGAGATTATTTGAGCTTTGAGACATGGTGCATTACTCATGGTCAGCAACAATGCTCAGGTAGGCTTTGGTGTTTAAAGAATGCTCAATTTGTACCAAGGGGCCCAAAGTATGCAAAGAAAGTATTCCCTACACCATTACACCACCAGCATGAACCGTTGAGACAAGGTAGAAGATCCATGCTCTGGTCTTCTGCTGCTGTAGTCCACCTGCTTCAAGGTTCAACGTGTTGTGCATTCAGAGATGGTATTCTGCATACCCGTCAAGTGTTTTTCTTTTTAGCTGTGCTTATCCCTCACTTGATAGGGAGGCATCAATCATGAACATTAAACTGGGTTTCACTCAATAACCAGGCCTCTGTTGCATCTTTGTCGTTTTTTATTTTGTCTTCACTTTTTGCAGCCCAGATATTTACAGGTGAAAAACCTTAAACCAGAAAACACCAACGATTTACTAAGTTGCACATTTTTTGTAAAACCAGACACACAGGGCTCAAAATGACTAATTATCAGCTTGGCTCTAAACATGCGTTTGTAAATAGAGAGATTTCTAAAATAATTATTTGAGTTTGAATTCATCAGATCTTAAATTACAATTTAAACTACAGGAGATAACATGAATTCCATAAGTAACCAAACACAATGAATCGTTCACCAATTGAATAGTTAAGCAGTGAGTTTAAACCATATAAATACTTACAATACATATTCACTCCCATTAAACTACAATTTTACGATTTAAATATTTGTAATTTCCATTTTAGACAAATGTTATATGAAAGTAGGACCATGCACACTCTTAAACCATGTCTTTACAAACAACCAATTCCGTTTCCCACACATCAGAACACATATCAAAATTAAATCACTAAATGAGTCAAACTGCACTAATATTGACCAACCACTATTTACACAATACATTCCGTAAACTACCACGTGAATATTTACAACACACAGATACTACAGCGCACAAACACAAGTGTCTTCTCCTGCCTGCACCTCAACGCCTCATCAGCGTGCAACAATCTACAAGTGACACAACAAAATCTGATTAACCTGGCAATCTCACCGACTGTCTGTTCAGTCTTTTGAATTGGTACCAGATTCCGCACAGCTTCAGGAAATTTTGATGAAATTGCCGCTTTCCTTTCTCGCGCTGTACTGGCGTTGTTGCCGGTTCTAGCTGACAGATTGATAAGAAATGCGTGCGTCTTTTTCTACTCTAGTGCACACAGGTGAGTGATAATTAGTTCCGCCTGATCCCTGACGAGAAGGGGCGTTCGCAGAGACAATACCTTGGTTGTAACGAGTGGTTATTTGAGTTACTGTTGCATTTCTATCATCTCTAACCATTCTGCCCATTCTCCTCTGACAACAACAAGGTATTTTCGTCCACACAACTGGCACTCACTGGATATTTTCTCTTTTTCAGACCATTCTCTGTAAACCCTAGAGATGGTTGTTTGTTAAAATCCCAGTAGATCAACAGTCTGGCACCAACAACCATTCCACGTTCAAAGTCACTTAAATCCCCTTTCTTCCCCATTCTGATGCTTGTTTAGAACTTTGGCAAGTCATCTTCACCACATATAGAGGCCTAAATGAGTTGCTGCCATGTGTAAGAATCCAACCACCAGCCCAAAAAGCAGAATCTGGCAGCCTGGTCGAAGGTTTAATGCATATTTGGTCTTTTACATGCAGTTCTGAATTTATCAGGATTTAGTTTAAATTTTAGTCTAGCTCCATGTTTAATCTGACTCTAATTCCATGTGATCATTAAATGTGGGCAATAATTCTAATCAAAAGCTGATCACAGATATCGTTGTTTGTTACTTTCAATATTTGTGTATTCTAGAAATCCTATACTTTCAATTTTTCATTCATTATGGACCAGGTATTACACAGGAATTGCATTTGGCCAACTGTGAACCCACGAACACCAACAGTTTTATAACCACGAGAGCTACACCGTGTACAACCAGTGACAGTCAGAAATCAGAAGCCCCAAATGGTGTTCCCCATGGTTCATCCATTGGTGCTTCCATATGATCTGTCCTGAACACAGATTTGTGGAAATACACTATTTTCACCAAGATTTTATTTAAGTCAGTTATTTCTATATTTTGCTGTAGTGTGCCAGTAGCAAATATCATTTTACATTTCCAAACAATATTTTTGCCCTTAAATGGACAAGGAGTTTGACATTAGCCAGTGCTCCACACAGAGATCTGATCTGATCATCATCAGTCTGTCTCGAATAAAATGAAGAAACAGAACAAATGGAGACAGACTCAATCCGGAACTGTGGCAATGTCTCCAAAACGCTTCAAGAAACCTGCAAAGCTTTAGACACTTGTGTAAAAATGCTGTAAAGTGAGGATGCCATCAAAAATAATGGCGTAAATAGATTTTATTAATTAACTTCTATTAACTTAACTAAATTAAATCAACATAATGTGTGGCCACACTATGCGTAAAGCTTTTGTCCTAGGTGCACTTGTGCATTGTTTTTAAGGTAGCTTTGCAGGTAGGTTTCTTGAAGTGTCTTGGAGACATTGACACAGTTCTTCTGGATTTAGTCTGTCTCAGTTGGCTGTTGTCAGACTCCTTGTGCAAACTGATATTGACTTCTGACACACTACAGCAAAAGATAGAAATAACTGAATTAAAACCATTTTTTTTGTTGATGAAAATACTATTATAAAAAATACTAGACTTTTTCACAGTACTGTATATAAAGTGAGTGACGTGACATTCAGCCAAGTATGGTGACCCATACTCAGAATCTGTGCTCTGCATTTAACACACACACACACACACTGTGAACATACACCCAGAGCAGTGAGCAGCCATTTATGCTGTGGCGCCCTGGGAGCAGTTGTGGGTTCAGTGCCTTGCTCAAGGGCACCTAAGTCGCACCTAAGTAGTGGTATTGAGGGTGGGGAGAGAACTGTATATGCACTCCCCCCACCTACAATTCCTGCCAGCCCGAGACTCTAACTCACAACCTTTCAATTGCAAGTCTGACTCTCTAACCATTAGGCCACAACTTCCCACTCCCTCACTGGCCACTTTATTAGGTAGGTACACCTTGTTAGTACCAGGTTGGACCACCTTCTGCCTTCAGAAGTGCCTTAATTCTTCATGGCATAGATTCAACAAGGTGTTGGAAACATTCCTCAGAGATTTAGGTCCATATTGACATCATAGTATCATGCAGTTGCTGCAGATTTGTCGGCTGCACATCCATAATGCAAATCTCCCATTCCACCACATCCCAAAGCTGCTCTATTGTATTAGTGGAGGCCATTTGAGTAAAGTGAACTCATTGTCATGTTCAAGAAACCAGTCTGAGATTATTTGAGCTTTGTGACATGGTGCATTACTCATGGTCAGCAACAATGCTCAGGTAGGCTTTGGTGTTTAAAGAATGCTCAATTTGTACCAAGGGGCCCAAAGTATGCAAAGAAAGTATTCCCTACACCATTACACCACCAGCATGAACCGTTGAGACAAGGTAGGATAGATCCATGCTGTGGTCTTCTGCTGCTATAGCCCACCTGCTTCAAGGTTCAACGTGTTGTGCATTCAGAGATGGTATTCTGCATACCTGTCAAGTGTTTTTCTTTTTAGCTGTGCTTAACCCTCACTTGATAGGGAGGCATCAATCATGAACATTAAACTGGGTTTCACTCAATAACCAGGCCTCTGTTGCATCTTTGTCGTTTTTTATTTTGTCTTCACTTTTTGCAGCCCAGATATTTACAGGTGAAAAACCTTAAACCAGAAAACACCAACGATTTACTAAGTTGCACATTTTTTGTAAAACCAGACACACAGGGCTCAAAATGACTAATTATCAGCTTGGCTCTAAACATGCGTTTGTAAATAGAGAGATTTCTAAAATAATTATTTGAGTTTGAATTCATCAGATCTTAAATTACAATTTAAACTACAGGAGATAACGTGAATTCCATAAGTAACCAAACACAATGAATCGTTCACCAATTGAATAGTTAAGCAGTGAGTTTAACCCATATAAATACTTACAATACATATTCACTCCCATTAAACTACAATTTTACGATTTAAATATTTGTAATTTCCATTTTAGACAAATGTTATATGAAAGTAGGACCATGCACACTCTTAAACCATGTCTTTACAAACAACCAATTCAGTTTCCCACACATCAGAACACATATCAAAATTAAATCACTAAATGAGTCAAACTGCACTAATATTGACCAACCACTATTTACACAATACATTCCGTAAACTACCACGTGAATATTTACAACACACAGATACTACAGCGCACAAACACAAGTGTCTTCTCCTGCCTGCACCTCAACGCCTCATCAGCGTGCAACAATCTACAAGTGACACAACAAAATCTGATTAACCTGGCAATCTCACCGACTGTCTGTTCAGTCTTTTGAATTGGTACCAGATTCGGCACAGCTTCAGGAAATTTTGATGAAATTGCCGCTTTCCTTTCTCGCGCTGTACTGGCGTTGTTGCCGGTTCTAGCTGACAGATTGATAAGAAATGCGTGCGTCTTTTTCTACTCTAGTGCACACAGGTGAGTGATAATTAGTTCCGCCTGATCCCTGACGAGAAGGGGCGTTCGCAGAGACAATACCTTGGTTGTAACGAGTGGTTATTTGAGTTACTGTTGCATTTCTATCATCTCTAACCATTCTGCCCATTCTCCTCTGACAACAACAAGGTATTTTCGTCCACACAACTGGCACTCACTGGATATTTTCTCTTTTTCAGACCATTCTCTGTAAACCCTAGAGATGGTTGTTTGTTAAAATCCCAGTAGATCAACAGTCTGGCACCAACAACCATTCCACGTTCAAAGTCACTTAAATCCCCTTTCTTCCCCATTCTGATGCTTGTTTAGAACTTTGGCAAGTCATCTTCACCACATATAGAGGCCTAAATGAGTTGCTGCCATGTGTAAGAATCCAACCACCAGCCCAAAAAGCAGAATCTGGCAGCCTGGTCGAAGGTTTAATGCATATTTGGTCTTTTACATGCAGTTCTGAATTTATCAGGATTTAGTTTAAATTTTAGTCTAGCTCCATGTTTAATCTGACTCTAATTCCATGTGATCATTAAATGTGGGCAATAATTCTAATCAAAAGCTGATCACAGATATCGTTGTTTGTTACTTTCAATATTTGTGTATTCTAGAAATCCTATACTTTCAATTTTTCATTCATTATGGACCAGGTATTACACAGGAATTGCATTTGGCCAACTGTGAACCCACGAACACCAACAGTTTTATAACCACGAGAGCTACACCGTGTACAACCAGTGACAGTCAGAAATCAGAAGCCCCAAATGGTGTTCCCCATGGTTCATCCATTGGTGCTTCCATATGATCTGTCCTGAACACAGATTTGTGGAAATACACTATTTTCACCAAGATTTTATTTAAGTCAGTTATTTCTATATTTTGCTGTAGTGTGCCAGTAGCAAATATCATTTTACATTTCCAAACAATATTTTTGCCCTTAAATGGACAAGGAGTTTGACATTAGCCAGTGCTCCACACAGAGATCTGATCTGATCATCATCAGTCTGTCTCGAATAAAATGAAGAAACAGAACAAATGGAGACAGACTCAATCCGGAACTGTGGCAATGTCTCCAAAACGCTTCAAGAAACCTGCAAAGCTTTAGGCACTTGTGTAAAAATGCTGTAAAGTGAGGATGCCATCAAAAATAATGGCGTAAATAGATTTTATTAATTAACTTCTATTAACTTAACTAAATTAAATCAACATAATGTGTGGCCACACTATGCGTAAAGCTTTTGTCCTAGGTGCACTTGTGCATTGTTTTTAAGGTAGCTTTGCAGGTAGGTTTCTTGAAGTGTCTTGGAGACATTGACACAGTTCTTCACAATCAATATTTATCTATATAAATATTGTTCCTCAAAGTGAAATGATGCATTCTGTACATCTAGTTTTGCAGTTCATAGCCAAGAAGTGTATGTGGGCAGCCTGCCACTGTAAGAATGTGTTTTGCCAATGAACCAATGGAACTAAGCTACTTAAACGTTGGGCTGTTCTTATGCATGTTTACATTAATGGGATTCGTAATTGTTGACGATGAGTAATTTTCAGATCGTATCAAATCATTTAGCAGCATTAGAAGCGCTTTGGCTGAAATTGTTAACTTAGAGCAACAGTAAAATTGGATTTTGGTTTGCAAACAGAGGTCACAAGTTAACACGGTCACAGTTCCTTGATTCAGCCAGTGTCAAAATGTGACGCCGAGAGTCCTGTGTTGAATCCAGAGATCATCTGGAGCTGCTTATGTGAAGATCGGTGGCGCGGTGGTTCGTGAGTGTCGTCTCGCGGCGCGTCGTCTTTTAGCGCGTGTTCAAAACCCGTGCCAACACAGATTTACTTTATTTTATTTTTTGTTTATCCTACTTACTTCAGCCGCTACGGGCGATCATACCTATAACTTGTTATCTCTGCAAGAATATCAAAATCATACAAGGAGCAAGTCTGCGTTTATTAGACACTTAATATCACGTCAGTTTGTGCTTTCAGAATCGGCGAATCTGCCGCCGTCGTTCCAGCACATTTGCATCGGAGCCCTAAACAGGAAGTTGGTCACCAGATAACACGGTAACCAGTTAAACCGTAACACCGGTTCTAGCTGACACATTGATAAGAAATGTGTGCGTCTTTTTCTACTCTAGTGCACACAGGTGAGTGATAATTAGTTCCGCCTGATCCCTGACGAGAAGGGGCGTTCGCAGAGACAATACCTTGGTTGTAACGAGTGGTTATTTGAGTTACTGTTGCATTTCTATCACCTCTAACCATTCTGCCCATTCTCCTCTGAAAATAACAAGGCATTTTCGTCCACACAACTGGCACTCACTGGATATTTTCTCTTTTTCAGACCATTCTCTGTAAACCCTAGAGATGGTTGTTTGTTAAAATCCCAGTAGATCAACAGTCTGGCACCAACAACCATTCCACGTTCAAAGTCACTTAAATCCCCTTTCTTCCCCATTCTGATGCTTGTTTAGAACTTTGGCAAGTCATCTTCACCACATATAGAGGCCTAAATGAGTTGCTGCCATGTGTAAGAATCCAACCACCAGCCCAAAAAGCAGAATCTGGCAGCCTGGTCAAAGGTTTAATGCATATTTGGTCTTTTACATGCAGTTCTGAATTTATCAGGATTTAGTTTAAATTTTAGTCTAGCTCCATGTTTAATCTGACTCTAATTCCATGTGATCATTAAATGTGGGCAATAATTCTAATCAAAAGCTGATCGCAGATATCGTTGTTTGTTACTTTCAATATTTGTGTATTCTAGAAATCCTATACTTTCAATTTTTCATTCATTATGGACCAGGTATTTCACAGGAACTGCATTTGGCCAACTGTGAACCCACGAACACCAACAGTTTTATAACCACGAGAGCTACACCGTGTACAACCAGTGACAGTCAGAAATCAGAAGCCCCAAATGGTGTTCCCCATGGTTCATCCATTGGTGCTTCCATATGATCTGTCCTGAACATAGATTTGTGGAAATACACTAAACATTAATCTAAACACACACACACACACACACACACACACATTATTTATTTATTTATTTATTTATTTGTGAACAACATTTGCAAATATTGTAGATGGTTTACTAGTAGCCCCTTTTTTTTAAATATGCAGAAACTTTCCAGCTATGCAGCTTTCTATTTGTCAACCTTGCAGATTTGAGCCCCACTTGAACATAAGCAAAATATGTTTTGAGAACTGCTTCGCCCTCACACAAAACTCTTGAATTGGCAAGGATTCTGTAGAAATGACTTAAAAATAATAAGCAATTAAACCTATTTCAAATGTTAGTGAAAACCTGAAAGCGATGGATCCCCCCCAACTCTCACTGTACACAACACAAGACTGGTCCATCTCTTCCTGGCTGTTAGAGATGCTTGATGGCTGCAAATAGATCCAAAATCTCCCCATTTTTCATGAATAGCCCCTACATCCTGGCGCATACACCCGCTTTCAGCCACTCAGTGGGTCTTAATCAAGGTTGGAAAGGGGAACATAACAGGTGAGCTCTGTTAATGATGGTGATTACAAAGAGCCTTGCAGTAGATAGATGGGCTTGAGGCACAACTAGCAGCTGGATACTCATTCTGATGGGCGTTCTGCCCTTCTGAATAACAGATGAGTTTGGTTTGGCTCTGATCTTCCTTTTTATGGATTTTACTTCAGCTTTTAATTCACTACAGCCTTATTTACTGTTGAACAAATTAAAGAAAACCCAGGTAAATCTGTTTATTATTAAGTGGTACTTTTCCTTTTTAACAAGCAGAACACAACAGGTAAAGGTTAATAGGACAATATTGGATTCTAAATTCATTAGTAAAGGAGCCCCACAAGGGTGTGTGAACTCCCAAGTCCTCTTCACATTGTACACAAACGGATGTGTGAGGAAAACCACCAACAACTATGCTGTAAAATTCAATGGTGTGATGTGCACCGTCTTGTTGACAATTTGAAGAAAACCGCGAAGATGATCTTTGATCCCAAGTCAATTAGAGATCACAGCACAGTTTTTATCCATAATGTTCCTAAGCAAATATCCTCTTACAAATACTTTGGTATTCATATTGAATGTTCATTGACATGGAATGTCTAAATTTATAGTCTGTGTTCCGAGTTACAGAGACTGAATTTCTTGAGAAGACTGAGACTCTATGGTGTTAACAGTAAGATCATGTGGTTGTTCTATCAAGCTGTGCTGGAGAATGTGATTTGATATGGAATACATCTGTGGTATGGTAACTTGGCAGTGCAGTTAAAGACTAATCTTACACAGCTTATTCGAATAGCCATGAAGACCATGGACATGAAGAAGCATTCTTACCTCCAGACCCTGTATTAAAAATTAGTGCTTAGGGAGGCATACAAGAGCTTAAATAATACAACACACATTTTGAATCCAGAATTTGAAACGTTACCTTCAGGAAGGAGATTCAGGACTAATTTCCCTGTGGGGACAATAAAGTATACTTTACCTTACCTTGATACATGAACCTTTTAGACATCGCAATATACTGATTTAGTGCTCAAGCAGCAATATTTCTTAGCATTATCAATGTAGAAAACAGTTGTGCTGCTTAATGTTTTAATGTTTTAATCATGGTTCTATTGAAAACAGGCATAAAAATTCATGGCTGCCTGGTCCAAATGCTAATCTGTGCCTTGTGGTGAAAGCACGTTGCTGTATCACTATCTGTCAGAGTGGTAATCCAGCCCTTTAGTCGGCTCAGCGTCCTTAAAGGCATTCAGCTCTAGCGTGTATCACCAGTCGCTCTAAACGGCTTTGCTGGGTTTTGATAGAGATTAGTTTCCTGCGCCTTAATGACCTCACAAATTAGTACCCAGAATTAGACTAATTAGAAGTGTGTGTTTTCCTTTGATCAAGAGCTGACATGCATCGTTGACTTCAGTGAGTTTTCGAAAGTTCATCTGGGGCTCGCAAAACAGGGCTCTCGGCAGCTCTCCAGAACCCTGCGTCAACCCGGACATCCAAATGACATTATTCACAGTTGACTTTGCTGTGCTCATTTTGAAATTGCTACGGCATTGGCGCCAGGTCTCCCCTCGCCACCCTGCCAGGGCCCCTTTGTGCACCAAGCCCTTTTCAAGCAAGCTATTTCAAAGCCCTTCGTCCCCCCATGTTCCAGTGATATTTGAAATTGCATGAATGTTGCCCTTCAGAGTAAACTGTTTGGGCACCCTTGGTTTTAAACCAATCTAATCCTTGTAATCACGGATTGTGCTCAAACCTCCATGTTCTCTCTGAAGAAAAAAAAAAAAAAGGTTGTAGGGGTTGAACAGAATCCTAGCTGGCATCGAGCCATGACCCGAAAAGCAGCCAATGTAGTGAATTATTTCTTTATACTTTAAGAGATATGTGCTAGCCAAGCGAAAGTGACAGAAAGTGTTATGTTGCCGGCTGGGAGATACGTATATCCCCTATATGAAATGACAAGTGCATTTTCCGAAAAAGAAAGACTATAATGTTTTTCTGTTTAGCAACTGACAGTTTGCTTTCATCATAACATGAGCTTAAGGGCTTTGGAACAAGCATGATTATTTTAGGCCCTCAGCGTCTCTCACTTCACAAATTGAAATCTTTTATGGGGAAGGCACAATTAAGGCCTTGCAACAAGGGAGCCACCTAAATCAGCATGCAAAGTGAATCTGCTATACTCACTTCCATTGACCTCCATCTTTGGGTGCAACAGCAATAAAATAAAAAAATAAAACAAAAAAAAATGCCTCTTTTCCAACAGTGTCCCAAGAGTCTATCACTTTTTTTTCCTGGGATGGAGTTTCATGAATTTGCAAAGCGGTGAAGTATTATGCCCATTTAGCTGGACTGCAGTCATGTATTTGCTGCCCTTGGACTCAAAATGGCAGCAGACATCGAGAGATTATTATACTTTTTGCACAAATATTGAAGGCCTCCCGAAACAAAACGACCTGGCCCAATACAGAGATTCAATTGGCCCCCTTTCTGTATGCATTAGGATCTGAGGAGTGAGGATAAGTGATTTCAATGTATAATTTTAATCTGTCCTTCCTAACATTCCAAAAACTATTTTTTTTTATTTTATTTTATTTATCATTAGGTAGTATTATTTCATCAATGAATACTTCTATATTTAAATGCAGACATCAGTTTACAAGGCTGTTTATAGTTCCTATATTATATATGATATGTTCTTTATGCCAGTGTCTTAAATTAACACAAAATGTCAAAGTGGCATATTTAAAAATCTGCCATTATAGCAATTGTTACAACAGCAATGACTTATTTCTTAAAAAAAAAGAAAAAAAAAAAAATTCTAATAATAATAATAATAATAATAATAATAATAATAATAATAATAACAATAATAATTTCAATAACATGCTTTGAAATTGCATGTTAAATAATCATTAATAATTTCAATAACATGCTTTGAAATTGCATGTTAAATAATCATTAAATGATAAATGATAAAATAACTTCACTGATAATAAAATTTTAACTACTGAGAAATTGTAATGTGAAAAATCAATGAGGCAAAAATATAAAAATAAATAAATTTAAATACCTTCTGTTATATGTAACAAAGCAAGGGTACTTGTTAAGAACTAATGCTGCATTCCAGGGAGGTTTTTTGAGCCCGTTAATCGCGACTTCAAACCATGACTCACGACTTTGTAGTGTTCCAGGCAAGTCATGCCAAACTGCCTGAGCGGAAGAAATTGTAGCTATATTAATACATTTACTGCAACGTTATATTGTCCTAAAGTCTATTTCTCAGCGTGTACCACATGCATAAACACCACATACCGTACATAGACAATATTATCTGTAGGGGCTGTCATAGTTGTTTCACGGGCTATGTGACGTCAGAGCTCGGAACTGGGAGTACATCGATCTAGTACGAGTTCACGGGTGGGAATTCTTGGGTTTGACTTCCATTCTGGTGCACTTTCATGGATAGAAGGTTGTAAAAACATGGGTTATGGGGTTTGGAACACGGCATAACTCAAACAGACACAACAAGACAACAAGTTGCTAAATAGTAGTTGCCTAAAAATGTAAATGCAATCATAATTGTTTGTGAACCAGTGAATGCTAGGAATATGGTGAAAGAGACTGAAAGGGGGGGTGAAATGCTTTTTTATGCATACTGATTTTTTAACACTGTTAAAGAGTTGGATTCCAATGCTAAACATGGACAAAGTTTAAAAAATTAAGTTATACGTTTGAAGGAGTATTTTTGTTCCAAAAATACTTCTTCCGGTTTGTCACAAGTTTCAGAAAGTTTTTTTTTTTTTCGAGTATGGGTCTGTGTGACGTTAGATGGAGCGGAATTTCCTTATATGGGTCCTAAGGGCACTTCTCCCAGAAGAGTGTGCGCCCATAGAGCAGAGCAGAGACATTCACTGATCAGAGCGAGAGACCGAAATGTCACAAAAGAAGTCTGTTTTTGGTTGCCAGGGCAAGACAACCCTGCACAGATTACCAAAAAAAAACAACGTTAAGGGACCAGTGGATGGAGTTTATTTTTACAAAGCATCAACGGAGTTGTGCAAGTTTTTTTAACGACATAAAGTGGAACTTAGTGATTTTCCAAAACCGCTAAGCAAATATATACAGTTTCAAAATATATCACATAGAGACGTCCTGCTGGATCATAAATATACGGCTGAATCTGACTGTTAGCCATTGTTTGTTTCGGAAGATGTTTTTTTCCTCACGGTAATGTCACAGCTTCCAAATGCTCTCAACGCAAAAGCCTACTGGCGCTCGTGATTCTTTAGCTCCGCCCACATGTCACGCCTCCAGGCGCTCGTGTTTTTCCGGGGAAAAAATGGTACAGACTATCTTTCTCTTATAAATATAATAAAACTAAAGACTTTTTGGAGTTATGAAGGATGCAGTACTACTCTATAGGTACTCAAGATTAACAGGATATTGAGTGAAAACGATCATTTTACCCCCCCCCCCCCCCCCCCCCTCCGAAACATGAATCTGTTTTTTAAAAGCCAATAAAAACTATAAAATTGCATTAACCATAATAACATAAAACATAAATGTATGGTTACATTTTATTTTACAGTATGTGCGCTTACAGTGTACTTACTCAAGAAGGTACCAGATAGTACAATGTAACTACATGGGTTAAGGTTAGGTTTAGGTGTATGTTCAGGTTTATTACTTTTTTATAATTATTGTAATTATTATAATTACATAGTATGTACATGAGAAAAGGACTTTAAAATAAAGTGCTACCATGAGTATAATAATGATAAAAAGCTGTATCGAGATACATTGCTATACAAAGTTGTACCTTTTTAGAACTTTAGTACATCATACAGCTGGTGATACTTTTGGCATTATTAACTTGATCAACTTGATGTTTTGGAAGCTGCAAGCCAGTTTACATAATTATTGTATGTTTAACCCTATGCTTGAGTAACAGTACTGTCTCTAGATTTTAAAGTTGAGGCACTCAGCTGCTGTAGTTTTATGCATTTGCATACAAATTGTCTGGCCTCACCTGACCTTTGGGGAGACTGACACTCTCATCATCTGTATTTTATGCAAAATACATAAAAAAAAAGTATGGTGTGCACCAAAAGTCCATAAACTATAAGAATTTCCAATGGCACATCTATGTTAAGTTAGCCAGTAATTTACTGATAACTATGCTACATCTATGATGTTGACAAACAGGCAGATGCTAAGAAATTAGGATTAAGAGATTTGAAATGTGAATTCTGCATTCTGGGTAAAACCATTGCTGGACCCTGATAACCTTCTGAGTTTGAACAGCCATTTCACTGTTGTCTTTAAAATAGCCATCACAGATTATCACCCTTTTGAAGCTTGGGCTGGATTGTTGTGTTCTGCCAAAGTCCATCAAGCAGAATAGAAGACAGTGCATAGAGACGCACCAGCAAACTACTTCAGACAGATTGCCACTTTACAGCACCGTGCATACACTCAATTCCAGGGGCTGAAAGTTGAATCTGTTTAAGATTTGAGAAAGAATCTAATAAAATTATTATAACTGATGGCATACTCATTGCATGGTGTTGGTGTAAAATTGGTTTTATTTTTTATTTTTTTAACTCGTCCGTTTAAATTATATTAAGCCTTAAAATTCTGCATAATTAAGGGTGTGGCTTACTTGAGTGACAAGTGGATTGCTGCTGCTGATACCACCGTCGCGCTAAGTGGGCATGGCTTCAGCAACCAGCTCCCGCCTTTTTGCCCATTTTGGATTGCCAGGATGGCGACGGCCCGCTTTGCACTCTTTGAGCTTCAAAAACATTCTTTAGGAGTCTACGGGTGACGTCACGGACACTATGCCCATGTTTTTATACAGTCTATGTTTCTATCTGACATTTTTTATTTTTTTTTTTAGTTAGTTTTCTTTTTTTCTGAAGCTTGTTACAGGAAAACCAAAAAAGTTAAAATTTCCAAACAGTTAAGCTGCTGACAAATGTAGTTAAACTAATAACATTACTTATTTTAGTTACTTCACAACATTGTTAATGACATCCTGGTATTTATTTGGAGTGGAGTTAACACTTGCATTGTGAATAATTTATTTTCCATCTGTCTGTACAACTTAATGTCAGTAGGAACAGTCTTAATTCAGTGAGAGGAACTGGAGGGCTTTACTTTTCAAACCAAAAACTCCTACTTACTATATCACCAAGTGAAACCATTATTTTTGTTTTTATTTTTAAAGCTTACTGTCTTATATGATCATTTTTAGTACTCTTCTGTCTAGAGGTCAACTCAATCTGTGGGTCCAACCGTCTTATTCTTGGGTGATTTTCCATCTTTGACATGTTTGAAGGAAGCTGTCAGGGAAGACTCTTGCCGTTAAGTCATCTGTCATGTCCAGACAGAAGCTTGCTCGTCACTTGTCATTTGTATCTACTAACTTTTCTACAGAGACTTTATCTCTGTCACACATGCCAGAATTGATTTTGACCACAATGCTACTTGGAGTCAGGTGTTCATGTGTTGTGTGGTTTCCTATTTCAAGTGACTGTACCTATCTTTGTTAGAGCATTTTGAGACATACCCGAGCATGTGTCCTGCTGTGTGTGCACCCTCGTGCACCCATGAGCTCAGACAACAGGATGAAAACAAACCACCAACCACAAATGTTGCTTTTAAATGCTTTTAAAATGTTGCTTTTGACATGCACACTTCACACCTCCAATTGAGATGCAAGTTGTCATTGCAGGTTACATATATATATGCTTAAAATCACAGTTGATGTTGCCAACAACTCTGAAAATCTGAAAAGCAAGCATGGGGTAACACATTTACAGTAACACTTTTTTTTTTTAAACATAAAGTGTGTTAGTTCTCAACCAGATAAAACATTGTCTGTAAGACACATTTGCATAGTTATAACATTTATGTTCCATAATATGTCATAATATACTATTACGTTTCATCAATTTAGCACATCCTTGCTGAAAGTCTTTCTTTCTTTCTTTCAAATAAATAAATAATTGTATTAATTAATAATAATAATAATAAAATAAATAACAGTTACTACACCAGTGAAAGGCAGAACTGCACTAAAGGGTAATGTGCAGAAAAGAAGAAGAAGCATCAACTGGTCAGAGCATGCGTAATAGAATGTATGTGTGCTGAACTCATGAGACTCGGGTGAATTGACTATATGCACAGTTACTTCCTGGTTTTAGATAAGCCAGCTCAGTCATTTCCAGTCATTTTCAAAATCAACTCTGCTATAAGGGGAGCACCCTTTGCTCAATTTCTCTACATACAGTAATCCATTCACAATCTGAAGAAAAGTTTTGCTTATTTAAGATGACCAAACATCCACATCCACAGTTTCAGGAATGACAAACTTGAGTGTAAAATATGACATGAGACTTTGTCACCTACAGCACTTGCTATACTTTATATTTTCAGTAAAAGATTTGTTAAATAATAACATCAGGTATTACCAGGTTCAGCATATAAAATGTTGTTACACAACATGAAACTGCATGTTAATCTTTGTTAATCTTTATTTAAGGTGCTGCAATTATTTTCTTGGCATGAGGGGTTTCTGTGAGGGTCTCATGAGTCTCTACCTGTATTTACCACGACATCAAATGACACTTCACCAGAATTTTACGAGCTGGCTTATTTTAATAGGGAAAAACATTCCATAAACATGGTTAGTTGGTGACAATTTTGCAAAGGATGTGGAAAGAAGTAGATAGATTTGCTACTTTTTTACAGTCTGAAGCTCTGTTACATTTTTCGAAGAGTAAGGGGCCATTCACATATCGCGTCTTTTGCACGCTCAAGTTCGTTATTTCCAATGTAGGCGCGGAATGTGCACTCATAATGGAAGACGCACACGCGATGCAACGCGCTCATTTTTTCCAGGCACGTCCGCACCGCATTGAGTTAAAAACATCTCAACTTTTGGAGGAGGATGGGGAGGAGGTGGAGGACGGACCCCCCGGGACAGGGCCAGCAGACAGACACCATGGAGGGTGAATCCAGGGAAGAGGCCATGGAGGGAGGAACCAGGGCGGAGACAAGGAGGAACCCAGAGCAGGAGGAGCCAGGCGGGACCCTGGCGGGGCATCATAGAGGATAGAGAATCATAGAGGATTATGAAAATACATTACTTCACTGGAACTAAGTCTTCATTTAACTATTTCCAGTTTCAATTTTGTTTTACTTCTTTAAGTATTTATTTCTGTTTAGTATCATTTGTCATTTATTAATGTATTCTGTTAATAACTGTTGCTAGACCAATATCATTTTTGGTACTAATTCATATGTCATTAAAAAATAAAAGTACCTAATTGACACGTTGTTTTTGTTGTTGTTGTGTTTATGTAAAACCCAAACAGACACTTTTGGATATTGTAATACCAGGCAGAAAGGGGAGTAAAAAACAATATGAATAAAAAATATATACAGATAATATTAATAATTATATAAAAATGTTTTAATGAAAATAAACTATCATTAAATAGGTTATTTATAACACCATTAAGGTCCTATGTAGCATTTTTTAAGTATGGTTCTTTATGAAACCATATAAAAACGGTTCTTTTTAGCACTAAAAAGGGCTATGCTATTGTTACAGGCTGAAAAACCCTTTTTTGGCACCGTTTAGAACCATTTTCTATAAGAGTGTACCGCATTTTCTTATAATCACCACACCCAATAGACCATTGTATTTATGGGCTATGTAAACAGCTTTCATGTTGTACAGTACACAGTCACCGGACCTCTCTTTTTAAGTCATTATAATTCCCCTTTCCTCCTCAAGGACTTATTTTTTAGCAGTGCATATTCATCTGTTCTGACAGCTGTCGGAGTGGTTATGTATTTACTCAGCCCCGTCCACTGCAATCTCCCATTAAAGCTGCATTGGAGAGAATTTTCATGGAAATGAGCCAGTTTAATTGGTCCCTGTGTTATTTGCATAACAAACCTAATAATAATGAATGGGGACTGATCGTCAACAGGGTCTTAAATTTCATAATATTAATAAGAAGTTTGCAAATTGCTATTATTGCAGTACATGTATTTGGCCAGAGCATTTCATTATAGCAGAAGGGCTGAGATTTCAGGTAATTTGCCTATCAGAACAAGGTTGGTTCCCTGTCATTGTCATTAACCAATTATTTTTTGGCAGTTGGCTGGAGCACAAGCAGGAATTTGACGGAAAACTGAACTCTGATATCTGTCATATGCAATAATGAGGAGATGAGGCAGGTCATCTGAAAGGACAGATAGCTTTGATAATAAAACTAAATAATCGGTTTCCTATTTATTAATGTGTGGCTAAGTTTAAAAGAGGCTGACAAAGACAGACATGTCAGCAAACAGATGCATAGCAATTATTATTATTATTATTATTATTATTATTATTATTATTATTATTATTATTATTATTATTATTTCTTCATAACTACACGTTTATATTGTTGGAAGCGATGTGGGACATTACTGTTATACTGTACCTTTTAAACAAAATTTAAATTAATATTGTTGTTTTTATCTCAGTATTAGAAATATGTCAAGCTTAAACTTCAAAATCATATATACTTTTAATTCCTTATTTGTTATAACATTGGTGACTAAAAATAAAGAGATAAAGTTATTAATAACTAACAGTGTTAACTTACATGGAGGTGTCAAAATTAATTAATTAATCTTTATTCCATTGCAGAATCTGTGAAAATGTGAATAATTTTAACATACAAAATCAATGTTATTTATTATTATTATTATTATTATTATTATTATTATTATTATTATTATTATTATTATTATTGTTGTTGTTGATGTTGTTGTTTAGTACTGTCCCGAGTAAGATATTTTAAATAAAAGATGTTTACACTTAGTCCACAAATAAAACAAAATAAAAGTTGATATTATTAAAATAACCCCATTCAAAAGTTTGGGAACCACTGGTTCTTAATATTGTGTGTGGTTACCTGGATGATGGTTGTTCATGAGTCCCTTGTTTGCTCTGAATGGTTAAGATGAGCACTGTTCTTCAGAAAAATCACCCTGTTGTGCATATTTGAAACCTTTCCAGAAGTAACTGTATGATTTTGAGATCCATCTTTTCAGCCAGGGGTGAACACTTATGAACAGGATGATGTCAAAATGATTCTTATTTTGTTGAAATATTTTTTTCTTTTTTATTATAAATTTTTTTTTGTACTGCCCTTCGGAAATCCTTGTTCATTAACATAAACTCCTGTGAATTAATTAGCTTAATGTCGTAACAATTTTGTCTCAAGCATTATTATAAGCATGTTAATTAAGATGTTTACATTCATATGTGTTCTGGGTCCAATGAAACCATGCAATTACTTCATCAAATGTAAAATTTTGTTTTATTTTTAACCATATGGAATTAATGTTGTGGACACTCTCAATTCACTGACCCTAAAACAATATTCCAAAGAAAAATAAAATGTTATATTATATGTTAAATGACGTGGAAATTTCCGCAAAGGATAAATGGATTTGCAGCTCTAAAAATCTCTTGCAGTAGCTCTGCTACTAAATTTATTTCAAAATGGCAATCCATATATTATGATCAGCTGCTCCTTCATATAAGCTGAGCTTTCAACGTTGTTACGGGAAAGGATGAAGCTGATTGGTTAGTTCTTGTCACATGACCCGCGGTGCACTTGCGTCATTCTGAAAAGGTTAAATGTTTTTAACTCGATGTGGTGCGGATGCGTCGCTTCCATTATGAGCATGCATACCGCGCGCCTACATTGAAATAATGAATATGAGTGCGCAAAAGACGCAATATGTGAACGGCCCCTTATGCAGTCGTGCCTCAAAGAGAACCAGGGCCAGTGTATTACCAACTCACCCCTCTGCCATCCAGAGACTGTCAGCTCCCCAGAACCAGCCAGTGAGCACATGCAAGTAGAATCCAACAGACTTTCTGCTGCGGAACGGCAAAGACAGCTGACCCAGAATCTCTGTCTGTATTGTGGATCCGCTGGGCATAACATCTCCTTATGATGTTATCCTTATCTTCATCTCCGGCGCCCTCTGCCACCAGCTCAACTTCACTACCATGACAATGGCGTCAGCCTACCAGGTCCAGTCAATAACCGGTAAACCATTGAGTAGAAGATGTATTCGCTGCAGTGTTGGCCAGCTAACCCTCCAGATCTGACTACTTCATGTGGAGGAGATCCATCTGCTAGTTCTGGAGGAATCCAGCGCTGACGTGATACTAGAGCGCCATTGGTTGGAGCAGCATAACCACAACATCTCATGGAAAACTAGATGAAAAGTCCTGAAGTGGGGCGAATCCTGTTTCCAAGGCTGTCTGTCTGGATTCCCTGTTCCATTCAATCCTCTCCTAGATCCACTACCCGCCTATACCATCTCCATCGAAAGCCCAGTTGAGAGACAGTCGATCAACATTCCACCATGTTACACCCCCTTCAGTGACGTCTTATGCCCCAAACGCGCCTCCAAGCTGCCTCCACACCGGCCATGGGACTGTGCCATCGATCTGCTTCTGGGTGAGCCAATGCCTAGGGGAAGGATCTATCCCCTCTCCATCCTAGAAGAGAAGGCCATGGAGGACTACATCAAGGAGGTGCTGGCGCAAGGCTAAATCCGTCCATCTACTTCCCCTGCTGCTTCAAGTTTCTTCTTTGCGGAGATAAAGGACGGAGACCGTAAAGTTCCGTTATCCTCTTCCTCTCGTCCCAGCTGCCCTGGAACATCTCCATGGTGCCTCTGTCTTCACCAAGTTGAACCTCTGCAGCGCCTATGACCTCATCCGGATTCGTGAGGGGGATGAGTGGAAGACAGCTTTTATCACCCCCTCTGGTCACTATGAGTATCTTGTCATGCCGTATGGTCTAGTCAACACCCCTCCGCATTCCGGGACTTCATACATGATGTGCTCCGGGAGTTTCTCCACAAGTTCATCCTCATCTACATCTACATCGATGATATCCTCATCTACTCCCGGAGCCTAGCGGAACATCGTCTCCATGTTGTGGAGGCCCTGCAATGCCTTAGGGCATTCCAGCCATATCTCTAAGCAGAAAAGTGATTCTTCCATCAGCCCTCAGTGCAGTTCCTTGGATATTACATCGATAGCAGTGGCATCCGGATGGACGAAGGGAAGATGGACGCCATCCGAACTGGCCCACTCCCACCATCATAAAAGATCTCCAGCGATTCATTGGTGTTGCCAATTTCTATCGCCGATTCATTCAAAGTTACAGCTCCATCACCAACCCACTCACCAGTCTTCTCTGAAACAAGCCCAAGTCTCTGTCCTGGACCCCAGCCACCACTGAGGCATTCAATTCCCTTAAGGAGAATCACCGCTCCTCTCCTAGTCCATCCTGATCCCAATAGGCCCTTCATCATGGAAGTCGACACCTCCAACACCGGAGTAGGAGCAGTGCTCTCCCAGCAGCAGGAGAACCCCAGTCGGCTCCATCCATGTGCCTTCTTTTCCCATAAGCTCCACCCAGAGGAGGCTAACCAGGGGCTCTTGGCTGTCAAGCTGGCGCTTGAGGAGTGGAGGCATTGGCTACAGGGAGCCAAACACCCCTTCCTAGTACTCACAGACCATAAAAACCTTGAATATCTGTGCATAGCCAAGAGGTTAAACCCCAGACAGGCCTGCTGGACTCTATTCTTCACTTGTTTCAATTTCTCCATTTCTTACCAGCCAGGGGCCAAAAATGTCAGAGCTGACGTTTTATCCCGTTGTTACACTCCCGAAGAAAACCTGGAGGAACCCGAAACCATACTCCCTGACAAGGTAATCATCAGCCCCATCACCTGGTCAGCCGAAACTGTGCCCTCCTCCAAATTCCTTCACTCATGCCCTGCCGGATTGTCCATCGGGCTTGCAGTACATCACCAGGACACGGTGCACTCCACTCATCTACTTGGCTCACACATCACTTGGCACTGGCCACCCGGGGGTCAATGAAACCCTCTCGCTGCTGAGGGAAAGCTTCTGTTGGCCCAACATGGCTTCTGACATCAGAAGGTACGTGCAAGGATGTAAGGAATGCACCATCTCGAAAAGCCCATGTCACCTACCATCTGGCAAACTCCTCCCTCTGCCCATTCCTAACTGCCCATGCTCGCACCTAGGGGCGGACTTCATCACTGACCTTCCATCCTCTGATAATCATACATGCACTCTCTTAATTGTTGGACATCGTCTCCGACAGAGGCCTCCAATTCATCTCCCAAGTTTGGAGGGCTTTCCATTCCCTCCTAGGTGTGGCCTTCAGACTGTCGTCTGAATACCATCCTCAGTCCAACGGGCAGATGGAGAGGAAGATCCAAGAGATCAACCGATTCCTCCGTACCTTCTGCCATGGCCACCAGGACTCTTTGAACCAGTTCCTAGGGTGGGCCGAGTACGCACAGAACTCCCTACATCAACATTCCACTGGACTCACCCCATTCCAGTGCATGCTTGGCTACCAGCTACCACTCTTCCCATGGTCAGGTGAACCCTCCGACATGCCATCTGTCGACTACTGGTTCAGAGAGAGCGAGAGGGTCTGGGACGTGCCATCAGTTACAACGGCCCTGCATAGACGCAGGATGACAGGATGACCTTCACTGCTCTGAAGCCCCAGCATACCTGGACAGACGGTCTGGCTGTCAACCCGAGACAACCGCCTGTGTCTACCGTGCTGCAAACTGAGTCCCAGATTCATTGGCCCATCTACCTTCGCAGAGCAGATCAACCCAGTCACCTTCAAACTACACCTTACCCCTGAGTATCGGATCCACCCCACATTTCATGTGTCACTCCTCAAACCTCACCAGCCTTCTGTCTCCCTCTCCACAGAGCCTGGCATAGCCGAAGCCCCCCTGCTACTCTTCCTTGACGATGGAGCTGCCTACAAGGTTCATTACGTCCTGGACTCCCGGCGCCGTGGTGGACAACTTGAGTATCTAGTGGACTGGGAAAGACACGGTCTATAGGGAAAGCTCATGGGTCCTACGCAACAACATCCTGGATCCGAACCTGCTGGACACCTTCCATTCCAACCACCCAGACAGACCTGCTCCACAGGGAAGAGGACTTCCACCACGTCAGGACCTCCTCAGGATCGGGCCATGGGGAGGGGGTTACTGTAACAGACACGCCAGGCTCCAACACCAACCAATCACATCGCACACCCTCACTGGAATACTAATCACACCCACCTGCTCCTCATCCACCTGCAATCAACCCCTCCTACAAAAGTCACACACACACACTCAGTCACTGTCCGGTCTCATTCACAACTAGGTCAATACCTACCTGCTAACGCTAAAGTACAAACCATTTACCCTGCTTACCTTTCTCCAGCGATCTTCAACGTCTTCCTCTCTCCATTCTGTGTGAGTGTGTCATCTGCCTCCATCACCTTGTGTTACTACCCTCTGGATCAACTCATCACTCCAACCTCCAGTACCATATCCTCACCCATTGCTCACCATTCACCTGCTCCTCTGCTTGTGCCTCAATAAACCCTGTTCTCCTGATATTCCAGTCTCCTGTCCCTGACTACTCTAACACAGATATTCATCATCCAAAACAAATCATTAGAAATTCATCTACCTTTTTAAATCTAGATCTTAAAGTATTAATCAAGTCTTAAAGGTGTGGAGAGATTCAAAATGTTAGCTTTGTGATAATCACTAACACCTGGAAGCTCGTTTTTAAAACCTTCCAACTTCAATCCCTTGAAAAATCATGACTGTGATATCCCACACTGATCCACACTGACTTAAATTCCAGTAAAATTACTTTCCGTCGGATCACACAAAGCAAATGGTGACCCAGTGAGTGGTAAAATGATAATTAAAAAAATGAAAAGATTATGAAAAAAATGAAAAATATGTGGGCGGAAAGAAATCAAAACACTTAAAAAAAACTCCTGCAGCAGCCCTACTCATCTACATGGGAGACACACGGTCAGTCAATTTCTCCGCACGTATGCAAAATCTCCTGCTGTGAGATGTGAATAATGTCTCCAGCCCACCACCCCCACCAAGGGCCCAGCCCCTGTACTCCATTATGTTTATGAAGACATGTATCTGAGAGCCATGTAGGAATATGAGGCTGATTTAGAGGGGAGGTGATACATTTAAATAAATCCATCCTCCAATTTCCTCCCCACAAAGTTTCTTGTGTATTTTAGTCTTCTCACTTCGTTTGGAATAAAATAAATAAATAAATAAATAAAAACCTCTTTCATCTGATACCGTTTGGTGGTAGCTTGAATAAAAAGCAGAGGACGTGCAGTAACACTGACATTTAGCCATATTTGGAACTTGGGAGGCTGAAATGTTATCTTCTTCAAACAGCGTTTCCTGATCTCACTGTTCTCTGGAAACACTGGCGGTGCTCTATTTTGGCTGCTTCCAATCTAGGCTGTTTTCAGCCACATTTAAAATGTTCTCGGCACAGAAATGCCCTCGCGATGCACAACTTGCACTGACTCAGGCACTAATACCCCGATGCATCAACCCGTGTCATGGCACCTGTTTCTTTCAAATTTGTTCTGATCTTCGCTTTCTTCAGCTAGAAGCTCTCATTTGGCGGCACACTATGGCACCATAATCAGCTCTTGTTTCCAGTCACTTGACATTTAAGCTAAATGCTGGCGTGCCATGGTGCATCATAAACAAGTTTAAAAGGCGAGCCATTAAAGCCAGAAACTCCTGCCTTGGGCTGTTTAAGTTTATTAGCCTCTCTGCTGTAATTGAAGGTGGGGGGGCAAACGCAGCTTTCCTGCAGAAAATGCACAGTTTTATATACATCTCTATGACTCAGTTGCTCTAAACAGAGTCGTCCTTGCATCTGTATCTCGGTGGGCCAATATGACTATTATGAGATGAAAAGAACAGCCTCATGCTGTCTATAGCCAGATAACCACAATTAAAAAGGACTAAGCCTTTTCACCTGGGGCTTGGAGTGAACTGAAACCGATCCCGCCACTGTCTGCTGAGATTAGTATTGATTTGTCCCTTTTAGATGACATTGCCGCACCTTGCCGGGCAGTTTTAATCTGGCAATGTACCAACAGCGCCGGGGAGCCACTCTCTCTCCCTCTCCCATGGAGTGTATAATATCCATCTTCATGATGGTTCCATCATGGCGTCCACTCAGCAGGAGGATGCATGAACTGACCTATTTTTCATGGTATTAGCCATTGTGCTGCACAATCACTAGGGTGCTGGGCCAAGCACAGAAAAAGGTTACTGGTATATGCTAGCTTCAGCACAACTTACAACTGAGTTTGCTTTGCTGTGATTGGTGAAGCTATGAAAAAGACACCAGGTCCATAAACAGTGCAGGGCAGTGACTGATTAAATGTAATCTCGATTCCATAGTCAGATTCCAAAAATTAAACACTCGTATTTAGATTGTATTGGATTTTAAAGTACTCATAATCAGCAGGCGTTAAATGGTTTATAATATTTTTTAATGATTACATGTTTACATATTATTCTCACAAAACTTTGTCTGTAGAAGGCTTTTTTCTTTCAAACACATTAAAATGCAGCATTTATAATTCCTCATTTACTTCCCAGGTAGCTAGTGCAATAAGGCCAATGTGTCAGCTCACTCAGCTGTGTTCTGGCAGTGGCACACCAAAAGTGAGCCAGCTCTGGCCCAGTTATGGTTGCTAGATTTGGCTAGGCTTTGAATGTGCAGATCTGGCCCGATTTGCACTGAGACATGGCATATTTAGCCACATTCGACCAAATTACAGACTTTGAGGGCTGGTCTGATTCTAGCTGAGATATGGCCATGCAGACCCACACCAGTTTAGTTTGAGTGCTGGGAGTGGGTCTCCGTTTACAATGTGGTAAATAGTATGTAGCAGTGACACTTAAACTTAAATACAATATATTTTACCTGCCCATGTTATGTCTTATTGTATTTTATATTTTAATTCCTTTCAATATTTTCTTTTTTTTATTTTATCCAACAGTCTCAATTTTCTTTAACTACATTTGGAAAGTAATTATTTAATTCATATAATGAATCAAGTTTAAAGTTGTTATGGGAACTTTAACATTGTTTTTGCTATATGAGTTTCAAGACATGCACACTGGCTTTGACATTTAATCTGAAAACATAATGGGCTTTTTGTGCTGCTAATTTCCAGAAGACCAGAAGAACTTGCTACCCTGGTGAGTAAACATTTGATAATCTAACATATAATATCAATTTAATAAACCATTCGCACATATAATATCAAAATAATGTCTGGTGTCTGGGTACTGAAACTAAGCTGACACCACCGACATTGCGCCACACATCGGTGTAATTTTCTCTCAAAGACGGGGCTGTTGGCCCAGTTTCAGTAACCAGACTCGGTCCAGCACTGGCTAAGTGTTTCAATTATTGTGGCTCTATGCCGGCAGTTTTGGCAGCTGGACTCAGGCCAGTGTATTTGGGATAATTATTTTTTTCCCATGTCCATGGCGACTCTGGCAACCACAACCAGTTATTTCATCCTGCCTGCCGGATCTGGGCCATTATCTGGCAAAAACGCTTTGGCTGCCTCCTTGGTTTTAATGCAGGTATTCCAATACTTTCTCTTTTTTAGCCGAAGCTCTTTAATATATTTACTTAAAATATACCCTGAAAATTTAAGTTAATAATTTAATAACACATCTGCATGTTCATTGTTCTCTGACATTGGTTGATGGTCATATGACATGCAGGTAAACACATTTATTTTATTTTATTTGTAATTTTAAAATGATTTAGTTTAATTTAACATCATGATGTACGTGCATTCTCAGCATCAGGCGCGTTAGGCATCTTCTGATTCTTCTTTGCCTATGGCAGATAGCAGACTTATAATTGCATTACTGCCACCTATCTCTCAAGTGAACGACCTTCTTCGCTCGCTTTGAGCTACAAAACAGCACCACTGCATGGTGACCACCTCCTCCCGGTGACCAGGTGATGACGCTGACCCCAGACAGCGTGAGGAGATTCTTCAGCAGGATCAATGCACGCAAAGCTCCGGGTCCTGACAACATCCCTGGACGTGTACTGAGAGACTGTGCAGCAGAACTCACGGATGTCTTCACAGACATTTTCAACATCTCACTTTATTCAGGCTGTTGTTCCCACATGTTTCAAAACTACCAACATCATTCCAGTCCTGAAGAAGCCATCTCCATTCTGCTTCAATGACCACCGTCCTGTTGCAGTTACTCCCATCCTCATGAAGTGCTTTGAACAGCTAGTCATGCACCACATCAAGTCTGCCCTCCTTGGACCCCTTCCAGTTTGCATATCTGTCAAAAGACTCCACTGCAATCCACTCAGCACTCACACATCTGGACAAAAAGGACTCATACTGTACGTCAGAATGCTGTTCATTGACTTCAGTTCAGCATTCAATACAATTATCCCTCAACAGCTCATTTACAAACTGATCAAGCTGGGGCTCAACACTTTGCTGTGCACTGGCTGTTGGACTTTCTGAATGGAAGACCTCAGTAAGTACAGGTCGGCAGCAACACATCCAGCACCATCACACTGAACACTGGGGCCCCCCAAGGATGTGTGCTGAGCCCCCTCCTTTTCACTCTGCTGACCCACGACTGCACACCGCCACACAACTCCAACCTCTTCATTAAGTTTGCAGATGACATGACTGTGGTGGGTCTCATTAGCAACAAAGATGAGGCAAACTACAGGAGTGAGGTGAGCCGCCTGGCCGAGTGGTGCAGTGACAACAATCTCTCTCTGAACATGGAGAAGATGAAGGAGATTGTTGTTGACTTCAGGAGAGCACACACTCAGCATGTTCCTCTGACCATCAATGGTGCGACTGTGGAGAGAGTGAGCAGCACCGAGTTCCTGGGTGGGCACATCACAGAGGACCTCTTCTGGCCCGACAACACCGCAGCACTGGCCAAGAAATCACAACAGCGTCTCTACTTCCTCCGCAAACTGAGGAGAGCCAGAGCCCCGCCTCCCTACATGTACACCTTCTACAGAGGTACCATCGAGAGCATCCTGAGCATCAAAGACTGATCAGTAGGTGTCTTTACACATCAGTGTATCGCCACGAGCCACAGGGATGAATTAGGTTTTGTTTGTGTATGTTTTAGCCATGATTCACATCCACTTACATTATAAGACTGATAGACTGCAACGGTTTGAGTTAAAAATCTCAGTTGGTGTTCTACTAAAGAAACAAAGTCACCTACTGTACATCTTCGATGCCCTTGGGGTAAGCAGATAAACTTTAAATTACATTTTCTGGGTGAGCAGTTTATGTTTTTAATAACAACATATATATTTTAATTCCTTTATATTTTTGTTTCAATATTGTACAATATTATATTATTATATATTATTTGATAAATGGTAACAAGTAATCTAAAAGTAATCAAACATTTGTCTGGATATATTACCAAAATGAGTAATGCAATGAATTGTTTATCTTTTATGTTAACTACAATTTCTGTCATGTAATTTAGAATCAGTAATGAACAACAATTACAGACATTTTCACAACCATATAAAATCAATGTGAATATATAATACATTTTTAAGAATGCATTTTTAAGAACTACATCTTTAAACTAGATTTTTTTCTTTATCATGAGCACTATTATTTGTAACTGACCCTCTTAACATAATGCCTGTTGCTTAGCTCTCAGAGAAAAGCAATGGATTACTTTTATATTCTACTTGTTATCGATACCAGATTCTCTCTTTTGTTGTGATGTCAACACCCAGATAGACCTGACAATCTGAAAAGAGCAATGGAGCGTGGGAGATGTAGTTTCAGATCAGAGGCACCTCTTAATGGATTATGCAACAGCAGAAGAGTTTCTTCATTAGATGGGAAAGAATGTCTCCACTGTGGCACTGTGGCTCGTTTAAGGGGGTTTAAATGACACCAAAAGTTTTAAGAGAGTGCAAAGGTCATGGTAAGCTTGTCCAGTTTTTCAGTGTTTATGTGCAACAAACTTACAAAATACCCACTTGGTATCTACCCACTGGTAGAATTAGATATAAATAAAAATGCTTGCCTTGCCTTTATATATATATTTGTTGTTGCGTTTTTTTATTTATTTATTTTTTTTTTTTGTATTTTAATTAAATGATACATGTTTTTATTTATGTAAAAAAATATATATATTTGACTCAAATTGCATTAACATATTTAAAAAAAAATGTCAATTATATTTTTAAAAAATAAATATTGTGTGTTTGTGTTAAATCTTTACTATACATATATGCACAGACAGAGTAGTATAAAAAATAACAGTGATAATGAACTGTAATTTGAAATAGTTCAGAATCTCCTGTGCTGTGAGGTCACATAATTACATTTGTACGTAAAGTTGATTAAAATATATTTAGAATGTGTGTAATGTACTTTAGTGTGCTGTAAAATCAACCAACCTCAAGGTTCCCCCAGAAACACATTAAGGGACTGTGCCTTGCCCACCTACTGTATTCTCTCCATATTCTCCCATCATCCTCTCATTCTTGGAGGCTATAATTCACACAGTTAGCAGAGGCTCAGATGGGCAGAACATCTGCTGGCAGATAAGCACATATTCTGGATGTTACCAGTGTGAGCTGAGGGGTTAGAGGTGAAGCCGATTTCACAGTATGCTCTGTCACTCTGTTAACGACAGGTTCATTAACTGTCAGGGTGAATTCTCCTAGGCCCCAGGGTCTTCAACACAAGGGCAATTAAAAACACAGATTGTAGCATAAAAGCCATTTTAATGTCTAGCAAATGTTCACTCATCATTCACGCATATATAGGGCTATCCTCGGGCGACTAGGAGCTGAGACACTAGCCTGCCGATCCAAAACACAATTTTAATTTATGCAACTTATAAATATTCTCAAACTGCTGCAGCTCGAGGCATGAAAATAGATAATTCCTCGACCTCTCAACAAATAATGTGTAATACAATATTGCGTGAGTTTCTTGTTGATTTTCTTTGAGGATAAGCCTTCATGGATTCTTTTATATTGTGTTCAAAAGCATTTTAAATGAATAGATCATCCATCAAATGAGAATTCTGTCATCCTTTAGTCTTCCTCATGTTGTTCAAAACTTGAATAATTTTCTTTCCTCCATAAAAAAATGTAAAAAAAAAATACAAATTCAAGATGTTTTCCAAAGAATGAAAGTGAATGCAGAGAGGAAATTAAATATGTATAATTTAAAATTTTCTTAAATATTCTACACTGAAATTTTTAATAATCATATTTTGGTGTCCTTTGTAGCCTCATATTCTATTTCTTTTTAATTAATATTTATGTCAATATTTGTATCAAAACATCATGGAAAGTCTTCCGTGTAAACAAATGATGTTTGATGTCAGTGAAGTCAAACAATGTGTGAAGTGTTTTCATTCACCACATTTCAATTTACATGGACAACTAATGTTTGCCTTCTTTAAAACTTGATTAATTAACTTTTTAACATTTGTTTTTACCATTTATGCTGAAAGTGAAACACCAGTCATATGCTGAAAATTCACTTCTTTCTGTATATATTTCAGGCTGAAGTTCTCTGATGAAGCCTATAATTATTTATTTTTGGTGCTTGCTGTTTTCATTTACATCAACTAAGATCTTGTCCAGAAATAATTTCCCACACACATTTGGTGTGTAATGGGTGCAGTTTGTATTATTTGAGTTACAGCAAAACATTAAAAGGTTCCTCGTATACTTTAATGACACACTGTCTATAACAGTGGGGGTTTCTACATGCTTCTGTGTGGACTAAATGAATCTCAGAATGGTGAAAGAGAATAAAGTATTATTGTTCCTTTTCTTGTCAGGATTTATTTATGCATTGTTGAGACACTCATTAAAATGCACTTGCAGCAATTAAAACGGCAAGCATAAATCTATCTCGGATGGTAATTAGTTTACTTGGTGATCATCCTTGAAGTTATCTTTATGTGCCATACTGGGATCATGTAGCAGTTTGCATTTTTCTCGCTTATTCTCTTCTGTGAGTTTTTCAGTGCTAGACGTGATGAAAAAACTGTGTCATCTGAGATTAGAGGCTTTATATACAAACTGTTCACTTTGCGGAAACATCATTAAAATGTTTTCAGATTTCACACATCTGCATTTATCTTTTTATCTAATGGATCACGAACAAAGGTGATTCTTAAAAAAATATTAATAATAATAATATTAATAATAATAATAATAAATAAATAAAATAATGCTGAATATTAATTTTAAAAAAATTATCTTCCATGCAACTAAAATAAATAAATAAAAACTTTATTTGTTACTGTAAACTTTTTTTCCCCTGTTTGCTTTTAAGGTAAAATTCTACAGCTCTGCAATTAACAAATCAAAGTTAATAGGAGGTTCCTGCAGCTGGATAGAGGCGCAAGATGCAGCTGTGACTTTAAAAGAAGTGTTTTGTTTTTTTTTTTTTTTTTTTTTTTTTTCAAGTCCATACTGTCACAGAGATTAAAAAAAAAAAAATGTCTGTTTTGATACCCCAGTATCTGTGTGTGCGGTCTTTTCAAACATCTGATGCTAAGATAAAAGGTGGAAAGAGAATCTGAGGCCTAGATAAAAGGAGAAAGAGAGGGAGGAGACAGAGAGGAGACAGATAATGACCAATATCTACTCCAAACATGCCACATAAAAAGCCAACTGTCTTTTAATCAGAGCTTTATCAGATAAATAATATATATATAAGACCTTGTGAGGGTAAACACACGTGGAGCATTACGCCTGTCATAAGCAGTTTGAATCTTCAATACATCAGACCTGTCAATCTTCCTCTGATATGCCTCATCACTTTTGTGTCCCTCTTTTCCCCCGTTTTTGCTAAAATGTTGTCATTTGCAAGTCTTAATGACCTTGTGACCAGTTCTCCCCTGTATTGTACTTGTATATATATTTGTGCTGTCAAAATTAGCGCGTTAACGCATTCGATTAATTTGAAATATTTAACGCGTTAAAAAAAAAATAACGCAATTAACGCGGTTGCAGTTTTTTTTTTTATTTCCAGTTGTGGCCTTGTGTGTTCAACGTGCAAAGAAATATGGATAAGACCAAGGAAGGACTTTTAGACGGAAAGTTTCAGTATAAAACTCTGCCGGATTACAGTCTGCCGCAAGAAACATTACTCTTCATTCAGTCTGCCACAAGAAACAGCAACATTAAAATCATGAACTCAAATATCATTGTTTAAAAAAAAAAACGTTAATAAGCTTAAACGAAAATAACAAAATAATTGTGTAGCGGAGTATTTTTTGTACACAGTGCCGCGAACTGTCAATCACTCCTGTGCGCGTGCATCACTGTCCTCCTCAGCTGCAGCAACTTGCGCTCTCTCTCTTCATCAAGCTTTAAAACAAAAAGGGGACAAAAAGATCATATTGTCTTTGTGCATAGGCTATAGATTAATTAGATAAATGAATATCTAAATTTGTGCCTTGCCATCTACGGTATTTTTTTAGAACTTAGAAAAAAGTTGCTGCAGCCAATGAGCAGCCAGCGGGGGCTGCAGGACGACTCAACCTCCGCAGACAGTTTTTAATGTTTATCAGACAATAAATACTCAAGATTTTGCTTTAGTATAACTCACAACGAGTTTCACACACCTTCTCCGGCCACGTTGAGTTGTTGACACTTAACAGTGGAAAAAGCGACACATGCGCTATTCACTTGTATAACTTTAGGGTGAATGGGTAATGTAGTCTCTGCTCTCGGTGGGATGAATTAGGAAGCTTGCATTGTGAAGGGCGCTCTGAAAATCGGCAGTGCAGGTAAAAGATTAAAACCTCTATTAAAACAGATGTCCAAATGAGCGTACCGTTACGCTACAAGCACGTTCTGGACGCACGGAGAGGTGGCGGTATGCTCAAGAGCTATATTTGGAAGTGGCGGTACTGAGTACAGGTGCATACTGGCCCACTTAAAGCACTGGCAATGACTATACTTTGGAATTTTTTTGCAGTCCACTTAGAATTCAACATGGGAATCATTTTTGTTTTTTATTGGCATTGATTGTTTTGAAATTCAAATGGTACTTACATGCCTGTGTTTTTATTTCTGTAATAAATATGGCTTTCAAGCCAACAGTTAATTTGGAGGATATTGATGGTTTATTGCAGGTATGTTGTTTACATGAGAAAATCTGTGTTACAAGTTAAACAAAAAATCCAATAAACAATCATATTTTGAATTTAAATAGTTTCTTTGTCTTGAGTTTACATTAATTATTTACATTTTACATTTACATATCCAAAAAGTTTCAGTCTTTTAATTGCGATTAATTGCGATTAATCGCGATTAATTTTAAAAAATTGTGCGATTAATTAGTTAATTTTTTTTAATCGATTGACAGCACTAATATATATATATATATATATATATATATATATATATATATATATATATATATATATATATATATATATATATATATATATATATATATATTAGGGCCGGGACTCGATTAAAAAAATTAATCTAATTAATTAGAGGCTTTGTAATTAATTAATCGAAATTAATCGCATTTTAATCGCATATAAATATTTGACCTGAGAACAGTGAGAAGTTTTTTTTTTTTTTTTCACATGGATTTATAGTAAACCATTGAATAATGACTGAATACATAAGCTTAAACAACAAAATATTGTTTATTTTTGTTCAACCAAGTCTAGCAGACCAGTGCAATTTTTGCCATGAAGTGTAGCAATAGCATATTTAGAAACAATTTAGAAATAGTACATTTCAGAAATTCAGGAAGCTTATAGGTGCTGGAACCTTCTGTAAAGTGTTTTTTAAGTAAAACACAATACTGTCAATTACATTCAGAACATTGGAAACACTGACTATTAGAAAATATCTCTCTGTTGCTTCAGAGGCCATAACATACTAAGTCCAACTCTCAATAACCTTGGCCAAAACAATAAAGAGTTCAACATAAAGTGTAAAGTCCACGTTAGCTGCTAAATGTTTTGCGTTGAGGTGATACTTGAGGCTCGATGTGTGCTGCGGTGATGTGCGAATGCTAGTTGGTGCTCCAGTATAATCGGTCCCGCCGAAGCTCATCCAGTGAGAAGCGTTCCGCGGTGCAAAAATACGTTATAAAAAATGCGGGAATTTTTTTTTGTGTAATTAATTAATCTTAGTTAACGCGTTATTTTTTGCGTAATTAATTAATCTCAATTAACGCGTTAAAGTCCCGGCCCTAATATATATATATATATATATATATATATATATATATATATATATATATATATATATATAATGTACGTATTGCTGTGTTTTTATGTTGCTACTGGATATATATTTGCCACAGAATTAAAATATCTGTGGACTGTCGCTAAAAGTTAATTCTCTATCCTGTTGGAAATATGCCCTACACCAAACCCAACCATAAGCTATACCCGATAGTGTTAGCAAATGCAAAACTGATATGAAAACGGATTAGTTGATGCAACCGTTCAACTTCCTTTTATGCAGATTTGAACTGCTTTGTCGAACTGTGGTTACACTGGATTCTAGCCCAAGCTCCTCAAGTAAATCGACGTACTCTGCACTCTTCACCCGAATTAGTTGATTTTACTAGAAATTTCTGAAGAAACCTGTTGCACTAAATCATTTTAGTTTTTACAAAAATTTTAACTAAACCTCTTTAGTTGAATTAACATAGAGCCTTAAGTTTATGCAGCGGACAAATAACGTTTACATTAGTAATCTCTAATTTAAAATCATTAGTTCACATCAATTAATATTGGGAGTATACTGTAGGTTGCATAAAATAACTATTGCAAGTTACAACTACAAATATTAAAAGCAAATAACATTAACAAATGTTTTCAAGTAATGAATAATGTTTTATTTATGTAATGTTAATGTAATTAGATAGATTTTGAGATTTATTGTAACAAAACAGATTTCAGTGCACTTTAATATTATTTTTATTATTATTATTATTCACCAAAGGAATGGTAACATGAAAATGCATTAAACTTGTCAGCCACAAGGCAAGTAAAAATAAGCTTTGAAACAACTTACTAACAATTGTAACTATTTTGTAAAAGAAATAAGATATGAAGCTGGATATGTGCAATGCTAACACCCCTATAGGGGTTTCAAACTCCTTAGTTTTCTGGGTTTTGCACAATCTTAAATCTGCTTTGAGCCTGTAATAGTGGTAACCCTTGAAGAAATGAAAGTTGTTATTTAGTTTGTTTACCACAGAAGTATGGCATTGTTATGTTTTAAGAAACCATCAGACTGGGGCGAGCCAAAGTATGTTTGTGAAATTAAAAAGCACTGATGCAAAAATACTGGGCAATAAGGGCAAGCTTCTGAGGGGCGTTTACTCGGCGATAAGCACCACTGACGCAGGAAAGAACTGATGAGAACTTTCTCAGTGACAGAGACAATGTCAAACCACAGAATATTAGATACATACAGATGAAGGAAGGACACCAGAGAGAAGTCATGCCCCGAGTGAATTTTCACCCTTGACTACACTGTTAGGAAAATGTGTTTGTCTAGTTAGGAACAGAATGTGTCATTTCTGCTGTTGTATGAGCAAAGAGAGAAAAAGATAGAGGAAGAAAAAGGAAGTATTGAAGTTGGCATCACAAATGCCTTTGAACAGTTAAAATCATGAAGATGTCAACTGAGATATTGATTAATTAACAGATACATATGCGGATGATATGAGTGAGATCACCCATAAATTTAACATGATTTAAATGCTGTTTACATGATAGAGTCCAAAATGTGTCCAAAATTTGCTAAAATGTTTTTTTATAAGATTGAGGGGTTATAACTTAAAGCTCTTTAAGAATTGATTAACAGCCACCAAATGAAATTATATTGATAAGATCACAGGAGTGCTCAAGACTTAATTAAAAATAAAGTAAACTACTGAAACTAGATTTATCCCCTGGTCCTTAATTTGAAGCAGGGAATCAATTATTCGGATGTTAAACTTTTTTTACTCCCTGCAGAAGGTGAAGTCACTGAACTTTACAATGATTTTTCCTCAAGTCAAGTCAGTTTGTGGAGATCACATTAGACATAACAAACCCATTCTGAATCCATACATTATGATAGTTTTGTGTGAAGAAAAGATAAAAATTATTGACCAAATTATTGATTGTTGCTAATTATTGACCAACCTAAAATTGCCATTGCAGAATATTTTGCCCTCATGTGAAGTTCACAATTGAGTGAGAACATTACCCACATATCGTACAGTGTGGCAAGTGTAGTCCAACTGACTCCTGAATGAATAACTCTTATAAGTCAGTTGTTTTTACTAAATCAGTTGCATTCAGTACAACCAGTTCAACTGATTCCTGACTGACTCTTAAATGTCGGTTCAGTTTCAGTCAGTCACTCTCGACGTCATGTCAGTCATGACCGACAAACTAGGATCTCGCCAGAGAGACCAGTCTAATATGAGTCTAACTAAACAAGTCATTGGACACTGCCATGCAGATTTTGCATCTGGCTGCCAAACACCGCAGAGCAGGTATAGGAGGCAGCAGGTGCAGCATCCATTCATCCTTTAGCTTCAGACCTGAGTGGTAGTGCATCACTACTGCTCTCTACTTCAGTTTGCAGAGAGATTGAGCACACTGAGCAAGCATTTGTGGATGGTGTGTGTTCTCTTTGTGGGGACATAAACATCTCTAAGCTGCATGAAAGACTCTGTTACGTCATATTTGGTGGGGTCCCTCTGCCTTTGCAGCAATCCACAGATATGCTTTACCTGAGTCCCTGCTTCATGTCATCAGATGCCAGGCTGTCACAAGCCTCAAGTCAGGACCCTTTGTTTTATCTCGCACAGGGAGGAATCAGGTAAATGTTACACTTCACAACCAGACTCTGCACCCTGTCACCAGAGGCAAGGCTGTTACAAGACTCAAGTTGAGTCCCTGTGTTCCAACAAGCTGCACCACTGTGAGTATATTGGTGGCTCCATTGGTTCCTCTGGCATTTCATTCTGAGCCTGGTTAGTGCTCCCCAGTCTGCCCTGATTGCTCCTGCAGACCATCAGACTTGGCTACACGATTCAGTTTGCCCCCAAGCTCAGGGCCATCCGGTTCACTTCAGTCAAGGCTGTCGATCCCCTGTCTTGCATATGGAAATCGCAGTACTGCTGGAGAAGAGCGCGGTCTCTCTAGCCGATATGAGGTTTTACAGCCCTTACTTCATTGTGCCCAAGATCAATGAAGGGTTACCAAAGATCTTTGATCTGCGAGTTCAGGATGTTGACGCAGAAATCCATTTTTAAGTGTATCCATCCCCAAGATTGGTTTGCAGTGCTCAACCTGAAGGATGCATACTTTCATGCCTCGATCCACACAGGCCATTCCTGCAGTTCGCATTCGAGGGTGGAGCAATTGGTACAATTTCCTGACCTTCGGGCATTGCGACAGTACATGGATAGAACTCAGAGCTTATGGACCTCAGAACAGCTCTTTGTCTGTTACGGTAGACAGCAGAAGAGGTAGGCTGTCTCCAAGCAGAGGATGGCCCACTGGATAGTGGATGCCATCACCTTTGTCAATCAAGTACAAGGTGTGCCCTGCCTGCTCAGGCTGCGTGCTCACTCCACTAGTGGTGTCACATCATCCTGGGCGCTGTCTCGTGGGGCCTCACTAGTAGACATTTGAAGAGCTTAACCCCCTTCTGGGAGGAGGTGACTTCACAGTGTGTCCTTTTCCAAATGGAAGGGCAGACTTTTCCAGTGTTATCCTACCGTTGGATTAGATAGGAACATATATAGTCCAATTTCTATGTGTACAGTAGAGCCCGGTCCTAACATTTGCCTTTGATCAGAAGGCCTACACAGGGCACTGAAGGGGGGGAGGCATCTGTGGTATGTTGGAAGGAATCCCAATTAGTCAGTCATTACCGACGTGACATTGAGAGCAACCAACTGAAAGGGAGCATCTCAGTTACGTATGTAACCCTCTTTCTCTGAAAGGGGGAACGGAGATGTCATGGCCAGTCGCCACAGTTGCTGTAACATTGCTGAGCTGCCGTGTCCCCAGCTTAGCTCCTTAGCGAAAGCATAAATGAATGCGAGGCACCTTCTGCCTCTTATAACCGTGCTGCTTGAGTGTGGCAGCCAGATGCGAAATCTGCATATCAATGTCCATTGGCTCAATTAGTTACTCTCTAAATGGATTGGTCTCTCTGCTAAGATCCCAATTCGTTGGTCATCACCGACGTTACTTCTCCATTCCCTCCTTCAAGAATTGAGGGTTACATTCAAATTAAGACATTTTTCTCGGCATGGTTGTTGGTTCATTTGATAATATGTGGTTTAAGATGATTTATTTTGCCAGTGATATTTTAAATTATGAATTAATGATTTTTTTTTTTTCATTTTTAAGTATAGTTAAATCATTTGGTTGTAATTTCTGCAGCCTTAAGAAGTAGTGAAAAAAAAGAGATTTTTTTTATTTATGTATTTTTATTTCTTGAGATTTTCATGTTTCATGATATTCATGTTTTTGTGAATATTTCTTAATCAAAAGTACTATAATAAACATTGATTGAGTGAAACTGGATGCACTGGAAACATTATAATATCAGTCACTATGAAGTTGAACTATCATGTTATGGAACAAATTTATGTGGAGATTTTTTTCAAAATGTCTAATTTCACTCATATTTTCTTCAGAAATTAAACAAACAAACAAATACATAATTAGTTATCTGCAACAGCACAGTATGATTGCTTCACTGAAAATCACTCATAACTTGGGCCAAGTGACAATAACAGCCATCCATGTGCAATATTCTTGTGCAATAGTGCAATATGACTTTTTCCAGTAGTATAAGCTTTTAAAAAAATTGATCTTGGCTTGAGAGGCTTAAGGAAAGCAAGTACATAATGATGGCTACCAAACACATCATCTGCAGTCGGGCTTGTTTTCCTCCCATCTGAAAAAATGGCAGCTTTTCAGCATTTGGTAAGTTGCTAAATTGAGGACATTTGTGATTATTGTTAGTGAGGAATTTATCACAGAAATGACTTTGTTTCACACATTTGTGAGGTGAGGCTCTGACATTATTGTGTCTTCTCCACTGTTGGCACAATTATTATTCCTGCAGCAGCCATGATTCCGTGCCTATCAGGCCCTGTAGCCATATGGTGCTTGCTAAGTACACCTCATCAAGCTGGCTCTCAGCTTTACATCGCATGCAGTGACCAAGCCAAATTGCTCGCTGCACAACAATGTGTCTGCCTTATCTGTATTATCTGAGAGGACTGAAGGTGTCACAGTTTTATTTGTTGACTTGGTACCGGGTAGCAAATACAGTATAATGCACTGCATAAATTAATTCAATTGTATATTTTTCAACATATTCACAAATGATATGCAATGTCTTGGAAGTCTAGCTTATATTACTGAAACTGCCAAGCTATAGTTCCCTAAAATGTTTTTGAGGTAAGCAGCTTAAATATATAATGCACTCAAAAATTGGAATTCTGTCAACTCCCTCACATCGTTCCAAACCCATAAGACCTTTGTTCATCTTCGGAACTCAAATTAACATATTTAATTAATCAGGCCATCCAATAAGTAGAGAAGTTTGTGTCTTCATTAGATTTGGAAAAAATATATAAATAAATAAAAACAGCATTACATCACATGCTCATCAATGGATCATCTGCAGTGAATGAGTGCTGTCAGAATGAGAACAGCTGATTATATATATTGAAGAAATGTTTGTAAGAAACAAATCCATCATTAAGGTATTTTAAATTCAAACCATCACTTCTGATTATGAGTCCATAATCTATAAAATGTTTTCTCCAGTGAAAAGGTTAATTCTTTGTTGGCCTCTTTTATCAAAACCCACTCAAGTATTTTTTTAATAACTGTTTCGGGTTGTTTTCGCACATAAACTGGGTTGAATCTATGCATATTTCTCTCCTCATTCAGATTTTTTTTTTTTTTTTTTTTTTTGTAGAAACCAATATTATGGAAAGAGGGACAATACGTTTGTGTTGGTCTCAGAACTGGCTGGCCAGGAGATGGAACTTTTTTCACCTTGGCACTGCAAGGTCTTATTGGCGTCCTTCTCTCTCTCTCTCTCTGTGGAATCTCAATGTCACCCTTGTGGGGTTTTCCAGGTGCCACTGGCAAGTCTGACGGAGTCACAAGGTGTCCGCAGCCCCCACGACCATGCCAGCTGCTCCAATCACTCTGATTAGCCAGAGTTTGTGTCTCAGAGCCACTGGAGAGGATGGGGCACCTCTGGGTCTGAGGTGATCTCTATGGAAAATACTGAACATACTGAATCAATCGAGAGAATTCAGCCTGTCTATCTTCAAATAGCTTATGGCAAAATGTAAATTAGGTGGTGTATTCTAGGGATTTCAGCCTATCAGATTGCTTATTGAATTCAGAGCCCACATTATCTTGTTTTATTGTTTCATTAAAATTTGAAATGTGTTGTCTGAAAAATCAAATGTGAAACTATAAGTCATAAATGTTTAAATACAATTCCTTCTACACATCAGAATAATTCTGCTGAAATACCAGCAACCCTTGAGGCAATCATTACAAGCCTAGTAGATAAAAACAAAGATGAAACAGCACTATTATTTTATCCACCAGAACACTTTAAATGTACATGTTTCCTCTTTTTCCTTTTACCTGGGTGCATGCAGATTGGATCTGTTCTCGGGTCAGCTTGCTAACTGAATCGGTAATCTGCTCTTTTGTTGAGGGAAGTCAGCCGGGATGACAGTAAGTTGTGATAAGTTCTGAAACTCTCACCAAGGCCTCAGAATTGTTGAACAATTCTCCCAAGAAAAGCAGAACTTAAAACATCCAGCATCTAAGGATTCATCCAGGTTTAAAGTTAAAATGTTCTCTCATTGTGCCCATCCCTCGCGGAATATCCTTGTAGTTTTTTTTTTTTTTTTTCATGCCATGATGCAATAAATGAAAATCCAGTAGATTATAATAACTGCACTTTCAGTCTGATGCTCAAGCAAACAAACCACATTGGTTTAATATGACTGCCATGCAAAAGTGTTTTAAACCCAATTAGTTAATTTATTTATGAGTTTAAAAGTCATTTTTAGGAGGGGGGGGGGTGATCCTTTTTCCAACTCAGTGAAATCTTGCTGATCAGATCACAGACACAGAGCAACAACACCTGGACTCTGTTTTAATCATTCTCTTTAATAAATCAAATCTTTCCTGTGAACTGACAAAATACAGACAGCATGTTACATGTACCACCAGAGACAGGAATATATTGGACCATTTTTATGCTCCATCCTCAGAGCAGCTATAGGACTCTCTGACCACTGCCTGGTTCATCTTGTTCCAACTTACAGGCAATACCTTAAATCTGCTAAACCTGTAATAAAGTCTATAAAAAATGGAACAACGCCTGTTTCGACTGCACTGAGTGGAGTGTTTTTGAAGCTGCCACCAATTATCTGGACAAGCTGACAGAATCTATAACATCATACATTAGTTTCTGTGAAGACACGTGCATCCCTACCAGGACTCATTTAAGATTCAACAATGCTAAGTCATGGTTTATATAAACACTTTGTCGTCTTCGACAGGTCAAAAATTATGCCTACACAAGGGGTGACAAAATCTTGTTCAATCATCTACGCACAGATCTTCAACAGATCAATGTAGCTGTGCAAAGTCCCTGCCACCTTCAAATGCTCCACTATCATCCCCATGCCAAAGAAAACCAAGATAACAGGACTTAATGACTACAGACCTATGGATCTAACGTGTGTGGTCATAAAGACATTTGAAAGGTTGATGATGGCTTATCTGAAGAACATCACTGGACACTTACTCAACCCCCTGCAGTTTGATTACTGACCAGACAGGTACATGGATGATGCCGTCAACATGGGATTGCACTTCATCCTGAAATATCTGGACAAAGCAGGGACTTATGTGAAGATCCTGTTTGTGGACTTTAGCTCCATTTTCAACACCATCATCCCAACACTACTCCAGACCAAACTGACCGAGCTCTCTGTTTCTAACTCTATCGGTCAATGGATCACCAGCTCTCTGACAGCTATATGAGGGGTTGCATACTCACCCCACTGTTCTTCTCCCTCTACACCAATCACTGTACCTCTACACCTCTAAAGACCCCTCTGTCAAGCTCCTGAAGTTTGCAGATGACACTACAGTCATCTGTCTCATCCAGGACAGAGATGAGTCTGCTTACAGAGAGGAGGTTAAATATACTTCCATGACCAACTGAGGAAACTCAACCTGCCACAGGAGATGCTAAGTTTTACTCTGTCGTCATCCTATGCACTTTAATAACTGTCTGGTTTGGTTCAGTTACAAAATCAGACATCAGAAGACTACAGAGACTGCAAAGGATTAATGGTGGTCCCCTGCTCACCCATCAAGAACTGTATACATCATACATACAAGTGAGGAAATGGGATCAGAAAATTACTCTGAATCCCTCACATCCAAGCCATCTCCTTTTTAATCTTGTTGGCATTACAGAGCACCGAATACCCGGACAGCCAGCCATAAAAACAGTTTCTTCCCAATTTACATTTCAGTACACTGTACTACAAATCAGTTGCTTCAGTTTGAGTAATTTCATCACTTTGACGGCATTACTATTATTCTGCAATGTGGAAAATATAATAATAAACAAGTAAGTGAGTGCAAACTTTAAACAGATACAAAAAATTCCATCCATAATGCAGATAATGCCTATGCCAGTTTGCCAACAGCAGGCCTCATCCCCGTGTGTGAACCCCAGTGTAGATGGTGCTGTGTGTGCGCGCAAATCTTCATAGATGAGAGCTGAGTATAAATGAGGCAGAGAAATAAGCAGATAGAATAGAGGAATGAAGAGCATCTTTGAATAATGAGTTCATCATAATGACCGGTTTCTCTCTGTGAAGCAGAGCTCCATACTGACCTAACAAACAGCACTGATACAGTAATTAACGTCAGATTGGGAGAGAAGCACTTGAAAAGGGGCTTTTAACGAGTCTTGCTGTGCAGGCGGCAAAAGGGTCCTTTTGACAAAGAGCAAAGCTGACAGTAATTAAGTGTGCATTGCTGGCAAAGACAGGGCCACCACTCTCTAAAAATTTGCATCTTAAAACAACAGCGAACTGTCCTGTAGTGTTAAAGATGTGTATGCGTGTGTTGGTTTAAAATGCTACCTGTTCCTAAGTGGCAGACTGTCTGTTTGTAATTCTTCAGCTATACAAACAGTAGATGACTTCATGTAGCATCAGACAATGTCTACGGGAAGGACACACAGGCGGTGCTGTGACTAAAACAAAGAAATGACTCTGTCATCCAGCCAGCTGTCCTCTACAATCAGTCATTCTTTACTTCTGAAAACATGTAATCCCCACCTGATTTTTCTCTTGTGGCACTAGAGCTCGATCAGCCACATGTAATTGGCTGCTGGGTCACTTCTACCTCCTTTGTTCATGATTACAGCAGCACTGTTTTTGAATGTCTAAAATATTAATCTGTACTGCACTTTTGTAGCTGTGGACACATTTTGGCACATCGGATGTGATTACATAGATTCTTGTTATCTGTTTATATGCACAAAAGGGTTTATACATTATGTAGCAACACTATGTCTTTTTTTAAGTCCTCTCCACTGATAATGCTTTGGAATTTCCCTACAGCAAATCCAGTGGGTCGATGTTGCCTTGACTGGCTATTATTTATTTATTTACATGTATTTTCCTGACGGAAGCATGAACAAAAGCAAGATTTATTTTCACTTATCTAAGCATGTAGTTATGAAAGAATGTTTTAATTATTAATGCACACATACAGTATAGTGGCCACTTTGTAATATAAATGGATATGAAATGAAAAACCAGACAAATACATTGATGTATCTGTGCAATGAAAAGCATGGATTTTTATGTACAATAATGTATGAATATGAAACCGTAATGAGACCATGCATTGCCATGGCATAAATGGCACAGAGTCCTTTTTTATTTATTTCTCTGTACATGCTAAAACATATTGCAGTTTAGTTAATTTGCTGTTTCCTGTGCAACTGCTAAGCAGATGCTACTGTTTTACCGCTAGTTCTTTGATGGCAGTTTGGTTTATTTGGACATTCAGAAAACTAAATATGGTGGATACTGTATTGTTGCTAGAGTGTTTGCTATGTGGTTTTTTAACTTGTTGTACTAGAGGTGGTTGCTTATTAGTTCAAGTCAAACTAGACCAACTTTATATTTATATGATTCCATGACAAGATTCTAAAACTCAAATGACTGAATTTTTAGTGCTTCCAGCTAAATTTTTAAGTGAATTTGGTAAATCTTTGCAAACTAGTTCTCCTGTCATAGTGCAATAGCTATACTGCACTGCACTGCATGTCACTATCAGAGCTGATGTCATAAAATGTGTGGTCAAATGTTATTGTTTACACTTATATGTAAAATAAATTATACTTACAATGAAATGAAGCATTAGAAGCAGTTAGGGTTAGAACTGGCACCTCATTTGGTCTTGTTTGTTGAGTACTGTTTTGTTGATTGATATGTCTTTTTTATTTTTATGCCAATTATTATTATTATTATTATTTATTTATTTATTTATTTATTTATTTATTTATTTATTTATTTTTGTCACATTGAGTATAGGTGCTATTTTTAATAAATTGAACATACTGGTTTCCTTTTAAATGAAATCGATTTTTTAATTTTTTTTTATGTGTGTGTTTTATCATCAACCAGTTGAAAAACATAAATCTGAGCACAATAAGTCACTGTTTTCTAGAATCAGATTTCCAATATGTAATTAAAAGAACAAAGGGTAACATTTTATGATAACTTTCATTAATAAAATATTAAGAAACATTATATAAATCATTAGTTAATATATATTCAAAGAGTTAGAGACATGAGATAATGTGCTTCTTACTGTTTGCTAATTAACGTATTAAGCATCAGATATGATCAAGCACTTATTAAAAAATTATCTACAATGATTTTAACAGACGTTATAAAGTGATTAAAAGCTTGTTAATGCACAACACTTTTGCTGCTGTTGAGCTGTGCATGGGTATGCTATGGGAAGATTTAAGGGTTGGTTAAAGGCTCAACAGTGTACAGGGTATTTTATAAAAAAAAAAAAAAAAAAAATATATATATATATATATATATATATATATATATATATATATATATATATATATATATATATATATATATATATATATTTATTTATTTATTTATTTATTTATTTATGTTTATTTATGTTTCAAGGGGTATCCTGTTTAATTACATACTAAGGAGTAATATACTGTGAGTGTTTAAGCAAATCAATTTTTATTTTTATTTTATTTATTTTATTAAATCAGTTGTTTTTTTTTGCCATTGATAGGTAAAAGTCCAATTCTCATAAATATACTAATGATTCTTAAACATTTATAAACATTTGCAAATGATGCGTAGTTTCCGCTTAAAATGGGTCCTGAATATACTGAACCAAACTCAGTCCCTCTCAGAACCACATGAAAATTTCCAGCAGGCAATCACTCTTGTAGTCTGTAGATTTACCTGCCAGCCGCCTCAGTAAAGTTATTAGAGACTGGGTGTGTTTTGGTTATTACTGTCATGTTCTGGGTCCCAGACCTCTATGGCTTTTAAACTGCATCAGGGCTTTTATGAGTGTCTCACTAAGGACAGTCAGAATCTCATCAGTCCTGACAAAGTTCCCGAGATGGAATCCGATAATAAGTTGTATAGCTCTTCCCTGAGGATATGGCCCCAGAAATCCGACAAGAGGACGGAGGATGCGAGTGCTGGGGTGACTTAAAATAGATCTCACCCTAAAATGATTCTGTGGCGCAACAAGACTATTTGGCAAATTGTGGGGTAGTTAACATATACAATGAGATAAATTCTACTTGCAGATTGAAAGAATAGCCCCAATGGGTTCATAATTTAGGCTCAGATTGTCATATTCTATTCCTTTTGAATTTGTTTTGGGAAATGGTGAATGGAGTATTCTGGCACTGACCACTTCTTTATCTGGCATTCGGTGCATCTGAATTGAAAACAAGGACAAAAAGTGCTATGGGCATAATAGAGTGGCTAAAGCGGGTCCTGGATTTGCCAGTTTGCATTCAGTGTTTTCTATTAAGCTCGCGTTTATGGAACTATTCAATGCCATTTAACCAGGCTTTTGTATTGAAACCAAATTAAAAAAAAAAAAAAAAAGTTGTGTTTACAGTCATGGTTGGAGCTCTTAAAACTTTAGATTTTTACCATAAGAGACAGCTATAAGCCTTTACTGTAATAGGCATGTTATATTTGTTGCTGTGCACTTTGTTGCTGTGGTAACTGTGATTGTTCCATCTCAGTAGCCTTATAATAAAACACAAGGACACCTCCACGTTATCATCCTTGTTTACTTTTTTTGTATAAATTGAAAATTTCAGTATGTCTTTGTACGTATGTTCAAGATTGTTGAATTGCTTGGTCTGTATGGGCAAAATAAATAAATAAATACGTACAACAATTCTGGAAATCCAGTCCTGCTGTCTAAGACATGACAACAGTGACACCACTGGATGAGTGATGGCTATTAATTTATAACATATAACATTGAAATATAATCCAAAGGGCTCTGTTTGTAAAATTAAATACATTATGTATGCCAATATAGTGTATTAATATCTCCTCAAATGACATGCAGCGCACATGAGTAATAAATATGATATTTAAATCCATAAATATAGGGATATATTAAGGCCGTTGAAAAGCATATGGACACTTGGCCCTTGATATTGACATGCACTTTCACCGTCGGTTGTATTGATTTCAAATGAGCGTATGTAGAAAGGACTGGGGCCATATTTTGTTACAGATCTACCAGCCATCCTTTGTTATTAGAAACATTTATAGCTGTCTAATGTACCACTACTAAAAAACAACCAGAAAGACACAATTTGTATACTGAATTTAACACAAAAAACAGAGTGCCACAGGCAGAGTCAGTCGCTGAAGGCAACTGATTTTGCACATATTAATATTACAGCATAGTTTCATTTGTATGAATTATCTGTTATGAATAATGATTGAAAAAAAGAACAAATACAATATGATTTTCAGTATATCTTTTCGGAGATCTGACAGCAACAGCACATTGCTATTTACATACAGGTTTTCTTGCACATAAAAGTGTGGGATTCAGTAATATTTCAACCATATTACTATGCCCATTGTAATATAATTTAGTTATTGCATTCTAATAATTTTTTAGCATGAAATAATTTATTTTATCTTTAACCAAGCTTCATTCCTACATGTGAAAATTATGATACATTTTACATTTGTTATTAAATAGCTATGAGGGACACATGAGCAGTAGGTAGATATTTGTTTTACAACAAGTTCTGTGTAAAATCCGTTTTAAACAAATCCCATTTTGTCAGTTACAGGGTTGAGAAAAAAATGAAGACAATTAAAGGTTGTTAATGTCTGAGGTGGGAAAATATGATTTTTGTGGAGGTTTGATATGTGCCTAATGATGTGGGGTATTTAGAAATTGAATCATATGTAGTTGAAAATACATGTGTACTGTATATTCCAAGTTTAAATAATACTGAATCAGGAATGACCCAGTTGCCAAAGCCTTTGTTACTCCACTCATATTCCCTCGTAACTTCGTGACCTTGAAAATTATTGTCATTTGCCAAATAAGTAATCTACAGATGGTTACATACATTTTCATCATATGTTATTATGTGAGCTTTATGGAACACTTCATACAACAAAGGAAATGTATATTATTTTTTATATTAATCAGCCAGTCCTCAAACTCATTCTGTCCAATGGCTTGAATATGCAGAGCATTTCATAGCTTATATGTACTGAAAGTCGTAGATGCATATATACACATCCATCTTCTCTGGATACCTTTTTGTCAATATAACAGACCTGGCAATAGCGGTTCTCCATTTGTTTGGTAAAATTTGTACCATTTTAATACAATTGACTTGTTTTAGAAGAGTGCAAATGCATGTCTGATAAAAGGGTCAACCGTCTGCAGTTACAACTGTCCACTCCTACTTGCTTTCAAATGGAAGATATATTTAATACCAGCCATGATTCCTAAAATCAGTTTTTAATTTTAGTTGGGGGCATACTGACACACTTTAACATGATGTTCTCTTTTTCCACCTTGGTAAACATCTGCAAGTCCTTCATCTGCAGATAGCTTTACGTTACCGTTGTCAACTCAAACTTATTTCCTGACAGTTTCCGAAATACACATCCAAATTCAAATACAAGTAAAATAAAAAATTAAAGTTAAATAGATAAATAAAATATTAAAGGACCCGTTTTTCGCACTTTTTGGAAGGTTTGATTGTGTTTACAGTGTGCAATATAACGTGTTCATGTTTCGCGTGTAAAAAAAAAAACAGTATTTTTCACACAATTCACCTATCTGTATACCGCTGTTTTCACTGTCACAAAAACGGGCTGATTACTTCCTTGTTCTATAAATTCCCTTCTTCAGAAATACGTGACGAGTTCTGATTGGGCCAGCGGTTCCTGTGTTGTGATTCGACACCAGCTTAGAGCAGGCTGACCTCCTGTAAATGCGATTGGACTAGAACGCACGTGCTGGAGATGTACTTATAATAACAGGAGCATTTTTACTGGTGAGATGTGCATGAACATCGCATTCGCTTTTTTGCACAGCCCTAACATCTAGTTAACAAAGCTAAACAGCGTTGCCCTTTGTGTAGTAAGTTACAGAAACTTACCGGTTGTGGTCCATAAACAACGCCTTCTCCAGACAAAGAGGGAACTGCTCCATCTTTCAAGAATAATCTTTGTGCGAATCCGGCATTAAACTGATTCAGATTGAGGAAGTTGTCCTCAGCAAGCTGTCCTCAGCAAAATGTGCTGCACATAGTTTTACATGTCGAATATAATTTTCGGGAACTGAGTTAAACATAAATTGTCCAAGTACATTGTCCCTGGGAAGCCCAAACAAAGAGGATTGGACTCCGAGATGAAAATAACAGCATTTCGACTACATGCCGAACACAAAGGCAGCTCTTCCTTCTTCTCCGTCGGAGCGCAACAAGACCACGCCCCACTTTTTGTGAATTCATGTGGGTGGAGGTTAGTCAAAAAAACTGTTTTAGTGACGTCATTACTGCAGGAACTAGAGGGCTGTAGTCCAAATGGGTCGTTTTTTGTTGGCGAATTCTGTTAAATAAAATATCTCGCTTGGCATTGAACTTTGATTTATTTATTTTGAATTATTTATACTCTAACAAGAACATTACACACTAACTAAAGTTTAAAACATGGGATCACGAAGAAGGGGACCTTTAAAAGTAAAATAATTTAAAGCACTGTCTCAGACAACTGCAAAAGGTAGATTAGGTTTGTTACTTGGCTAAAGTCTGCAAGCAATCATTCTCCTTTCCCTTTCTCTCACAGACAACTAATCAGCACCTTCAATTACCCAAATAAATGAATCTGCTCCAACTCCAGACGGCTTGAATTAAAATTTACCATCCCATCTTAGAGAAATAAAGAACACTCTAATTAGCTTCTGGACTTCATTTTAATTGTCAGAGCAGTTAAAGATTACATTTTCAAGATTCAAGATAAAGTTAAAGATTCAGGTCTATCTGTTTATCTGAATAGTATGATGAAGTAATCGTGTACTCTACGGTACCTTTCTCTAAGACCTCCACTGTTGGGAACGTTACTTTAAAAAAGTAATTAGTTATAGTTACTCACTACTTTTTCCAAAAAGTAACTGAGTTAGTAACTGAATTACTCTATAATAAAAGTAACTCGTTACCAGGGAAAGTAACTATTTGCATAACTGAAAAAAAAAAAAAAAAAAAAAAAAAAAAGTTGCTATAATGTCAAAGAATTTGTATTTTTTAGCAGATTTCACAAGTCAGTTGAAATGAGTAGAACAGACAGGTGTTCGTACATAACTTTCGATATTTATTGCACGTCAACAGACAGCAAGAGTTTTATCCTGTACTTCAAGTATCATCTTTGTAAGAAAATTGTTTTTGGACACTAGCTTTGCATATGCGTGTGTCACACATTACATATAGGCTACACATTACATGCACGTTCTTGCCTCTGACCACAATAAATTTGAATTAGTGCTTATATCTCCACCTTGAAAATGCAAATTTTTCATCGGATTGCTCCTGACTCGCCATCTCTTCTGCTGTTGCGAATCTCTGTTTAGCTGTTCCGTATGTGTGTGTGTGTGTGTGTGTGTTTGGCGCTGCTGGTGCGTGTGCCGGCATGTGTGTAAAAACACTGGCTCTGATTGGCTACCATGAAACACATGACTCTGCCTTAGCCAATCATAATCGTAATGCTTGTGAGCCAGCGGTGCGTTCGGATTACGTAGTTTATTAAATCAATGCATAGTAACGCACCGCATTTAACGTCCAGTAATGTTAACTTTGTTGTAACGATGGGAAAAGTAATTAGTTAGATTACCCCGTTACTGAAAAAATAACTTTGTTACATTATTCCAAACACTGAAGACCTCGAAACAAACATGTTGGCAAAGCAGTCTGAATTTATTCTAAAATTATTCTGAATTATTTGTTCAGTTCCCTGCACACAATTAATCGTCTGAACCAGTTTCTCATTTGCAATATGAACTTTAAGAAAAAGAGAACATAAAGAGTGTTGGATGAAGTGACCATGAACCTACAGTCAGTTGAAAAGAAAATCTGCCTGCAATGCAGATCTTTATTATTTTAACACTGTGTGTGCTGTCTGTGAACGATTCCACAGTAGGTATACATTCAATTTGATGCCATATAAGAATACTTTATAGTAGTGGTAAGCAAGATCTATTACGATTAAAGTGCAATGTGAAATGAATGAAAAGTGTTGATTGCGGTATTTCATTTATAGTAGATTTGCTTTATTATGTTGCATCAGATTTCTTTTTAAGTTGGGTGTGTAGCTTTGAGCATTATAACCAATCACAAATGTTTCAGTTGAGCTTGTGAGTGCAATGTCCAATCAGAGGTGTTTTGATACGACACCACAGAGAACTTTGTTCAGTGTGCGCGATCCTTGACTGAATTTAAAATCTTCACATTCACAAATTCTCTCTTGGGCATAATCAAAAAAACTGCAGGAAAGAGACTGATTTTGCAGTGTGGACAGCTATAGTGATTATAACTGGAGTTTTTATAAAAGTGAATAACTCACATAAGACTGAAGTCATGGACCGCTCCAGTGTTCATTGCTTTTATGTATATTGGTTATATGAAGACAAAATGGTGTTGTGTATGGTGAGCTAAGTCTAATGAAAATGTGTATAAATAGTATGCCAAATAAAATTAAAACACATGGTACTGATACACAAAAATGGAATTTGTCATGCATATGATACGCATGTGTTTGGCGTGCATACTATATGAAATTTGCTGCCGTGCATGTTATACCAAGGTTTCACGTACATATGATACGCATCTACCCCACATCCCTAAACCTACTCGTTGAATTGCATATCAATACCACAAGTTTTCATTTTTATTTAGTGTACCATATATAAGCATTTTCATGAGATTGGGTTAGTATGGCAGCCACAGTGTGGAGCTCTCCCATTATTTTCGTGGTTGCACTTTATTTTACAGTACGTGTACTAACATGTACTTATAGTGTACTTACAGTGTATTTATCTAAGAAAGTTCTGGTAATACAAGGTAACTACATGGGGTAGGGTTAGGTTTAGGGGTAGGTTCAGAGTTAGTACCTAGTTATTACATAGTTATTGTAATTACTATAATAAGTACATAGAAAGTACATGAAGGAACAGGACTGTAAAATAAAGTGATTGACAAAAAAAGATTGACAAAGGAGATCAGAGTAGATAAAAACTCTAAAACGCTGAAAAAACGGTTTTCAGACAACGACCTGGCGTCAGTATGAGGAACATCTCTAAGTACAAGACACCACCCCTACAGTCTGTGTAGAATCAACAACTAGCTGGCAATCAGAATGTGTTTTACTGGCGATTTAAAAAGCCCAGTCTCACACCCCCACCCTCTCTGATCTGCTCTTCGCATACACCTACCCCCTCTGCAACCCCCCTTCATGCTTCCCCCATCATTCAACCTGCACTTAAGGTCTGTGTAGAGGATGTGAACCAGGTCTTCAAATAAACATAATATTAAGAAAGCGTCAGGCCCAGATGGTGTTTCACCTGCCTGTTTAAAAGTCTTTGCTGACCATCTTGGCCCCCATCTTTACACAGATATTCAACAGATCACTGGAGCTGTGTGAAGTTCCCTGCTGCTTCAATCCTTCTTTCAAAAAATAAACAAATTAAAATCACTGGACTTAATGATTATAGACCTGTCACTCTCATGTCTGTGGTTATAAAGTCATTTGAATTGACTGGTCCTGGTTGGACATCCTTGGACCCTTGCTGGATCCTCTTCAGTTTGTGTACAGAGCAAACAGGTCTGTGGATGATCCAGTCAACAATTGACTTCATTGCATCCTGCAACACCTTGACTGACCTACAAATTATGCAATGATCTTATTTGTGGACGTCAGTTCGGCCTTCAATACCATCATGCTTGATCTTCTCTCAGACAAACTGATCCAGCTCTCCATACTGACCTGCATCTGTCAGTGGATCACCAGCTTCCTGACAGACAGGCAGCAGCTAGTGAGGTTGAGGAAACTCACATCCAGGACCCTCACTAACAGTACTGGCACCCCCCAGGGATGCATTCTCTCCCCACTTCTCTTTTTCCTCTACACAAATGACTGCAACTCTAAATACCCCCTCTCAAGCTACTTAAGTTTGTGGTTGACACTACAGTCATCTGCCTCATCAAGGCTGGAGATGAGTCTGCATACAGACAGGAGGTTAAAGAGCTTGCTGTCTGGTGCAGTCTTAACAACCTGGAGCTCAACATGCTCAGTGAAGATGATTGTGGACTTCAAGAGAATCCCCCCAGCACTCCCCCAACAGCATCATGAACAGCACTGTGGCAGCAGTAGAGTCATTCAGGTTCCATGCACATCAGTAACCTGACAATGCGAGTAAGCTGCGTTTACATGACTTCATTAATAAATCAGGTAATTTCCATGTAGTGACATCAAAATATGATCTTTTGTGTATCTTACTCAGAGTATTCCATACATTTGTCACTTGTAATGTTAAATTAAGCTTGCAACATGTCAACTGGCAACATGTCGGAGATTTTACAGCTCATATATTATCCTCTCATGTAGTTACAGTATAAATGCATCATTGGGACTAAACCACTTTTACTTCTGCTGAACGAGATGAGAGCAAATTTTTATCATTTTATGATTCATGGAAAAACTCTGATTTTGTGATTCATTTCCTTCTTTCTTTACTGCAAGATGTTTGCTTGGTTTAGATGCACTTAAATCTGCACTAATCTGTACTGCACAAAAATAGCAAAAACTTTATTCAGCATTGTCTTCTCTTCCGTGTCTGTTGTCAGAGAGAGTTCAAAACACCGCAGTTTGTGATATTTGGTTCACGAATGAATCATTCGATGTTACCGGATCTTTTTGAACCAGTTCACCAAATTGAACTGAATAGTTTTAAACGTTTTGCGTCTCCAAAACGCATTAATCCACAAATGACTTAAGCTGACACTCCCTCTGAGTTCAAACAAACCAATATCCTGGCGTAATTCATGTACTCAAATTGTACACTGACTGAACTGTTGTGAAGAGAGAACTGAAGATGAACACCGAGGCGAGCCAGATAATGACTCGTTCTCGAGTCAAGAACCGGTTTTATCGGTTTTCGGATCACCAGTAGTTCTTTCGGACAGTTCGATTCAATAAAACGGTTGAAGAAAACGGTTCACTGGTTCTTTTGTGCTCGATGTAATGACGTCAGTGGCGATGATTGTCCTTCATTCAAGCCTTCGGTTTACCCACGTTCATAACATTAGCACAGAATCAATCACCAAAAGAATCAGTTCGGTTCAGATGCTCTGTGTGTCAGTCTGCTTCACGCTGAATAACACATGCGCAGTATCATCAGCTCCTTGGTTTTCGAGTCGGAAGCGTCTGAGACAGAAACGGTTCTTGACTCGAGAACAAGTCAGTCTGTTGTTCGCTATCTGGCTCAGCTCGGTGTTCATCTTCAGTTCTCTCTTCACAGCAGAAGTTTACATGTAGCGCGTCGATTCAGCATGGTAAGACTCTCGCTCTCTCTCTGTGCATGTGTGAGAAACAGCAAGTCATGTGCCTTCACACAGAGTTTACAGTTCGGCAAATGCAGGTGTACTGTGAACACACACCCTGGCGTGTAAAATCTAAGAATTTATTAGCCAATGGCTAATGATAGACATAATTTAGTCGCCCAGAGTAAAATTTAGTCACATATGCGTGATTTACTCGCAATGTAGAGAGTTGTGACACCGCTTGCCTACTGAGTTCATCAAAAGTTGCTTTTCTCATTGCAGTCTTGCAAGACACCAAAAACCACAAAAATGCCTAAATTTGTGGTTTACGAGCTCCTTATGGTTTAATCAATAAAATCACTTGTTTGCTTTACTGTATACAACCTAGGAATAAATAATTCTGTTCTTTCAGCATCCTCTTCATCAGACTGACTCCCTAAACTCTCTAGATCATTGTCTGAAACATTTTCAGAGCATATTCTGAACCCATAGTGGACATCTGTGTAACTTTCTTTAGCTGCCTCACTTTCACCATCTACTTCATTATTCTCTATTCCTATTTGTTCTTTTTCTAATTGTTTCATCATCTTCATTTACTTTTGGCGTGGACTTTTCCCCAACTTTTCCCCATGCTCACAGTTCTCTGCGTCTCTATTAAAATTACTTTGCTCTGTAGGCACAGTTTCAACAACAGGTACATGTTAATTGTCTTGGCCAACATCTTGTTCGGTTATTTTCTAATGAGACGGCTTGTCTGTTTGTTTATTTGGGCACATTTGCCTAACGTGTCCCTGCTCTCCACAAAAAAAGCATTGCATTTGTTCCAAACTAATAGAGATTGTATTATCTTTGCCTTCATTTGTTCGTTACACAGTCAAACTAAGCAGATCCTATTGCTCATTCAATATCATGAACGTGTATCACCGAAAAGACATGACGTGCTTGATACCTGGCTTTTTCAAACCTAACAGAATCATCTTAATAGGCGCTTTTAATTTGCCATATCTTTCAAGCACTCCCTGAATAACTTCATTCTTAATGAAGGTGGAACATTCGATAACACTATTTTCTTTGATAGACTTGATAAAGGCAGTACTGGTAAGAATGTGTCATTAACTGTAATCCCACGTTCAATCAAATTATCCACCATCTGAACATCTGACTGCAATCAACACATCTTCCCCAGATAAGGAATCATCTGACGTGCATTTAAATCCATGTCTCAGAGCATGAAAAATCTCCACTTGACCCCATCTGTTCAAGTTCGCTGACCTCTGTTAGCACATAAAATAAATTAAATATTTTGAACTAAACCTTAGAAAGAAAAATAAATATATAATATATAAAGAAAGCCAAACAAACTTTCAAAAGCGAACTTTCAATCAAAAAGTAATTGATTGAATGATTGATTGATTTTATTTCCATAAAATGATGCAGTTATAAATAAGCATGTCATTGGTACTCATTTATTGGCAGTCTGGCACTGTGGGAATGTCAGTGAAATGGGAACAAGGCAGTACACCAAATTCAGGGACTGCATGGTGTAATCTCTCTCCCCTAATGTGAAAATCCTGCCACAACTGAGGATAAGCCAAGGCTAAGAGAAAATAATGATAATAATTACAATTATTGATCTTTTGTGCCATGTGTGCAAATTGAGTAAACAACAACAACAAAAAAAAGATGAAATCTTACTCAAAGAAAGGGAGAGGAGGGGGAAAAGTCAAGGCAAGTCAAGGCACCAGTATTGGTCACCTGTACATTTTAAACACTTTATGATGTAGAGATTGTCTCAAAACCGCTCAACCTTAATAAACAAACATTTATCAAACTAAACTAAAATAAAATAAAATAAAACAGGAATTGTCTGTAGCAAGACAATAACTGTATATTGACTTCTGGTATAACTACTGACTACTGGCATAAAGTATGGTCCACACTGTAATGAATTCTGGCAAAGATCGTCCCATTTAGACAGAAAGAGACATGCAAAGTGAACAACCTGAGTTACTTTTATAATAATGTGTAATTTAGGCTTTCTCTAAATTTGGATAGACACTGAAACAACAATATGGATGTGCTGACTGTATACATATTTACAGCTTTAGAAATATGTGTAATAGTGTTTTAATTTGTTTCCCAGAGGACTGATAAAACCCTGCACACCTGAACTCCTGTGTGTTGTACTATTTGGACCAAAACAATAAATTGATTAATAACAGCAGTGCGATATTTTGTCAAGCCACCATAACAATTGTTTTAAATTAACTTTAAACCACTGTGTGAAAAAGTGATCCAGTAACAACATCATTTCACAACCTGGAGTGATGAATGACTTTGGATGTTTCAAGCCTTGAAAGAGCTTCATATTGAAGGACATGTTCATTCAGTCAGTCATGAAGAAACTCTTTGACAGACAGCAACTGTATATCCTCCTCTGTATGTCTCTTTCTTTGTCACCAGCAGCACGAAGTTACTGAAATTTAAATGTCACAGTGCTACAAACTGAAAAATTGAGTCCTGTCTGTATAAGTCTCGTCTGGTTCAATAAAGAGAAACAAACAAGTGAATAAATGAATGGATGCAGGAATAGTTGAAATGTCATGAAAAAGAAACAAATGAGTGAATGAATGGATCAAATGATAAGTAAAAAATAAATAAATAAATAATAATAAAAATACAATTGGTTACAATTAAATAACAGTATATGTGCGTGTAATGCATTAAATAAAGAGAGCAAAAGTCCTACTAAATAAAAGTCCCACTCTTACGACAATTATCAGCCAAACAGAAAATTAAAAAAATATCAGCTGATATATCTGCCTTGGTAATGTATATTGTTTTTGAAATGGGTGGTATAAATAGATCTTTATACATACAAATATCTATGTTTATATTTTATTAATGTGTCATTTTGCTATATTTGAGGGTCATATGCATAAAATAAATACATAAAAAAAAATCTAAATTAAAACCCCTTAATCTGACCAAGTTTATAATGCGCTTGTCCCTTCTTTTGCCTTTTATTAATGTTGAGATATCATTCATGCACAAACATAGATCAGTGAAATATACAACTTGGTACTTAGGTTTAGAGGTTTGTTCAAATCTCTAACTCTCTGTATTAATGGAAAGAAATATATAAATATGCATATACATAAATCTATCTATCTATCTATCTATCTATATATATATATATATATATATATATATATATATATATATATATATATATATATATATATAATTATTTAATATGTTACGAAGAACTAATAAATGAAAGACAGACAGAATCAGGAGCATTTCTTTCACATCATGTTTTTCCTTGCTCAAATGAATGTGGTTGAGGAAATCCATGCCGTCCGAATGCATCTGACCTTCCTCTGATGAGCTCGCTGCGGTAGCCCACTGTTTTCCGCCGCTTCCGTGGAGGCAAGAGGAATGTACACTGATCCATAATTTAGAGAGCAGGCCAAAATCAGACGAGAGGGACTGCTTTGAAAACAAAAAGACAGACAAACAAGAGTTTTGCCCAGAGCTGCTCAGAGCTGGAGGCATTGCCTTGCTTTCACAACAACACCATGAGGTCACAGAGTATTGAAGCTTAAAGACAGTCACTCATATCTGGAGGACACTACTCTGAACCGCAGACCTCTTCACCCTGTCTGCCTTTATCTGTTTCAGATATGAAAAACTGTCGCTTGCCTTTGGTGTTGCAATGCTAGGCAAATGTTGCATCCCAAGTGACTTTGCTCATGATATCAAGAGGTATGGTGGTAAAATCGCTTGTTTGGATTCAACTCCACCCGAGCATACATTTACTCGGCGGGAGCTGATCTACTGCGTTCCGAGCATGCGATGCTTGGTTAAACCTGCATTTGCTTCAGGCTCTCAAGAACAGCAGCCCGAAGCCATTTAATTCCCAGGAGCATCTGAACACCTGATTACTTCACCTTCTCTATCCTATGCATCCGTTTCTGTCAAAGCAGCTCTGCTGAAGTCTTGATGAATAAACTGTAGCCAACAACCTTCCCCACATCATGGCTGATCTACTATGAGTGACCTGTACTTGATTGTAAATGTACTAGCCTTTTCTGAGTAAAAAAAACATCCAAGGTTTTTTCAAGTAAATCCTACTCCACATTTTTTACAGTGCAATGCATTCAAGAATAAATAGGAAAGTTGATAAAATTTCTGATTCCATACTTGCTGATGCATAATTCAGTCGAGGATTATTCATCCAAAATGAAAATGCCTTCATATTTACTCACCCTCATGTTGTTCTAAACCTAAATGACCTGCAATGGTTGCACTTCATTTTACAGTAAGTGCACTTACAGTGTACTTACCTAAGAAAGTACTGGGCAATATAAGGTACATGGACTAAGGTTAGGTTTAGCAGTAGTAATTATTAGTAATTAGTAATCATTCGCAGGTTAGGAGAAAGATTACAAAATACTGCATTGTGAAAAAAAAAAAAAAAAAAAAAAACCTTCTTTATGATGCAAACCTTGCTTTTTAAGAAATCTCAACATTGTATATATATACAACTAAACGAAAGATCATTAAAGAGAACATTGTGATATCTGGAAGGATCCAGTGACGTTTGGAATTGCAGCTGGTTAAATGGCATACTGCATCACTGTTAACTTGCCACAAGTTCCATTAAGTAGTTTCAATTCATTTTAAACTAGGCTAACAGACTGGCTGGCAGAGGAGCAGGATAACTGTTATCTGCAAGAAAAGAAAAAAAAAACATCCAAAGAGAGAACAGACAGATACAGAAAACAGAAATGGTGTAAAAGCTGTTATAGAAAACTTGTTTTATAGACAATCAAGTGGCTGTACAAATTCAATTAGGCCTTTAAAATAATATGCATTCACAGTTTTTATGCACAGTAAATATATTTGTCACTCTTAAGAGCGCTTAATTTTGTTCTGTACACACAAAGTTTGAATATTTAAAGCAGTGACACCCCCTTTAGATTATATCCACGTAGTTTGTAAAAACTACAGTAGTTTGTCCTTCTCCATTATAGTTGCTCCCCATCGGTCCTTTAGTTTAGAGCGTAAACAGCAGAAGCATGTCTATATACCAAAGTACATTACTATGTGTATATAGCGTGTGACGCAGACTTCCCCTCAAGGTTGTTTCACAGTCAGTAAAGAACTGGAGAGAAACTATGAAAAGCACTTTATATAACAGGATTATAAAAGCCTGCCACTCGTCTAAACAAGTACTATTTTTTTACTGGTGATAACTTCTAGAGAGAAATGGTGCAGACAATGATCAAGTGTGAAACTTCTTTGTGTTTTTTTTTTTTTTTTTAAACAGGATACAGGATGTTCTTATCTCTTCTCGATCACACTGCGGAAAATCAGGACAACTAATAAAATGTGCGCTTTTTGTTCACATACTCAGAACCGCTGCTATTACAAAAAACGTGTGTGCTATTACGTAGAACAGCATCTTTTGGTGTTCACTAACCAAGTATTTTGCTAAGCAACAGTGATTAGCAGACAAAGAATTCAGAACCTTCTCTCTTGACTTATTTTCAAATTTGTAGTGATTTAATTTTCTACATATATATTTTTTTATTTTAATTAGATTTTTTCCTGAATGAACCAGGATTACAAAATATGATAATTTTCCTTCAGCCAATTCATTACTGTAAGTAAATACTAAATACTGGATGTATTATTATTTTTTATTCACAGCTATTTAAAAATCTAAAAGTATTATAACTGAATACTTTACAAAGTGCTTGCTGAGTTTCTTTTTAAATTTTTTTCATCAGAGGTCTGCAGATCTGATACCTGCCTATTTCTTTGCTTCAGAAGAGGCTTCAGAGCTTGTAAGTACCGTATTTTTTGGACAATAAGTCGCACCTGAGTATGAGTCGCATCAGTCAAAAAATACGTCATGAGGGAAAAAAATATATGTCGCACTGGACTATAAGTCGCATTTATTTAGAACCAAGAACCAAGAGAAAACATTACCATCTCCAGCCGCGAGAGGGCGCTCTATGTTTTCAGTGTAGGCTACAGGAGAACTGAGCAGCATAGAGCGCCCTCTCGCGGCTGGAGACGGTAATGTTTTCTCTTGGTTCATTTCTCTCGTATCATGTCTAATAAATTTTGATAAATAAGTCACACCTGACTATAAGTCGCAGGACCAGCCAAAATCTGAAAAAAGTGTGACTTATAGTCCGGAAAATACGGTAATATAAATACACCATTTGCAGCTTTATGAGGAGCCTGTCTCAACCTGTGTCTACAAAGAAAGAAATTGTTCTCTTTCAGCATCTGGTGTTTTCAGTTTGCCATGAACCAGAATTTGAACCCTGCATAAGGGTTCAAATGTCACAAAAATGGCAGGAACTGTGATTTCTCCTCACAATGCCTAATGCTGAGAGAAACTTTCCTGTGGAGCCACCAAAGTGTGTTGATCTGACACCTGTTTTAATGTGTAAACTTCCACTTACTCCTACCTTGTCTGATAAACTTGCAAAGAGAACGGGCCTGAAAAAAAAAAAACACAAATGCTCTGAATTTGTTTCTCTTCTTTGCTATTATTTCTTCCTCTCTTCAGTCTATTATTGTTTAACATAGTGTTTGCGCATAGGAACAGCTGTGTGGGCGTCTTCGCAAGGGCCGTCGAGTTGTGAGAGCTCTCTTTGCATCTTAATGTCTTCGCTAAATGACCGGAGAGGGCAGTACAATGGTGCGATGGAAACAAAAAGCAACATTTTGTATTGTACAGAAGTATGTCCTTGTTTCAGCTGTGCATTGAAAATTATGGCTCATTGGCTCCCCCTGCTGAATGGAGAGAGATGTGCAGGCAGAGTAGTTGTTCTTTGTTGCAACTATCCAAAGCTAAATACATCTAGAGGATATTTTAGAAATGCTGAGGCATATCAAAAGTGCCAGCACTCTCTCAGTTTAATGCACGGAACCACACTAGTTGATCTGAAATTGCATTTTTTTTTTTTTTTTTTTTTTGTATTACTTCTCCAACACTACCTTCTCGACCCATTACATTACAGAGAGAGTTGAGAAATTAGATTCTATATTTATCTTATTGGTTTTATCTTTTAAATACACATTTGATCCCAATTGCAAGACTAATCTAAGTGATTTCCATTTGGATCATTCGAATCGTTGGACCATTTCCGCATGAGTTGTAAAGCCCACAGGCATGCACATATTCAACATGTTTTCTGATGTAGAATTCAGGGACTGAAATGCATACTGAGGAGATGGAGAAAGAACCTTCACATCCAAGCAAAGAGGATATTAGTCAAGCTTTCCACACAATTTGCTTTTGAAAACTAACTAAAGGTTGACTCTTTCCGTATTTATCTAAAGGTCTATCTAAAGATTCAGCTTAGGAAAGTGAGAGACTATGTCATGTCTTCTTCCTCGTTTTTATTCTTTTCTTTGAGCATCAGCCTGCAAGAACAGTCTTTCAGCGACAACAAAGGGCCATGATTCAACAAAACAGGGAAAGAAAGAGAGTTTTTTGCACAGCATATGTTTCCATTCTGCTTTGTTATTATTTAAAATGAATTTATTTCACTCTATAGTATATACTGCCCGGATTCATCAAGTAAAGGTAGGACTAAACTTCTCCAATGTAACAGATAAAACACTTTGATAAAGTCCAGGCCAGTTCTTTTAGGCATTAACTTAATTTGATACTTTTTTTGAAAACAATACTGAATGTTTAGATATGTGTACTGTTGAAGACAAAAATACTGTTAAAAGTAGTTTCAGCAAATTGATGAAAAGTGACAGTAAAGACACATAAAATGTTATTTAAGTATTAAGAAATGTTTCTTAAGCAGCCAACCATAATGAATTCTGAAGAGGCATGTGACACTGAAGACTGGAGCAATGATGCTGGAGCTTCAGTTATGCCATCAAAGGAATAAATAACTTTTTAAAAATATATTCGATTATTTTTAAAAACAGTTCAAATCTACATTTGAAAATGTATTAAATCATTTTTAAAACAGTTAAATGAACGCTTTTTTTATAGAGTCAGATATATCGTATTTTATACGTATAAATGCAGCATTGATATCGATATATCACGATTTATTTTTTTAAACATCTGAATAAGTTATTGGCAGTCCATAAAAAATTAAAATAAATTTTAAATGTTAGGTGTTCTGCATTCATGTCAAATCAAGTGAGAGTTCATCCGTTCTCAGTTGCATTTTTTTTTTCTTTCTGACAGTCTGACCTCAAAACATATGTCAACTCGCTAAAGAAGGAAGTGGGAAAGTGATGACCTTGGGAGCCTGCTGTCCTCATATCAGTTTCCTGTCACTTTAGGTTAATATCAAGACGCTTCTGAACTTTGCCTGTTGGTGGGGAGTATTGATTCAATGAGATTTGCACAGTAAAATTGAGGACTTGTCAAAATGTTCCTGTTCTAAGAATCTTAATGCACATTTAGCAAACAATGACAATTTTATTTTTGTTGTTTTTTTTTTTGTTGTTTTTTTTCTGTGTTGGGGATGAGAGCACTAGGGGAATGGTCTAATTTACACACACTGCCTCTGTGATGAGGGTCCATCCATTAAAGCAGCACACATGCGTGTATGAGTCCTAAGAGGATCTTCATGTAATTACTGTGGGTACGCTAGATTAAACTGGGCCCGAGTCCAGCTACTGATGGCCATTTTCAGGTCAAATTTCAGTCATTTCAAGCCTGCTGATAAGTCATTCAGCACACAATGTTTGGCGGGACAGGTTAGTATGGAAGAAAAATAATGCCATAAGTCTTTGAAACAAAAAAGCATGTTGAATAGCGCTAACTTAAAAAAAACAGTGCTTGCATTTTAATGCCATGTATTTCCAGGGCTTGCATTTTTTGGTTTTGGAATTTAACATAGTTCTTTATTTAAGTGATGCATGATCTCCATTTGCTGTCAGTCGCTCACCAGCAGGTGGCACAAACAGCTACAGCGCAAAGCAACAGGTGGATTAAGTCATTCATTCACAAAAACTGATCTGCAGAAATGGATCAAGCGCTAAGTAGAAGTTTTCATTATCGGGACCAGCATAAACATGTGGAAAAGCTGTTTGTGTGTATGTTTAATCCAATATCTTCACTGTGTCCTGCATCCTACATGTAAGCAGCTTTCTCCACAAAGGAGATTATAATGCTGTTTTACCCAATGCTGAATTACAGAACTAACATCACATTCGAGGAAGACATATATTGCTTCCAGTTGCTTAGTGTCCGTAACTTTGTATCATGGCTTGTGTGATTTTGTGCTGTAATACTGGGTTTATAATATTATACAACATTTTTTAAAAACCGATTTAATATTTTGGAAGGGAATTCTGGAAGGTGGGTATGAATTAATTATGCAAAATATTTTAAACTGAAATATTCACAGCTTAAATAAACAGACCTAAAAATGCAAGTCCTGGAAATACAAGGCATTAAAATGCAAGCACTGTTAATGCATTGCATTATTATTATTTTTTTTTTCAGTTAGTCCTATTCAACATGCTTTTTTGTTTCAAACACATATGGCATTATTTTCCTTCCGTAGGTTAGTGCCCTTAATTTATCCATTTACATTTCAATTGGATTTTACATTGAAACCCTAGTAACCCCCAACTGATCTATCCTTCCTTTTGAGTCTCAGTAATGCTACAAAAGGGATATTTGAGGGAAATGTGTGGAGATCACATTGTTCTGATATGCGTCATATCTGTCTTTCACACAAGCTGTGGAAAAGGGGCTGAATTACATATCACAGTGCTTATCCTTGCTTAACTTCCTCTCTAGATTGGATGATTTCCATTACATCTGTAGAGCACCCATTAAAACCTCCATGTTTGCCAGGCTATTTATGGCTTGTTGTACTCAAAAATTCCCCTAATCAAATTTTCCTGTCAATAATCCCAATTTTTCCCTTTTACTAATCCCTTTCCTTGCAAAAAGGATTATTTGTATTTGATGGGGGTGTGTTGAGGGTCGAGAGTCTGGGGTAGTACTGAGTAAAGGGAAAAGCTAATAGGGCTGCCAGTTGAGATTGGATTTGAGTGACAACAGAGTAGGTGCAAGCTTTATTAAAAGAGTAATCAAAACAGTCAAGGTCAAATCACCAGCAAACAATAATGTCCAAGGGTAAAACAAAAGAGTAATCCAATGAACAGGTAGAGGTTCGGGAGGCAACAAACTATCAAAACGAAACAGTCCAAGATCAAAACTAAGCAAGGCAAGACAATTTTTTTTTTTTTTTTTTTCAAATAGACCACATAATGAGGAAAGGGGGTTTCCATCCAGGGCAGATGGTATTGGGAGATATAGTTCGGGGTGAGAAGGTGATAGAGACCAAAACAAAATAATGCAATATTTGTTTTAATAATTATTTTGTTTAACATAAGACTCCACTGAGACTGGAGGGAAAACAATATATATTGTTCTTTACAGCAAGACTAGGATATATAGATACTTCTAAGAACACACTGACTTGAGTTCTGACTCACTCTGTGTACTGTGATGAACCAGGAAGCAATGGCCTGGTCTGCAGTACATTGTTTTAAACTAGTTATAAAGGGGACACATAACCCTAGTGGTCTTCCAAACATACGTTTAATCAAAGTATTGTAGAGTATGTATATGTGTCACATCTATGCATGTTTTGCTTTTGTTATGTCTTTGTCATTTGACCTACAGTATATAGTTTTCCCTCTATGTTTAATTAGTTACTCAGTTCACTTATGCTCTATTATTCTTTTCATTAATCCCTCACTTGCTTTTGCATTTATAGCCCTTATGTGTCTTCGGTTCTTTGTCCGGTCTCGTCTTCAATTTGATGTGTGCTACACTCAAAACAACCAGCCGTGACAGTATGACTGAAGTATTCTATTCATCCGTGTTGCCAGCTTTGCTGTAACCTACCCTAACTCCATTCGGATAAAAATGTCTAATGTTACTAAACATTAATGTTACTCTCCATTCGTCGTGACAAAGTCTGAAATAAAACCAGAATTTGAATTGGAGATGCTTTTGAAAGATGGAGACGGCTGAAAACGGAGAAGAATTTGAACACAGACACCAACATTGCTAATTTTCTCCTGGACAGGTAAGATTCATCTATGCTTGGCTAACTTGTACTTGATGTCAATGGACTTTTCCTATATTCATGACAGTCGAACAAAGTTATGCATGTTTGTGCAAAGTAACATAACGTTAGCTCACATGGACGTATGCTAACATTAGCAATGCATTACAGGAGCCTGTTTCTCTGTCATTATGCTTAGAGACTGAGGCAACCTGGAGTCAGGGGATAGGGGGAGGGGATACACCGCTCTACAGTATTTTTATAGTGATTGCAGTACCAGTTTAGGCCACAATCCTACATACGGCTCCTTTAACATGCCACTTGGTTTTATATTGTATTATCTAATGCAATAACATAGCATTTTTAAGTGTCCACAGACATAATGTATTGCGGTATCCTGCAATAGCTAGAGTGCATGTGCTCAATTGTCTGAATGACATAAAAAAAAATAATAATACTATAGGAAACAATACAAAAGTAAGAGTTTTCTTGTATAACCATTTGTACAAGGTCGTTCTGTGTAGCCCTGAAGAAGAATTGATCTAGTGTATTACAAATACATTACAAATGCTAGCAGTACAAGGTTTAAAGATGTTCTCTAGGGCCAGGTGAGTCTGACACTGCTTGTACCACAGGAACTGATTATTTCAGTCAACATAGAAAAGCCTTTCACTACAAATATCCACAGGCAAATTCTAGAAGACACTTAGACCACAAGATTGAATTGCTAATCCATTTGGATCTTTGAGGGATAGTACCCAAAAAGTGTGTCTCAGTGTTTGATTTTTTCAGTGAAATTGGTAAGTATATGTGGGGTATATATGTAATGACTGCTGAAAAAAAAAAAAAGATAATAAACACAGATAGTTTCATGTCCTTCCGCTAGTTCAGGGACAAGGAACATCTCCTAAACTCAAAACCAGCCCCTTAATGTTGCATGTCTCCACTTAATGTTCACTTCATCAGTAAGATATTCTTTATTCACTACCTTACATTGACATACTGACAGTGTCAACCTGTTTGCACATTTGCCTCTTGTACATTCCTGTGTATCTTCATATTTAAGACTAGACTCACATTCCACTGCTGGTTATATATGTAAGTGTGTATGTGATGAATAAAAATCTTGCATCTTGAATCTTGAATCAAATACATCTCGGATCAGCTGGGTGAAGTGAGTTTATTTGTAAAGAGCAGTCCCCTTCTTTACATTTGTTCTGAAAAAAAAAAAAAACAGCTTTCAGATGAAACTGTAATGTCATGACCTTTCTGATATAGGAACTAACTTCTTTGCAAAAATAAAATATGAACTCTTTGTTAAGGTGAAATATGCCACCTAGACATTTAAATTGAAGAGACATGATGCATCCAAAAGATTCATATTTATTACAGATTGATAAATAATGTTTTATTTATTTATTATTATTATTATTTTTAATGTTCATGTTCTTACTGCATTTCACATTCTTTTTAGCTTGAAATTAAAATGAGCTTGATTTCCTTCCCAAAAGCAGCTAGCATAAATAACTGTAATATACTCCTTAGGGAGCTAAATAACATTTGTGACGTTTTCACTGGCAAAGGATCAATGCATGTACATTTGTTTAGCTTTTTTTTTTAGTTTTTAATGTTTTATTTTTAAGGACTTTGGTTAAAACAAAACTTGAGTTTGTTCTTAAATCCTTCCTCCCTAAAGAACAAAACAAAAGACTTTCTCAGTACAACAAAGCAAAGGCAAGAAAATGATTTTTATCCTCATCGGTGGAGCAAAGATGTGTTAGAGCCAATTACGGACTGCTTCTTTTGTAAATGCATCAGAGAACAAGGTTTTTAGGTCTTGCAACATGTGCAATCCGACTTAAATGATTCAGAATGCAGCAGCATGTCTTGTTTTAAATGAGCCTAAGAGAGCTCTTGTCACACCACGTTTCATCTATCTGTACTGGCTTCCAGTCGTGGCTTGCATCAAGTTCAAAACATTGGTGCTTGCCTACAGAACTGCCACAGACTCTGCACCCTCCTTCAGAAGCCTGCAGCCTGTAAATGAGCAGTGGCTCGTGGGCCCATCTCAGAGAGGAACAAAATCACTCACAAGGATGTTTTGACTGTGGAATGACCTAGCCAACTACATCCGAACAGCCAAATACCTCACAATATTCAAGAAACAACTGAAAACTCATCTCTTCCGTGCGCATCTAACTGCCTCCAATAATAATAATAATAATTAAATAAATAAATAGTAAAAAAATGTATGCATTCACTTTTTCTGTTCTCTTATTATTTAACTGTCCTAGCTTTTTACTATTTTGAACAATGACTAAAATCTTGTATAATCTCTAAATAATGTTTACTGCCATCTCGTGATACATCACGTGTTGTATTCCTCAGTTGTAAGTCGAATTAGATAAAAGAGTTAAATTAAGTTAAATTATGTCATGCAAGTTGGTTTACAGCTTTAAACTGCATATTGTTTTATTTTAAAGATGTTTTCCCTGACCTGTTTAGATGTGTTTATTTTAACAAACTGAAAACGACTAATTGCAATTAGTCTGTTAGAAAAGTGAATGTTTCCCTCATAAACATCAACAGAACAAATGGGTACTACACTGAAATTTCAAAGGGCTCTTCAGAATGAATTATTTTTAAGGGTACAATTGATATACACTTAGGTTTAATTGTTTGATGATGGTGCCTGCTTAATTGGCTCAGGAAGATGATACAGAATTGTGTTTCATGAAAGAGTCCCCCTATTCCTTTCTTCTCTTTAAAGCTCTGGAGAGTAACCCTTGGAAGGGATAAGGGCATAGGGATGAGCCTTTCAGAACGGAGCACAGCAGGAGTGAGATGCTTTCTCTACATACCTGCACACAAATTATCTTAATTAGCCAGCTTTTGTGATCTATACTTTGTGTATAGGTTGATCTCCAGAAGCAATTATGAAATTATGTGTTTTCATTGCTTACAGAATTTACTGGTGCAGAGAGAGAAGGCTAATAAATTTGATTAAGCTTCTGGAGAGTCCATGTTTCACCAGCAGATGGCAGTAATGCTCTGTTTGTTTTTGCACTGGGCAAACTCACCATTGACTTTTTGCATTACTGGGCTTAGATCAAGTGACTTCAGCCCTGCTCCTGCTGACCCACTGTCCAGCAGAGCAGTGGTGTGCACAGACCTCCGGAGGGGCAGGGGACATTCGTGATTCAAAGTCAAAAATCGCAGCCCGGGGGTACCTATATTACACTAAAAGTTGCTCTTGAACACCGGCGATTAACGGGGCAGAGGCCCGAGCACCTGAACAACAAAATATTGAACAACAAAAACTTTTTTCAGCAATGATAATAATAAGAAAACTCTGCATATTAGAATGATTTCTGAAGAAGCATGTGCCACTGAAGACTAGAGTACTCACTGCTGAAAATTCAGCTTTGCCATGAGGAATAAAGTACATTTTGAAATATATCATGCAACAAAAGTTGAGTTTATAGAATATTATTGAAATGCCAACATAACAAAACACACACACACACACATACAATCAAAGCAAATCAGTGTTTTAAATTGTATTCCAGACCATCTTAGATTAAACATACATTTCAACAGAAAATAAATATCATATTAGCTCAAATACATTTTACATAATGCCTGGGACAACAAACTGGGACAACAACACTGTTAATATCATAGTGTGAAATTACAGTATATTCCCGGTTAATAATTGTATTATTTTCGCAGTACTTTCAAAGTGGGACAAACAGCATCATGCTGTGTTTCTGCAGTGCATATGTACCATGACACCAGTCATGCAATGCAGCATGAATAGCTGTTTTTATTTTTAGTATTGTTATTATTATTACTGGTTTTATGTAAACTTGTTTTTGGTTCATGTTTGTACTGTTGGTTTATGTTGTAAGTGTTTTCATTTGTTAAGTTTTACCATTGCTGTGTTTTGGTTGTCAAGTATTGATGTCACATCTTTCAAATATGTTTCTTAGCAGTTGCTTCCCTATTATGCAAGATCCATCAACAAACAGTTATGTATATAAAATACGTTATTGATTAATCTTTATGCTTGAATAATTCTAAAATAAAATCCTAATTTTCTTTGCTAAGAAGAGTTCAGCTATCTTAAATTCAGGCAATTAGCTTAGTTCATATTCAAGCTTGTTATCATTTTGACAAATACTTTCATTGTTTTCACACTTAACAAGATCAGAAATTTGAATGTGAATATGAAAGGTCAAAGAGCCCAGACAAATGGGATCACCAGTCACCATTATAGTGACAATTACAGTAGTAAACGCCTAAATTTAGCTTAGATTTAACAGTGGGACAGTTAAAGACAACTTTATAATGCAAATTCAAAGTGAAAGAAGTGCCATAAATTACTGTGAAAGTACTGTTACATCTTACGTTGATTATTCACATTTGTAAGAAAATCACACAGCATGCACAGCAAATTTCTGACTACACTAATATATTGTAAAATAATATTCTTTAACCCTGTAGATTTCGATGGCAGGTGTCCCTTTTGTGGCCAGATTCCCTTAGTGACCACAACACTGTTCATTACTGTTTTCCTCTAATGTAAATACAAAGCAGACCACCCATGCCTTCATAATGCCAGCAGAAATCAGACCCCTTCCCTGAATCCTGACAGTTATTCTGAGGCCATCCCACCATGAGCCTTTCCCAAGACTTCCTACTCTGTCACTGACAATTAGCATAGTCTAATTACAAGTCCTGTGAGGAAAGTACAGTAACAGGTGTTACTATGACTCACATGCTCAGTTTGATTTCAGTTTGTTTAAAGCTAAACCAATGATGACAAAATCTCATGCTGACAAGCCAAACATCTCAGAGAAACCTAATTATTATAATCTAGTCACTTTCCCCAGACTACCCCGCTCCTGTCGAGGTGCCAGGGAGAGTGAGAGAGATTTTTTGTCTTAATTCACCCTACCCTGTTTCCCTCCCTGAGAGCCAAAGTGGACAGGGCTCCAGTCAAGGAGACTAGTAGCGTTTGGAATCACAAGGAAATCTCTGGAGTCTGGGCCTACTGGACAGACATCAACCCCACAGCAAAGTCTCAGCATGGGAGCGTCTTATGGCAAGAAAGTATGTACGCTTTTGCAATTTATTTTAAACAGTAACTGTGTTAGTGTAGAGTGGATGACTCAGACCATGGATTGTTTTGAACATGATGTGTCTTAAAAATGTCTAAATGCAATTGAAAAAAAATTGCTCTAGAAAGCCCATTGTTGGTGTTTTGAGTGTTTGGGTGATATGTAACCAGTGATGTATTATAGGATACAGGAGCCTCTTTTGATTACCTATGTTTGAGCCATTTGCTTGTACAATCAAGTGTCAGATTTATCAGGGAGGAGTCACAGTCAGAATGAAATAAACCTTGATCCACCTCATGGATAAGGAACAGTGTTGTATTGTACTGTTATATAGGCATGCAGCTAGATTAAAAGTTGCTCTGTAAATTAGCACTAGATTAATTTATCACAATCCAGGACCATAACTGTTTCTAGGTGTTTTGTGTCTGTGGGTTTTCTTCATCTTTGGGCTCTTTTATGTTACCAGGAGTTTATTTTATTTTATTTTTTTATTAATACTGACCAACAGTTTATGGCGTAACTTGCACATATTTTTCTTTTAACATACAGCACCTGTTTACTATAGTATGTAGACAACATTGTCACGGAGCTGAAATATGAAACTTGATGTGCAGAGGAAAACAATAATCATCACTGAATGAAAAGACATAATGTAAGATGTGGTGGACGTGACACTTGATGAAAATGTTCATAACTTTCACAAATATAATAATAATAATAATAATAATAATAATAATAGTAATAATAATAATAATAATAATAATGACTGATTGATTCAGATTAAGAAGGTTATTGTCTAAAAGTCCACAGGGTTCATAAAGAAACACATTTCTATATTTTATCCTTTGAGTCTAGCAGTTGGGCAGAGGTTATGGAGTAATACTAATTTACTTGCAAGGCACACTATCTAAAAGCAGAAGACAGTAGTCTAGCAATGAGCTTGCAAATTCCTCTCCAGGACAACAAAAGTCCCACATGCACCAGACCAATTCAGCATACTGTAATTGATCAAAATATAGACTTATTTTACATTTCACAGCCATTTTATTATGTTTATGGCGGATCACATGCTACCTAAAAAAATCTTTTTTGAAGCAATGCAAGGATGCCGACACCCCTTGAGCAGATTGTTGTTTGAAAAGTCCATTGGAATGTGAGTTCTTCAGTAATGTCTGATGTGGAGCACAAAAAGTTGTGCTCAGTAAGAGAGCTGAATATGTCAGCTTGTCAGAGCTGTAATTTCATCCTCTCTGCCAGCTTCCGGGCCACTTGGCATGAACTGAATACCTCGACTGGACCCTGCAGTTACAGACTCTCACATCACAAGACCCCTCTTTCACTTTTTTCAATAAGGCTGCTGAATTGAGTCCTAACTGTAAGAAAAGTCATGCAAACATTTGTGATTCTTAATATAAACCTAATGCAGTGAAGTGTTCTGTTTTGTTGTGTCTTGTTAACTCAACTGGTTTAATTAAAACTTTGTTCCGTGCTCATCCTGTTAGAAGCTTTATTGCACTGGAGCATGCATCTCTGCTGTGGCATTTCATGCATGGGTGAGATGATACACTCCTGTACAAAGCTTACTCAATCAGCAGTGAATATGGAACGATTGGTTTCAATCCAAGCCAATGAAATCTCTGCTAACCTTGGCAGTATTTGTAAGCACATACTACCACACTAACATTTCTGCATGTGCATATGTATGTGTATTTATGCATAGAATACTTGGTTTAATTTGACAAAATGTAAAGTATACAACAAATATGATGCATACTGCACAATCATATCTGCTCCTAAATTATAATGATTAACAACAAGGCTGGTCTTGTCAGGGATACGCAGGATTCAGTTGCAGGTAAAAAAGTTTATTTAGCCCTCACTGGGCAAACAGGAAAACCAAAAGAATGACCACTCCACAGAGCAAAAGAAACCTCTCAGCGGGGACCAGTCCAAGCGTCTTCTGTGACGCAACGTCAAATCACATCAACCAGAGCGTCATTGGGGATGCAACGTCAAAGTCACTCTGAGCTGAGAATCCTTGGCACACAACATCGAAGGCTCACCAAAATCCCTGAATGAGAGGACCGAGTGCAGAGAGGAGCTGGGGTCAGGTCTCGAGGTAATGCAGGGACCGGAGGCAGAACCAGTCTAGACTGACAAGAAGAGAGGGAACAGTTCCAGAGAGAGAAAACAAAAACACTTGGAGCCTAAAACATGACAAGGCAGGACAAGACGATCACCAGCGAAGCACTAAATAATCACAACGGTCTGACAAAAGACAGAGCATGAGAGGAACTAAAATAGAGGAGAGCTAATGAGGAAAGAGTGGCTACAGGTGTGACGGAACACAGGGAATTAAGGGTAATGAGTGGGAGGGGGAAGAAACACTGACAGCAGAACACATGAGCTGTCAAAACAAAACCCATGTGTTCTGAGACTAGACACACAGACAACAAGACAAGAATACAGCAACACAGACCTAAGTCATGACAGGTCTAGGATCAGGATTAATACAGCTACACCAGCAAACTACTGAGCAGAGCACTTGAATTTGATTGCCCTACTGCTAAATAAGATGTCAAGTTGTGCTAATGCATCCAGTGCCAGAGACCTACTGAGAAAGATTAGACCAATCAGACAAAATCCTTTCTACATGATCTAGCAGTTGAGCTTAAAATGTTTAACTCTAACTCTTTAACTCTAAAAGAACAGGGCCCATTTTGTAAAATAATCCTCTTAGAGAGCTCCTGATTTAGCTTAAAAATGTATACGTAGTAAGTTAGAATTTGTTGAAGCATCGAAAATATATTTTGGTCCAAAAATAGCAAAAACAACGACTTTATTCATCATTGTCTTCACTTCCGTGTCTCTTGTGAGAGAGAGTTCAAAACAAAGCAGTTTGTGTTATCCGGTTCGTGAACGAATCATTCGATGTAACTGGATCTTTTTGAACCAGTTCACCAAATCGAACTGAATCGTTTGAAACGGTTTGCATCTCCAATACGCATTAATCCACAAATTACTTAAACTGTTAACTTTTTTAATGTGCCTGACACTCCCTAAATGTAAAAATAATTTTAAATACATTCATTAAGTACAAATTATCAAGGATTACTACGCGTGTGTGTGTGTCCGTGTGTGTGTGTTCTACTTTGCTTTCAACACATCCATTAAACTATGTTAAATTATTGAATTTGCACAAAATAAATAAATAAATAAGCAAGGGAAAATGTTCACCACTCATTACAAACACTGAGAATTCTTCTTGGCATTCCATTAAACCAGACAAATTCACTAGGTCAGAGGAACTAATTTGACAGGAAATAAGCAGAAGGCAGAATAACATACATGGCTTCTGATCTGCCTATTTATGACCAATGAATAAGAACAAAAAAAACCTTGACCGATATAATCTTGTGTAACACTGTTGACATAAAATATGAAAAATTGCAAGATCTCTACAACAATATCTGGTTTATGAATATAATTTCTCTGAATATAACCTTGCATATGACTTTTTTGTTATTGTGGTCAGGTATTCAAGAAAAAATATATATTTTCTGAAACTATATAACCCTATAAGTCTTATGTACATGGACTTTCAGTTCCCTTATTTGGTCATCTTCCTTTTCTTGTTTGGTTAATCGATTAATCCCCACCTGTCTCCATTCACCTGATTTCTCCCTCGTGTTTAAATACCCTGCCTTTGAGTTCCTCCTTTTCCGTGATTAATGTTGTATCTTGATGTTGTATCCTGAGTTAGTTTTGTATAGTTATGTTGGATGTGCCCCTAATTTTCCGTGATCATTAAAAGAAGCCCTTTGTATATCTTCTTCCTCATGTGCCTTCATTACACACCAGCTAACCCATAACAGAATCACGGACCCAACACTTTATTTAGCGGCATTTTTCTTTCTTTTTTGTTTTGTTCGCTTGAGGACCATACCAGGGACTTTCTAGATCTGGCGTGTCTTACCCACTTCCCCGACCGTTCTCTCTCTAACTTCGATTACACCGGCCTGAGTGAGCGGTGTAAGACACGCCTGCCAGCGAACGGTCCCAGAGAAGATTTTGCTGCCTTCGTGGAGTGAATCTCCTGTTTCTCCGCTGGTTCTGTCCAGCCCTGAATTTTCTGTTTCTCCACCGTCCAGCCCTGAATTTTCTGTTTCTAAGCTGGTTCCCTCCAGCCATGATCCTCCTGTATTCCATCCCAGCCTCCCTCTCCTACCTCCTCTTATACCAGTCAGTTCCTCTGCTCCATCTCCACTGGTTCTGCCCAGCCCTGAATCTCCTGTTTCTCCACTGGCTCTGTCCAGCCCTGTTCCTCCTGTGTTTCCTCCCGGCCTCCCTCTCTCATCTCCTCCTAGACCAGCCAGTTCCTCGACCTCATCTCCACTGGTGCCAGTCAGTCCCGCAGCTCACCCTCAGTCAGCACCATCTGGGCGCGATGGTTCACTGGGGACTTTCAGTCTCCAGCTCCACCTTGGTGTGTGGATTCCCTGTCTCCGCCTCCGAGCCCTGGACCCCACCTCGGTCCTTCGACCCTACGGCTTCGCCTTGGCACCCTGCTCCCCCGTCTTCACTGTGGCCCGTCATCCCACTTGCTCCCATGTCCCTCTCTCCAACTTGGTCAGTTGTCGACCATCCGCCACCTCGGGACTCCACTCCTATGGCTTCTCCTCGTCATTCCATTCCTCCGTCACTCTGACTCCGCAGCAGGCTTCTGGAGCCCCGCCACCACCTCGGTTGCCGGTGTCTCCAGCGCTGCCTTGGACCTCCGGACCCTCTGCATCACCCCGGCTCTGCGGCTGCTCTGCTCCATCATGGGCTCCTCACCCACCAGCGCAGTCTCCGTCTGCTGGCCCCTTGGTTTCGTCGGCTCCTCCTCCAGCATGGCTCCTCCCGCCATCGACTCCCCCATGGGTCATCATCCAGGCTGGTCTCTGGAGCACCATCTGGCTCCTCCTGCTCTGGGCTCCTCCCTGGCTCCTCCCTCCATCCACTACACCCTGGTTCCAAGCTCCTTGCTCCCTCTTTGCCTACCCCTTGCCTGCCCCACGCCCGCCTCCAGAACCCCCACCCTCCCTCCACTGGTATTCCTCTTGCGGTGCGAGTACACACCGTTTTGGGAAGGGGCGAACTGTTACGTACATGGACTTTCAATTCCCTTATTTGGTCATCTTCCTTTTCTTGTTTGGTTAATTGATTAATCCCCACCTGTCTCCATTCACCTGATTTCTCCCTCACGTTTAAATACCTTTTTTTTTTTAGTTCCTCCTTTTCCCTGATTAATGTTGTATATTGATGTTGTATCCTGAGTTAATTTTGTATAGTTATGTTGGATGTGCCCTCATTCTCCTGCGATCATTATGAGAACCCTTTGTATATGTTCTTCCTCGTGTGCCTTCATTACACACCAGCTAACCCATAACAATAAGACTGTCAATAAAGATGAACTCATAAAAAAGGTAACTCCATGCTGCGTGATCTAGAGGGCACTTTTGAAACGCTGTTAGCATGACCGGTGTCTGAAGCCTGAATGAAATAACAACAATGAACTTGACATTGGCCGGCAGAAGCCTATGACATAAGCAAATGAGCAAATGTGGCTATAAAAGAGCACCTATTGAACACATTATCCTCTTATTTTGTCTTCAAGAGGCCTTGTGTACAAAGCACATATCTGTTTGACTCATGAGAGAGAAAGATGTACTCACTGTTGCATTCGCGGAACTACTCAAACTTTTTCCCAGCGTTTGCATGAACATGTTTTCCTCTCAGGGGAGTTGAACAAGCTTAATGTGATGCATTCACAGCGGTTTCTGTTCTTGCCTGATTCTTTAGGGAATTAAGTGTCTGAACAGAGCATGTATGGCTCTCAAATATGAGATAGTCACGCTGCGAGATGTGATTGCATTGAGAATTCCTGATTCTCTTTGAGAATTTAGCGCCTCTCACCCACGTTCTGGGTCTCGCGGCTGCCGAGACAGTTAATCAGGCAGATCACGGGTGTTGTAGACGGGACATGGAAGGAATCTGACGACAAATGCTTTTTCTTCCAGAATTACTTTTTGTGTATATAATGTGGGTTATCTACATTACTGATGAAGGAGAATCCTGTCTTTAAAATTTTTTTATGTTTTATGAGTTGTTAGGCTCTGGTTTGAGCCTCCTCTGAGCCTCCTCATCCTCTCAGCCCAGGTGCTTCCCTGATCAGCTTGAGCCTGGTAGCTTCCCTCTCTTGAGGGTTGCTATGCTGAAATCACAGTTCCCAGTGCTGAGTACTCTTAGCTTAGTACTCTAGCTTCTGAGTCATTGGCAGTGAGTTCTGCTTAGACAGAACTATTAGTATGTATGCTCTATTGAGTGCTTCACTTATTGTGTCTAGCGTTTAGTAGTCTGGTCTTTTCTCATTTTAGAGAGTCATTATGTTGAAACCGCCACTCTTAAGAGCTCCTCAACTAGGTTGGGTGTTGTTAGGCTTTATCTCGTTTAAGAGAGTTATTCTGCTGAAGCCCCCACTCCTTATAGCTCTGCTTAGACAGCACTTTAGGCTCCTTTTTTTGGGCCTCGCTAATTGTCTTTGGCACTGAGTGTTGTCAGGCCTCCTCTCATTCTAGAGAGTCATCATCTTGAGGCCTCCACTTTTAAGATTTTCTCCAATAGGGTTGAGTACTAGTCATCCTCTCATTTATGAGAGTCATCCTTCTGAAGCCCTCGCTCATTAGAGCTCTGTCATGGGCAGTGATATGAGTGTAGGGTCTTTCTTTGAGCCTCACTAACTGCCTCTGCCGCTGAGTGAAGCCAGGTCCCCTCTCGGTTTAGAGAGTCTTTATGCTGAGACCTCGACTCCTAAGAGCTCCCCTACCAGGGTTGAGCGTTGTTAGGTTTCCTCTCATTCTAGAGAGTCTTTCTGCTGAAGCCTCAGCTCCCCAGAGCACCGCCTAGGCAGTAAGAGAGGGGAAGTTGTGGCCTAGTGGTTGGAGAGTTTGACTCCTAACCCTAAGGTGTGGGTTCAAGTCTTGGCAATGCCTCGACTGGGTGCTTGAGCAAGGCACCGAACCCCCAACTGCTCCCCGTTAAGGGAGTGTAGGCTCTTCTATTCTGAGCCTCACTAACTGCCTTTGATGCTGAGTGTGACTAGGTCTCCTCTCATTTTAAGAGAGTCGTCATGCTGCGGCCTCCACTCTTAAGAGCTCAAACTAGGATTGAGTGTGTAGGTTTCCTTTCATTTAAGAGAGTCATTCAGCTGAAGCCTCCACTCTCCATAGCTCTGCTTGGACAGTACTATTGGTAGGTAGGCTTCTCTACTTTTTGGGAGCCTTACTAACTGTGTTTAGCGCTGAGTGAAGTCAGGTCTCCTCTCATTCTAGAGAGTCATCATGCTGAGGCCTCCACTCTTAAAGGGTTAGTTCACCCAAATATTAAAATTGTGTCATTAATAACTCACCCTCATGTCGTTCATTCAGCATTGTCTTCTCTTCTGGGTCTGTTGTGAGCGCGTTCAGTTGTACTGCTGATGTATGATGCTGCTGACGTATTATCTTTGTTACTGGGCACACCAGAAAACACGTCAGCAGCATTGTCCGTCAACAGTCACAGCAGTCGCACTCACAACAGACCTGGTAGAAAAGACAATGCTGAATGAGGTCGTAATTTTCGTTATTTTTGGACCAAAATATTTTCGATGCTTCAACAAATTCTAACTGATCCTCTCATGTCACATGAATTACTTTGAAGATGTTTTTCATACCTTTCTGGACATGGACAGTATACCGTACACACAGCTTCAATGGAGGGACTGAGAGCTCTCTGACTAAATCTAAAATATCTTTACCTGTGTTCCGAAGATGAACGGAGGTCTTTCGGGTTTGGAACGACATGACAGTGAGTCATTAATGACATAATTTTATTTTTTGTATGAACTAACCCTTTTAGTCATCATTAAAATTAAGAGGTCCTGTTCTAGAGAAAGCCATGCATGTCCATGCCATGACACCACCTCTACCAAGCTTTACAGATGAGGTTGTATGCTTAAAATAATTTGCTCACATTTGCGAAGAATCTTGCATTTCTATTTTTGGTGCTGATTAGAGATTTGCATCTTGCTGTGTAGATTCTCTAATTCTGTGTCAAATTATCCTGTGGATTGTAGATTCACAGAGCATCACCCCACCTTTCTAGAGGTTGTTGGTGATTTTACAGACATGTATTTTAGTGTTCATTTTCACAGCTTTTATGATTTGTCATAAGAGATGCTGTTTTTCTCAGCCAATCAGGTCGTCATGGTTGCTTTTGTCGCCGGTAGTTTTCAAACTCTTGATTTCTCCATGGCCTTTATTTTTCTTATAGTTCTAAGTCAGCTCGTCTTAATCCTGGTTTGTGTATGTCATCATTGAATGCAAGACTTAGAGTGCAGAAGCAATGGATATAACTGATTTGAGACAAATTCCCTGCTTTTAATATCTGAAGAATAACTGCAACAGGAAACAGCTGAACACTTAGAAAGACCTGTGAGGCAACTGTTCCAATACTTATGCTCACATCAGATAGGGAGATGAATATCTAAAAGTGGTGACCTTCTTAGCTGGTAAAACATCTTGGTATTGAATCACCCAATGTGACATTCTGTAGTTTTGTCTCATATTCATCTTATAATCATATTTACAGATTTCTTGAGGAAGAAAGAAGATTTTAGTGAATTTGAACGTGGAATGGTTGTTGGTGCCAGACGGGCTGGTCTGAGTGTTTCAAAAACTGCTGATCTACTGGGATTTTCACACACAACCATCTCTAGGGTTTACAGAGCATGGTCCGAAAAAGAGAAAATATCTAGTGAGTGGCAGCTGTGCGGACGAAAATGCAGAGGAGAATGGCAGCCTGGTTAGAGATAATAGAAAGGCAAAATTAAATCAAATAAGAGCTTGATACAACCAAGGTATGCAGAATACCATTTCTAAGAACAGGAAACAGAGGCTACAATTTGCACAGGCTCACCAAAATTGGACACACGTTGCCTGGTATAAGGAGTCTCAATTTCTGCTACGACATTCAGATGGAAGGATCAGAATTTGACGTAAAGAACATGAAAGCATGAATACATCCTGTCAAATCTGCAGCAACTGCGTGATGCTAACATGTCAATATGGACCAAAATCTCTGAGGAATGTTTCCAACACCTTGTTGAATCTATGCCACGAATAATTATGGCATTTCTGAAGGCAAGAGGGGGTCCATCCTGGTACTAGCAAGGTGTAAAGTGGCCAGCGAGTGAGTACATATACACACACACACACAATGTGTGCATAGTAGAAGCACAATGTAGAAGTTAAATATGTTGGGCATGACATTTGAGCAAATGTGGCTACAGTGTATGTTTTATTCTATGTGTAGTATTGTATTCCCCACCAGGTGGCACAATCAGCCCGAAAAGGGTAACTTGGAAAAAGTCTTTATTTCTTACTTGGAAAATTTGTTTATTTCTTAATTCTATTAAAAAAATAAATGAATAAATAAATAAATAATATATTTATATATATATATATATATATATATATATATATATATATATATATATATATATATATATATTTGTTTTAATTTATTTATATAAAATAAAAACTTGACCCTCTAACATGTGTACCCTCTATTAGTTTATCATTGTTTTCTTTTTATTTATAAAGCAACAACAACAATAATAATAATATTAAAATCTTGCAATGTGTACTGCATTGTCACACCACAACTTGTCAAGTTAATTATTTGACTGATTCCCTATTGACCTAATTTGTAAGTAATTATTGATAAAAGCATCTGCTAAACGACTAAATGTAAATGACTGTCCTTCGAAAGGGATACTTCACCCAAAAAAGAAAATTGCCTGGATTTAAGTTGTTTGAAGTTTTGAAGTTGAAGTTGTTCCAAAATGTGTAAGAATTTCTTTCAAGAAATGGTCTGGTTTCCAAACTTCTTAAAAATACATTATCTTGTACCACATAACAGTTAAAAGACCCTATAACTTGTGCATGTACATTAGCTGGACAGCCCTGCAAAACTTTAATGACCTGTTGTTTGTGATGTAGTTTTGTCAATTTTAGATTTTCCCACATTTAAGTAGTAGATCTTCACTCTGGGTGAATAAATTATGTCTAATATTAGCCAATGGCTATAAATTATCAGATTTTACTCACCAGTGTGTTTGTTGGAGGCTATCTATAAGTTAAACACAGATATATTTTCTGTGCTATTTTATAGGACAATAACAATACAGCAATCTCATTGGCTGGCGCTCATCTATTATCGTATTATTATTTTTATTTCAGCAAATCAGTTCAAGAGAACGAACAAAACCTAATTAATATTTATGAATCCAGCAGCTCATTAATCATAAGTGGTCCTTGGTGCATTTTATAGTTTTAATTAGAAGTATTCGTATCATTATTATCTTATCAGTATTTTTGTTAGTTTTTTCCCAATTATTTTTTTTACAGAAACACTGAATGACCAAAAAAAGCACCACTACCAGTCCACTTAAAAAGTAGTGTTGATGTTGGTTTGCACAAGGAAAAGTGTATTCTAATTATATGTGCACTAGTTTCGCATAGCCAGACCTTCAGAATGACAGCAGAAGATCTGGGAACCATGGCCGAGGACCACCCTTAAGGTCATATGACTGACAGGTAAAGCAACCAATCATGTTTCTTTTCTTTTCTTTTGTGCCATGTCATGTTTAGGGGTGTGGAAATTTCCCCGCAGTAATAAACCAGTGTATTAAATGTAGTCTCAAATAGTTTATGACACAAACTTTACAAATTTAACATACAAAATCCAATGTTTAGTTGATCCTGATAAGCACTGTCACAGTCAGAAAAACGACAGCTTTGCTATTCCATGATGGGGTTTAGCATTAAAGAACGCTTCACACACATCTCCTGGAAATTCTGTAGAATTCAACCAATCAGATGATGACTTCAAAACTTCTAAAGTGTTTCCATTTTTGTGTGCCATATGCATCAGATGTTTATCCAATGGTCTGTGGGTGTGACGTCTGAGGCTGTGTATATGTGCACACACAAGTACACTTTAATAGAATGGCCCCGAGCAGCTCAAAATTTATCACCATTTCCACTTACTTTCATCTCAACAGGAAACCAGAAGATGGACTCCAGTCTTGTGTAGTTTACCAGGTCTTAGTGGCAAATAAATCACATAATGACCATTAAGGGAATGGAAAATGTTTAACTGTGAAAGGTAATAATCCTTGAGGGATCCCTAAATGTCTGTTTAAATGCAACATTTAGATTCATATTCAGGCCCAGGCATGTAATAAAAAGAAAGATAAACTATTTTACTGTAAATAAAAGCATTCCTTTTCAGTCTTTGTCTGGGTGCAGCTGCAGGTCCCGGCAGAAGACTGGAGCACTGATCCGAGCCCATGTTCTCTAGCAGGATCTGTGGATAATTAGCAGACTGCTTCTCCGCTTCATGGCCTCCGCTAATTGTTTGTGTTGTCTAGGAAACCTGAGAGCCCTCAGTTTGAAACCAGAGCAGCAAAGCTAGGCCAAAATCTATTAAAAACACAGTTTTTGTTGGAGATGTATGCGTGAGGATGCAGTATCACGTTCCAGTACATGGGTACATTGGTATGTTCTGAACAGCGTAAATAAAACATGAGAGATGAAAACGGACCACACGGAAAAAAGGTCACACAATCATTCTGGCCAGTAACTGGACACTACAGGTGAGGCGCTGTGGCATCCAGCCCATCTTGGAGGACAATGGTGCATTCTAGAGGAGGTCAATCTTGGCTCGCCTCAAGGTTTAGTGATGCCAGATTGCCTTGGCTGTGGCCTATATTCTGTCCCTTGTGACAGACGAGAGGACAACTTTGATTTCAGAGAACTTGTTGTTCTTCTTTACATTGCTACATTTTACTGCACTAGATTAAACTATAGCACTATACCACAATACACTTACCAATATTATGCGTCATTATGTTATTCACTGTTAAATTATCCAATCCAATTTACTGTATAAAAAAAAATAAAAAAAATAAAGATAGATAGATAGATTCAGAGATTGGCAGAGATTCACCAGGAAGTGTCCAGTTTTACAGTTTCTGGTGTCATGGGTTGCTTATAACTTCACTGTGACACTACACTATCAATAAACGAACAAAGATTAAGAAGAAGGTTTTAGAAGTCTTTTAATCCAACACACAGGTAATCCACAAACACAGGCTAGAGATGAGGTGACCGGACCAAATGAACTGAAACAGAGAGAACTTACATGCAGGTGATGATGAAGTGATTAATAAGTGCACAGCTGAATGTAAAGAGTGCCCGCGACAACAAACAAACTAAGGCAACGGGTGATGAAACACAGTCCAAACTAACAGAAACATTCACAATCTGAATATCTAATAAAATAATAGAATGTTAAAATGTGCTAATAATCACTATATTAATATAGGTGTCACGTTCTTGTGAAGGGACAACAAGTGCCACAATAAAAAGAAAAACTAAATAATATAAACTATAACACAAAAGTTCCTAATCTGCTTTACCGATAACAAAAAAATAATAAGAAATAAGATTACTTATATGAAATTTAATCATATGTCATGTATTATGCCTTTCACGCCACAGATCAATGCTCGTTTTACAGTCTGTCATCGTAAATTGTATAGTAACTTATAATTAACATTAAAGGGGGGGTGGAATGCTGTTAATCTTGAGTACCTATAGAGTAGTACTGCATCCTTCATAACTCCAAAAAGTCTTTAGTTTTATTATATTCATAAGAGAAAGATAGTCTGTACCGATTTTTCCCGGAAAAACACGACCGACTGGAGGTGTGACGTGTGGGCGGAGCTAAGGAATCACGAGCGCCAGTAGGCTTTTGCGTTGATAGCGTTTGGAAGCTGTGACATTACCGTGAGGAAAACAACATCCAAAACAAACCATGGCTAACAGTCAGATTCAGCCGTTTATTTATGATCCAGGATCAGATCCCGAGGCTGAAACTGAACGAGAGCAGCAGCAGCAACAACTCGCTCCGAGTGGGGCTTGAACCCGGGTCTCCGGCATGGGAGGGGACGCACTAACAAGAAGGCAGAGATATTTGAAGCAGTTTTACTCACCACCTGCGGTTCCAACACACGATCGTGACCCTTTTTCGTTGGGATTGCATCATCCTTAAGAAATAAACGATGGCAAATCCGTCGTCAAACTGGGCCTTGTTTGTAAAACAAGCATCTTCGAAATGCAGGGAACAAACACAAACACTTGCACAACTCTGTTGATGCTCTGTAAAAAATAAACTCCATCCACTGGTCCCTTAATGCTGTTTTTTTTTTTTTTGGTAATCTGTGCAGGGTTGTCTTGCCCTGGCAACCAAAAACACACTTATTTTGTGGCATTTTGCGACGCTCTCGCTCTGATCAGTGAATGTCTGTGTTCTCAGTGCTCTGCTATACGGGAGCGCGCTCTTCCGGCAGACGTGCCTCAGGACCCATATAAGGAAATTCCGCTCCATCTAACGTCACACAGAGCCATACTCGAAAAAAAACTTTCCGAAACTTCTGACAAAGCGGAAGGAGTATTTTTGGAACAGAAATACTCCTTCAAACGTACAACTTAATTTTTGAAACTTTGTCCATGTTTAGCATGGGAATCCAACTCTTTAACAGTGTAAAAAACTCAGTATGCATGAAATAGCATTTCACCCCCCCACCCCCCACCCCCCCACCCCCCTTAATTGAACACTATTTGGCAATACAATTGCATTTAATATAATGTTAAACCATTTAAACATTTTTCATATATGGTAAGGTATCTTAGTAAACCAATTAACTGTTTTTTTCCTGTAGCATTTTCATATCTTTATTTTCTGTAAAAATTACAAATATTATTTTTTTACAATGTTACTATAGGTATACTATACTATGCCTTATTATACTGTTCTACTATACCATACTATACTGTGCTATTCTATACTGTAGCCTTGCTCTGTTCTGTACTGCACAATTTTGTTTTCTGTTTTTCGTTTTCTTTTTACAATGAATGTTAAATGGGTTTAGTGTTGTTTTGGACAAGACTGATTTAAAAACATCCATAGCCTCAATAATATATTATATTAATCATAAATATGCACATATACGATTAATATTAATCTCACTGTACTGTATATTATACTAGTCTGTACATTTACATAAGATCAGTTCACTGGACCAGCTAATACACACGTGCATTTTATAGTAAACTATCAGGCAGTGTTCCTGTCTAAAAGGTGATTGGTCCCTTTTATTCCTATAGCTTTCAAGTGATTCTAATCTTTCATCATTCATACTATTAAACACCACTCTACCATTCACAGAACGCTGCTCCAAAAAATGGATTGTCTCTTAGTGAGCATAAGCTTATTTCAAACTGATTCCATTGTTTCTTGATGATGCTTTGTATCTCTCAGCCTTTAAGTAAGTCTTTGTTGATTATAATACTATTTAAAACCTCTCTCTCAGTGAGATGACGTAAATTAATTACATCTCAATAAAGCTTCATTTTTTATGTCAGGCCTGAGGGCTTGTTCAGAGGAAAAACATTCATAATTTTGCAGGTGAACAATAAACCTCTGTTGATTTTGTTTGCAAAGGGTGTGTAAGGAACAGCCACACAGAAATTATTGCATACACAGGATTTTCCTTGTTGTAGATTGTAAGAAGTGTGTGTAAGGCTGAAATTAAAAAGATTGCTTCTTCCTCAGACTTCCATGTCTGTACTTTGAACAATAAGACAGTGAGGCCCTAATGAAGACACCAGGCATGAGCAGCAACTGTAGCAACAATATCCATTCACCCAGCCAGAGTATTCTAGAGCTCCGGAAAGTCAGGAGTCTTCAGGCATTCATTTGTAACTGCAGGCTGTAGAAAAACTGGGTGATGTGAGTTCCACTTAAAAGAAGAGAGGGTTTTGCTCTCACTAGTGTATTTAAAAACATTTACATTTGAGACCAAGTGGTTTCAAACACACACACACACACACACCTTTAAACTTTGTGTTTCAAATCAAAACTTAATGCTTGTGCTCATAGACATCTTTAAAACACAATGAAGATATTTTTTTAATGAAATATGCAGTATCCGTCCCTCCATAAATAACATTTATATTTATATTCACATATAAATATTGATCAACACACATAAATAGGGTGTCTCTTAAGAAGACGTGTATTAAAATGTTAAATTCATTATTTTTACTATGTCTTTATCAATTTTTTGAAGCATCAAAGTTTTGATGGAATGGACTTTTAATTAGAGGGGCTTATTAAAAATGAAAATGATGATAAAACGACTTTGGGGTTGGGTCATTTTTAGGTAAACTGTCTCTTTAAAAATGGTTTTAAAATATTTAAATCGGTTTTATGGAACGATACAACTGGAAAACCTTGCTAAGTTTAAGGAAGAACACTCAGAAACCAATATGCTGATCTAAAGAACATGGAAAGCTGTGTGCATCCCAAAAATGAAAATATGCTCAATTCATTCATCAGAATTCTTAAAAGTGTATAACATATCTTCAGTGGATCATAAAGGATTCGATGTCAGTGATGTCAATTGGTTGAATCCCTGAATTATGGTTCATTTAGTAATGACATGAAATTTAAATGAGATATGAAAATTATATGAAAATTTTCCTCACACAAATCAGTTTAAGATTAAGAGTGTGTAAGTCTTGCATACTACTCGTTGTATGGTGAATGGTTCTTATATTCTCTCCATTTTTATATGATTGATTGATTGATTGATATGGAAAGTTCAGCATGTGATCTACAGAAGAAAGTAAGTCATATAGGTTTGGAACATTCAAGAACTACCCAACTAGGAACTTTTCGAAGAACTACATACTGTAGTAAACTCAAAACCCAAGAAAAAATGGTTCGTAGAAGAAGTTTCTTTGCTGGCCCCAAGATTCTGCCTTTATTTCCTAGTGCATAGAAATGCTAGCAAGCATTGCACAGCAAGAATTGGAACAGCTGGTTTCATGTTACAATAAAAGAAACATATTTAATGCGCCTTCCACCTTTCCTGCATTAATTACCACTGAAGTCTCTCATAATATATCCTAAATCAATCAGAGAATAGTGCAAGCAGACAGAGAGTCAGTAATGCTGCGACTGAAAAGACTGAAGTGAATATTTGTAAGCTGATAAGCCTCTTCCTCCTCCCTCCCTCTCTCTCTCTCTCTCTCTCTCTCTCTCTCTCTCTCACACACACACAGCAGAAAGGATACAACATTAAGCAGCAGAGTGTGAAAAATGGGAAACACCTGAATGGAGTGGGTAAGTCTACACTTACGCATCCTTGAGAACAATGAAAGCCACCCAACAGCCTTGCAGAGGAACAATGCCACGGCTCATTCTGTTCCACGCGAATGTCTTTGACCTTGTTTCTTGACACGTCACGACTCACCACTGGGTCTAAAAGACTTGTGAAGTTTCCTGACATAAAATAACAATAATGGCTTTTAAACGTCTTATGTCCCGCTGACCTTCAAAAGATTCAAAAACTGTCATCACTTGATCTAGAAGCAAAGACAAGAAACCTCAAACTTGCTGTATTTATATGCAGTAGAACAGTGATTATGTCCAATTCTTGTATAGTGCTTTTCATAATACACATTGTTCCAAACCAGCTTTACAGAAAAGCATTGTTATTGCATAGGATAGTTGTATAGTTGAATTTAGCAATTTATAGGTGAGTGATAAAATAGTTCATTTTTAGGATTCAAACAATCAAACAGTTGAGATATGCCATATGGTACTGTATAATACATCGTTCTACACAAGTATCTATATGCAAAGAGCTGGGCGATTATATAGTAACATTTTTACCAATAAATATATAAATAAAATATAATTTATAGCAAAAATAACTATTTTGTAAAACAATTTTACACTGATAATATGAAGTCATACCATTATATACAATTTTGTCAATATCATAGTGCCATTTTTGTCTTGTATAACTAAAAATACCCACAGAAGCCCTATTTCCAGAGGGAAAAAAATAGTAATTCTGCCTATACACAAGTTTGGACGAGCCTGGCCTGATGATCATGTCTAGAGATGTTGTTTTATTGTATACAGTGTACAATCTTGAATATAGACATGAACATTGTGTGATTGTAAGACAATTTCTGTATGTGTATTTCTTTGAAATTGCTCAGTCTCAGTTTATGAAGGATGAAAGCCTCTTGGTAGACTAATGGTTAATGTGAGATTTAGGAGAAGTGAAACAGAGAGAGATTAAGCCCCCCACTAATCCTATCAGACTCCTGAGAAAGTGAGAGAGAGAGATATGTGAAAAATAAAGTTGGGAGGAGCAGGAGGGGTGTGGTTTCAAAGCTCAGTGGTCACATGACTGTTTACACTGTGAGAGAGGAGGCATGTGGGTGAAGCACGACAGAAACTCAGGAGAAACGGCCCTCACATAAACATGTAGGAAATCGTACACACATGTATATGCAAAGACGGGCAGCAGCGGGATGGACCAGAGAGTTGCACACAGTTTTTACCCCCCTGAGGGCCAGCCCAGCAGACCCAGAGATGTGCTTGTTAAGTCAGGTAAGACAGAATCAACAGACTGCAACTGAGATTATAGGATGCTGATGTAATGTGCTATGCAGTGAAACTTTGCAAGATAGAATTCAATGGTATTATTAGTAACCAAGGATAAGAACAGAAATATTAGAATGTTTTTCACACGTCTTAGAAAACATTTATTGAGTTGTCACCTAAATGAGTTTATTTCTAATATATATATATATATATATATATATATATATATATATATATGTATGTATGTATGTATGTATGTATTTAATCACCCTACCCAAAAAAACAAATGCTGCTTTGAGACAGAAGTTCTTGATTTCAGAGTTAAATGTAGTTAACTGAGTTTTTTTAGAACAAGCTTCTGTAGTAAATAAAACACAAACTAAGTAAAAAGAATGTGACAAAAGGCACTTGAACAAATCAGTTCAGTAAGAAACAGGGAGCCATGCTTGCTCTGGCATAGTGCCCAACTTGTTCCTCATGGCATTCTGCTGCACAGTGAGGCAATAGACTTCAAAAACTCTTCGGTAGCCATTAGAAAGTCACCATTTGTCAATTTTAGCATATACATTTGTCTGTTGGTAATAAAGATGTAGCAATTGTGTTAGTAACAGAGTATAAGCCAATTTCCTTGCATCTTAGGGACAATCATCTTTCACAATGTTGTTGTTAGAATGTTTTGCCAGCAGTATCTTGCTGTGTGTTTATTTTAGCTGAAAAGTGCAATGTCCACATTGTATTTCTGCCTCACTATGATTGACACCACTAAGCCCTGACTTGTGTGTTTGAACAGTTATCCTAAATCCTCCATCTCTGAATACCCAGCTTTTAAACAAACACACCTTTCACCAATATATCGCAAATTAAATCTTAAAGGTATATTCACCAAAACGGAATATTCTGTCATCCTTTACTCAGTCAAACTTTTGGTTTGTTTCTTCTATCAATCTTGCAAACCACATTAATTAATCTATTTATTCATACATTTATTAATTTCTGTCTGTCTTTGTGAGTGTTCTACAGAATAAAGAAATAAATACCACAATAAAAATGTATGACTATTCGATTCTATTCTAATATAGGTGCATTTACCAAAAAAAAAAAAAATAAATAAATAATAATAATAATTCAAGCTACACAATTGAACTTGAAAAATATTGAAAAATATTTGTGAAACACTCATGTTAGTTATAAAAAATCGGTGTTATTATGGTATTATTACTCTGTTATTGCCCATAGAGATTTCTGCAATGCTTTTTGCCGGGAAACTTTATAATGCAAATTCCCTGTTTGAGAGCTCTGCCTAAATTTTATGGCTTGCCAAGGACCAGTATTCAGTGGGGATTATGGGAAATAGCACTACACTCCACACACACACACACACACACACCCATGGAAAAAAGAGATCCCAGGGAATCCTCGGAGAATGCTGACATCGTCATGACAACTGTCAGCATTCTGTTTGTGTACAATACATTCTGAGAACAATCTTCTCATATAACAGAGGATTTTTATATAAACATAAAAATGGTCTTTTAAATGGTGAATGCCTGGGACTCAACAGGACAATGTATTCAGTGAAGCAGAGGAATTTAATCTATCCTACCTAATATGAAGTCAGCATACTTTAGTTTTCTTTTTCAAAATGGAGACAAAAGGTTTCATGATACTGGAAAATGTGCATAGATAATATGATGAAATATATATGTGAATCGGAGGGGACTTCATACTACATACTTCTTACTTCATACTTCATACTTCAATCAATCAATAAATGAATCAATCAATCAATGTCACATTCTTTGTAGGCCCGCAGTATCACTGAAACACAGTCCTGTACTTTATTGTAGGGGTTAACATATCTTGTCCCTCAAAGCTTATTAGCACACTTTCTAAATATAACAGGTCTACTTAATCACTTTTGGTTATGCTGAGTATATAAGGAAACATCTGCCGTTGTCCCACACAAACAGACACCACACAAATCGAATTGACCTCACTGTTTATCATCTGCAATTCTTGGAAATGGGCTCAGATCTGATCAGCAGAAGCCCATGACTTCCCCGTCTGTGTACCTCCTGGGTTTGTGGGGGATGTTGATAAATACATTATGCCCATAATAGAAGGATATTCGCTTTCAGAGCAGACACAGTCCACCCTCTGCTGCTCTTCACCATGTTACTGATCTCTAATCAATGAGATCAAGGACAGTCTTCAAGAGCGGCATATTATAGCAGTACAAAACGTGTGTGTATAATGTATAAGTACTTTTATCTCATATTGAATTCTATCTGTAAGCTCTGAACTACCATACAAAAATCATTTGTATTTCATAACCATGGTTCAACGGTCTCCCTTCATATAATAATAATGTTGGCCAATGGCCACACATGCTCACACAGTTTACTCAGTTAAGAGCAAGCAGACATGAAATAAACATTTTCTACTGGTTACTGGCTTTAACCCTGGTGACTATATATTACTTAACTCCCATTTTTACAGACACACTTATGATATGTAGCCTCTGTTGTTTTTAAATGAACATATTATTATTGTTATTAAAAAATAAATAGATATTTATCTTATACATATTGCATTTTATTAGTTTATAGCCTTATAAAATGTCTGACCCGCTTGTTATGACACTCTCTATGTCCAACAAATGATCATGGATTCATAATCCTTATAAACATTAAATGTCTGTTTTTTTATGGATTAGCAATATTCAGTATGAACAGAATAAGATCCATAACAGTTATGTCATGTCACAGATTTACTTGATCTTTATCTTCCTGATGAATATGGCATTTTCATGTCAATATTTTATTTATCTCTCAAACAGCCATTTTAAGAGAAATTACCAATGTTAAGTACAGTTATATTCATACCTAGATTTTTTTTACATTTTCTGAAAGAATATGTGCTGTTTGGCCCCATATAATTTACTGCCACAGTGTATTGTTGGTTACTCTGTTGAGCAGCACATTGCTCAGTAGTTTCTGGGCTTTTCTAGATGGTTAAGTTGCCTACTGGCCTGAATCAAAAAAACCTCTATGATAGTTTGGTAGAAATAATTGTCTGCTGTATTGTCTTACTTTTCCACCGTTTTATCATCTGCCAGGTCAAAAAAAAAAAAAAAAAAAAAAAAAAATATATATATATATATATATATATATATATATATATATATATATATATATATATATATATATATATATATATATATATATATATATATATTATATATATATATATATATATATATATATTTTTTTTTTTTTTTTTTTTTTTTTTTAAGTAACCTTAAGTCCAATAACACATATTTTTAACAAGCTGCATATTTTTGAGCTATCATTAATATCCATAGCATAAAATATGGGTCAAAGTATAGTACTTAGATGGTTTGCTCCCTTAACAGTGATATAATAAACCAAGAATAAAAAAATATTTAGAAATTTGGTGTGAACTTATTAACCTCTGATACTAAACCCTGGGCCACACATACTTTCACCTGCATGAATTCCCTTCACTATCCTGTCATCATCATCATCATCATCATCTTATTCCTGTCCTCTTCTCATGCACTCAGATTGAGAAGTGCTAAGAATCGGGCTCAGCTTTTTTAATATTGAATGGTGGAGACTGTCTCTGGTTCTCTGGTTCCTCCTCCAAGCGTAACATTGTTCTAAGCAAGGTTCAATGCATATGTTACCTGATCGGATGTCCCTTTTGAACGGATCACTGCACTTTTAATTTGCCCTATCCTTAGAAGTTTTTCTACCCATGATCCAGTTTGTCCTTATAGTGGTGATGAAGTTCAAACATGTCAAAACCAGTACTATTTCATAACATCTCTATGTCACAGTTTACTGTAGGACAATCAAAAAAAAAAAAAAGGTTATACTGAGAATAGTAATGTGAATTATGGAGAAATATGCATAATTGTCATACAATCATTTTAAAATACTACAACAAAAACAAATCTTAATGGTCCTAAATTAAGGATTTATTTTCAGCAAAATGGATTTAATTAATTAATTAATTTATTTATTTTGCTGAAAATGCCTGTTATTTGCCTATTATTTATTACATTTCTCTGGATTAAAAAACACAATTATATATATATATACAGTACTACATACAGTACACCAGTTGTACTGAACATATTATAAGAACTATATTAAAATTATCATTATGGTCAGAAATATGCAGTTATTGTACATCAATGCTTTGTCTGTGTGTCATGGTTAGAGGTTAGGTTTTGTAAAAAAAAATAAAAAAAACACCTTCTCTACGCTGGACGTGAGGTAAAGAATTTCTGCCCAAGGAGGAACATAAACACTCTGCATGTCCACCTGTTCCCTTCAGGAAACCTGCTTCAGCTCACATGGAACCATTTAAACTGGAGCGGAGACGAGCTGTATGTAGTCGTGTAAATGTAAATGCTGGTCCTCTGATGTGGGTTGTTTATGATGCACTATCCCACTTCCTACTGTTTATTATGTTCTCCTTTTGCGTCATTCTTTGCTTTTCTGCTCCCGGTAAAAAAGTAAAAAAGTAAAAAGGGGAAAAAAAGCTACTTCCTTCCTCTCACATTGTTTTCTCTCTGTCTTCAGCCTCAGCATATGCAGATATACAATGGGAACAGTCTCATCAGCCGAGAAACCCGGACAGGGATCCATTTGACTACCCTCATCGTGAGATCCCCCCGTTGCCCAGTTATGCTCCTGAACCTGATTACATGACAAGGGATGAAGATCTCATCAAGCCTAAAAAGCTGATGAATCCAGTGAAAGCCTCTAAAAGCCACCAGGAACTTCATAGAGAGCTGCTTATGAACCATAAACGGTATGAGGATACACAAGTATACAATACATAAACAATATGGCAAGGATGTCAAATCCAGTGCAAAGTATCCGTGATGGCTTCTGGGATCACACTTCAATCTAACAATGAGTCCAAAATAGACTGATTGGCGTTTCCTTGTTAAGTTTGAATTTATGCATTTAGCAGACGCTTTTATCCAAAGCAACTCACAGTGCATTCAGGCTATCAAATTTACATATCATGTGTTCCCGGGGGAATCGAACCCCCAACTTTGCGCTTGCTTGCTTGCGCAGTGCTCTACCAGTTGAGCTACAGGAACACTTGTGAACCTTGTTCACGTTCCTTTGAAATTCATACACTGTAAGTCCCTGTAAATCTCAGCTAAATGACAAATAATACTCATACAGAGTGAGCAACACTTTTTAAAATGTTTCTGAGGGTAGGCGATGTATACAGACCTTCAATACCAACTTCAATACCTGAGCAAGATATTTAACCCCAGGTTGCAGTCTCTGTAATAAGTGTGTTGTAAGTCCTATCAACCAATCAAGGCTTAGGAGTAAGGGTTATAGATTTAGAGACAGCATCAGAATTTGAAGAACAATTGTACATCTCACATTTCCTTCTGATTCTGAATCTCTTTAAGCTAGTTTTGCAGTGAAGGACTGTGTTTGTTTGACAGGGCAAACATGTTGATCCAGGAATCATGGTCACCCCTCTGCCGCTTAATTTCTCAGCACATCTGGACTGGTTGTGGTTGATATTTTGAACAATTATGATACTATAAACAAATCTTAATATGTCATCACAAATGTACTAAATGCCTTTTCATGTATGCAATTAATACATTTATGCCTCAAAAAGTTCCTTAGCAACAATGAATAATTGCAATAAGCGAAAGAATAATAAACTCAAGTCTCGTGAATTGGAAAGCCTTCAGTTTCCCTCAAGTCCCATGCTCTCAGTGTTACTGGTTTGATTAGATTTGTGCAGTTGCTTGGTAGCAGCACATTGCAATGCCACCCCCTACTTCTGTAATACCAGTAAATGTGGTAAAGGTGAACCCACTCTTTCTGTCTGAGCAAAGGTGTCTAAAGCCCTCAGGAGTGGGCAATAGAAGCAACTTTATTCTTACCTCTCCCTCCATTCCTTTCTTTTTAACTAGACACTTAAAGAGGTCTAGAATCTAAAGAACACAAGTCTCAGCCAATGAAGACCAATTAAAGATATAGCGTTCACATCCCACTCAGGTTCTGTCTTGTGTCACACAATGGACATGGCACTTTGGCACTTATCTAAAGTGTATATGTTTCCTATTTAAAACTTTACTCTTCTGTAGTTATGCTACGTAATATCACTGCCCTGCTGCACCCGTGGTATGGCAGAAAAGTTCCACAATTATTACGCCGGAATCCAGATATAGTTCCTAGCCATATTGGCCTAAAAACTTTTTACAACAGTCTTAGTACATGGTGTAACTATAGAAGTGTTGAGTTTTAAACAGGAAAAATATCGAAGCTCTTCAGTCATTTCTGAGCGAGATGCTAATGGTCTAATCAGATTCAATGATCTATGCTAAGCTAAAGCTAAAGTGCTACTGCCAGACCCTGAGATCAGCTGAATGGATTCAAAAATGCTAAAACTCAACTGTTTAACTCTAGGGGAGTTGGAAAATGAGCCTATTTTCAAAATATTGGAAATTTATGTATTCTTATTGTAAATGTTTACATGACCATTTAGAGTGTAAACATTTTTGCAATAAAGCTAGCTAGAAATATGTAGAATATGTAGTTGTTTATCAAAACCATTTGATGTACTTATCAAAATAACCTGAATGTCTTCTATGTCATAGTTACAATCTCAGAACTCATAAGTAGGAACTTTGCAGTTCAACTTAACTGTGGAATATCATCCTGCAGTTCTCAGTTGGGGGCCATGCACATGAACTGTACCATTTGGAACAGGGCCTATGGCTCATCTTCACCAAACGTTAGTGGGAATACTCATGTATCATTCCAAGTGGAAACTACACATTGGTAGAAGAGATGTTCTTTACCTTCTCAAGAGTAGCTCGGATGCAATTAACCTATTTTAATTAAGAGTAGCTTGTCATTCTACAGTTTCATACTTCCCCAACACATTAAACAAGGCTGGAGCTAAATTCTGTGGGAAGGTGCTGAGACTAATACGAACCAATGTAGTTGCAGACAGCATGAATGGAGGGCCTATTTATTAGATCTTTCATTACAAATTAGAAGTCATTGTTTGTGTGGGTACATTAATTAGAGTTTGCCCTCTGTACCAATATGAAACACTTTAAACCATAGAGATCTTACAAGTCAATCTGTAGAGTACATTACAAGAGACAGAAATGGTTGTGGATCTCACATGAGCACAGATAAGACTGGGCATTCAATATAGCACAGCACTCTCTGTGCCACTGTTCTCAAACTTTTACCAGTGATGTCACAGAACTCTTTATTAAAAGAGCTACACGAAACACTGACAGCATCACTCAGGAAAGTGATGCTAAAAGAAGACACCAAAGGGGAAACAAATTTGGCTCAGATATCCCTGTCATCCAAGATAGGGGAAAAAGACACCATCTATGGATCATTTCAGGAATGGGTCAATGCCAGCGGTCTGAGCAAGGTTCAGCAAGTGGCTATTCATAGCTAAGAGCTGAAATAGGACTAAAGACTGGCATGTTATTATTATGAGGGCTTTCAGGAGCTGTCCGGGGGCTGATGTCTCTCTTGTTACCTTCATTAAATGGCCCTTGTGTTTATTTGTTGTTGTCTGGCTGTCTCTTCAGTTTGAAGGACACAATATAAATTAGCAAGGACACTAATTGGACCTCCCACATGTGCTGAACTCCACTCACACACTTCATTTCCCTCCTCTCAGCACCTTGGTGCAACCTCCCTGCGGAGAGAATAAGCTCACATGTAATTTAATTATCAGTCTGTCCATATGTGTGTGTGTGTGTGTGTGTGTTTGTGTGTATGTGTGTGTGCATATGTCTATAATGGCACTGGAGTTAATAATTATCACTCATGTTAGCAGCAGCTTGGCAGATTGAGAAGAGTCATGAGAGTGTATGCAGTGTTGGTAACAGATGGAAGACTCATCAGATATATTCAGTTAAACTGCACTTAAACAAACAATGACACAATTTATATGTCAGGGCTGTCAAACTGAGTCCAGTATCAATGGGATTGGCCTCAACCATGACTAAGATGGGAAGTCAAAAAACTGGCAGCATAGGTTAGAACAACAGGAAACTAATGGGTATTCTGCATCATATAGAAGCACATTTTACAATCAACACATTCCTACATATTTTCACAGGATGTATTATAACATATTTCCGGAAATTAATTATATTTTCTTTTTCATGCATTCACACATCTTTATCTAATTTGGGGGTGGGGGTAAACAAATAAGTCAATACTGCCACCTGCTGGATTACTGATGGACTGCATCAACTAATGATGTACTGTTTGTTCTCTATTCTATTCTACTCTATTCTAATACATGCTGTTATATACATTACTTTTATGTTGTACAACAACATATTTACTTGGTTATATATATATATATATATATATATATATATATATATATATATATATATATATATATATATATATATATATATATATATATATTTTTTTTTATTTATTTTTTTTTTTTTTTTTTTTTTTTTTTTTTACTCAGAGGTTTTGGTGTGGAGAATAAGCCAGAATTGCAACGTGTGTTGGAGCAAAAGAAAAGAGAGCAGGCAACTAAACAGAGAAAGCAGGAGGAGGAGGCCAGGAGGAAAATATCTCCATTGGAACATGAACTTCTCAAGAGACACCAGAAACTAGAGGAGGTACCGTAGAAATCATGCATTCATACAGTGTATGATTACTGTAACTATCACTATAAATATTTTCCTGTTTGACACTGTAAAGCTGGCTTGGCACATCTATATTGTATAACGTGTTATATAAATAAAAGTGACGTGACTTGACAGTGTGTGATGCGGTACGGTCCAGAACTAATCCTAACATAGTAAACACTATTTGTTATGGTTAGATATACCCTGTTCATCTGCAAACCACCAACCAAATATTCATCAAATCTATCTTTCTTTCTACCTTAGCTGGAGAAGGAGCAGACAAGACTGGGAGATAGCAACTGCAGCGCTCCAGAGTTCATAAAAGTGAAGGAGAACCTGAGACGGACATCATTTACAAGTTCTGGAGAGAAGGAGGTGTAGGGGTGTAAACAAAGACTGGAACCATGTGTGTTTGTGCACAGCCGGTAACAGAGACCTGCTGCAGCTCCTAAACACCACTCACACGTCTACACTTCTCTACTTCCTGTCTCACACTCACAACACCCTCACCTCTCGCTGTAGCAGGTTCAGAGAAGGCAGAGAGAAGGACAAGACCCAAAGAGCCTCTGCTACACTTTCACATCATGAGGAGGTTGACACTTAAGAGGTTTCAAGAGACTGCAACGAGAAAAAGAGTGTTGTTGTTTGTCTTTTTCTTCTGCTATGGGTAAAAGATTAACTGCCCAGGTTGCTTATCAGTTTGTGCATCCATGAACGGACAGCTATGTTCTGGTTCTGTCACATTCAATGAAAATGTGAAAACAAGGCACAGGGCAAGGTTTCAGAGTGAACAAACAGTCTATTGCTCTATAAATGTTAAGCAGAACATTTATAAGGCAGCAATTAGAGAAACATATCAGTATTATAAACAAATTATTGCTTATCAAACCGCCAAATATTTTGATCATTGCCTACTTTTAACATTGTCTCTTATAATTAAGAATCAGCACTTGTCACTTTTAAATGAGAATATAACAAATATTATTCTTTTCAGCTTTCGTCACCGTTAATTTGCAGCATAACTCTGAGACAGTGCAAGAAAAAAAATGAATTTTACTCCTCAGAAAAAAAATGTATGTTAAAATGTAAAATTTTACTTAAAACAAAAAATAAAAAATAGAAACATTAGATTAGATTAGATTTAGAATAGATTCAACTTTATTGTCATTGTACATGTGGGTACAAGGCAATGAAATATAGTACAGGGGAAGAAAAGATACAGCATAACATTAGAAAAGAGAGGATAAAAAAACAACATCCAGACTAAGCTCCTTTGGGAGCACAGTGTGAGAAGAGGAAAACGGCGGCAAAAGTGGCGAAGGCGAGGGATAGGGGGTGGGGGTTGTATGCATATCTGTATATAAGTGCGTATGTGTGTGTGTGTGTGTGTGTGTGTGTGTGTGTGTGTGTGTGTGTGTGTGTGTGTATGTATGTATGTAATGTATTGATCATCGCCACAATGATGGCTAAAATGAACTAAAATGGCTGTTTACTTGAAATTAACCATTTGATTTGAGGATTTCAGGTTTAACCATGTGTAAAAATAAGGAAGTTTATTGTGCTTACAGTGCCTTTGTTAATGTAATACAACAGGATGGGCTGTCTGATGTGATTCAGTGTGTGTTGCACAGACCATATTTGAAAGCAAAACAAAAAACTTAACATGCACTATAGATTAAAACCAGTTTCAGAACTAAAATATATGTTAGTAGTGATTCTGAGTCTCTCACATTCAGTCATCCTCACATTATTATTTTTTTTTTATTTATTTTTTTCCTCTGGGGTCGTTTAAAGCATAATGTAACATTTAAATAATATGTATTTTTTACCTTTTCTGGCTTCTAAAGCCTTGGGATAATACAACAACCAATGATTAACTTTAGCAATGTTAATGCTATTGCAGTCAAAATAATAAAACAAATATAAGAGTAGGCTGTTTACATTTTTGTAGCTTTAGTCATTACCTTTTGATTGTTATAAACCATGAAGTTACAAAATAAAGAAAAAGTACACACGCTTCATATCAATAAAGATATTAATGGTACTTTTTATTTTGTGTCCCTTTTTTTGGTCATAGGAATTAGTTGGAATTCATTCATTCAAATTAATATAAGACATTCTGCTTTTGTAAAACAAACTTGCATAGAAAACCATTTGATTCATCTACATACTGTACACCAACAATTTAACAATAAGCTATAGCCCCTTTGCACATGAAGTCACCCTCTACTCTCCAGTACTTGTGTCTGGCAAGCCAAACGAGTACGAGTTCGTGTTCGTTTGTGTAATAAAGTGTTTTTTTTGTTTTGTTTTGTTTTTTACTTCTAAGCACAGTGCAGTGTTAATGGTCAAACTGTGTATTTGCTAGGGGTGTAACGGTTCACAAAATTCACGGTTCGGTTCAATACGATACACTGATGTCACGGTTCGGTTCGGTTCGGTACGTTTTAGATACATCAAAATGTAAAAACATCTCAACTTTTCAGAATGCCGCAAGCGCACCGTGGGTCATGTGACAAGAACTAACCAATCAGCTTCATCCTTTCCCGTAACAACATTGAAAGCTCAGCGAAGATGAAGGAACAGCTGATCATAGTTGTATATGGATTGCAATTTTGAAATAAATTTAGTAGCAGAGCTACTGCAAGCGATTTTTAGAGCTGCAAATCCATTTATCCTTCGCTGAAATTTCCGCGTCTCATGGAGAGAGCACGTCATTGTTGCTTAGCAAAGACAGACGCCTCAGGGGAGCAACTGCCCGAGCGCTTTGGAAAGGAGGAGAAAGCGGCGCGACTAGCGCTTTCCACGCATTTTTAGGCATGATATGTGAACTACCCCTAAGGCGCTCGCTCACTCAGCACGCGCTGAAGGCTCGTTGCAAAATGTCCAATGCATTTAACAGACCAGAAATAGAAGATCCTCCGATAACCAACAGGTCTGGTGTTTGGGTGCACTTTGGATTCCCTGTAAGTCTGTACCGACCGGCTGGGGGCGTGACATGTGGGCGGAGCTAAAGAATCACGAGCGCCAGTAAGCTTTTGCATTGAGAGCGTTTGGAAGCTGTGATATTACCGTGAGGAAAAAAACATCATCCGAAACAAACCATGGCTAACAGTCAGATTCAGCCCCCCCCCCCCCTTTAAGTAGATGCATTACAAGTGAAGTGGCGTGATAATACAGGAGGCCATGGCCTGGGGCAGGGGCGCAGATGGAATTTTTTAACTGGGGGGGGACCAAGCTGTCCAGCAGTCAATTTTTTTCAGTCTAGAAAAATCACCAGCTCAGTCATAGACAAGGTCTTTATTTTTTGTAACAATTCAAAAAAAAACTTTCTTATATTCTAGATTTATTGCACACAATCTGAAATATTTCAAAAAAAAAAATTTAATTCTCATGGTTACAACTTACATCTTAAGAAAATAAAACATTTTATATTCTATTTTGAGGTTGATTAGTTTGGTAAATTTTGAGTATAAATACAGGGAACCTCCTGGGCTAGTTTAGAACATGCAACCACAAATATGGGAAAGACTACTGACTTGACAGTTGTCCAGAAGAAGTTCATCAACACCCTTCACAAGGAGGGTCAGCCTCAGAAGGTCCTTGCTGAAAGGGCTGGCTGTTCACAGAGTGCTGTATCAAAATATATTAATAGAAAGTTGACTGGAAGTAAAAGGTGTGGTAGGAAAAGGTGCACAAGCAACAGGCATTACCACAGCCTTGGGAAGATTATCATGAAAAGCTGACTGAAGAACTTGGGAGTGTCACAAGGAGTGGACTGAAGCTGGAGTCGGCGCATCAAGAGTCACCACACTCAGACGTCTTCAGGAAAAGGGCTACAGCTGTCACATGCCTAGAACCAAGACAGTCCTGAACCAAAGAATAACGTCTGAAGCATTTCACCAGGTGTAAGGAGAACAAGAACTGGACTGTTGCTCAGTGGTCCACAGTCCTCTTTTCAGATGAAAGTAAATTTAGCCTATCATTTGGAAATCAAGGTCTGGAGTTTGGAGGAACACTGGAGAGGCACAGAATACAAAGTCCAGTGTGAAGTTTCTGAATTCAGAGATTATTTGGTTGCTGTGATGTTGGTGGTGTTGCTCCATTGTGTTTTATCAAGTCCAGAGTCAATGCAGCTATCTACCAGGAGATTTTGGGAGCACTTCCATCTTCCATCTGTTGACAAGCTTTATGGAGATGCTGATTTCCTCTTCGTAGGACGTAAGCACCTGCCCACAGTGAAAAAAAAACACTTCCCAGTGGTTTGCTGACCATGATATTACCGTGCTTGATTGGTCATCCAGCTCACCTGACCTGAACCTCACGGAGAATCTATGGGGTATTGTGAAGAGGAAGATAAGTAACATCTGACAAACAATAGAGAGGAGCTCAAGGCCGTTATCAAAGCAACCGCTATCAAAGCAAACTGGTCTTCAGTAATGCCTCAGCAGTGCCACAGACTGATCGCCTTCATTCCACGCCACACTGAAGCCCCAACCAAGTATTGAGTGCATAATTACCTACTTTGGATTTTAATTTTTCTTTTTCTTTAAAAGTTTCCTTATAAAATATAATATCCTTATAGAATATAAGAAAGTTTGCTTATTTGAATTAAATTACAAAAAATAAAGAACTTTTCCAAGACATTCAAATTTTTTTAGATGCACCTGTATATGATCACTATGGTAACCGCTACAGGCACAATTAAGGCAGCTACCAGCTCCTCGTAGGACCCCGGGGTCAGAAGTCATAGCAATACACACACAGAGAACGTAAACGTCAGTGGAAGCGCCATCGTCATGTGTGTTTATTGACAACAGAACAGTGTGTAGTGAGAATGTGGGTAAAGTAATGGTTAGACTATTATTGTGCTTCAGCCTGCATCTGACCCGATTCTTTAGCACCAAAACAAACACACCCATACCACAACAGGACCTGCTACGGTGGCCGAGAGAGATAAACCTGCTGCAAATGACAAAAATACCTGTAAATTATGAAAACATCTTCATCAGTTTGACAACACATGCTGCAAATACTCACAATACAAACAAATAAAGAAATGTGCTGCAAAAACACAGACCACATCGGAAATATTTAAGGGAACCGTAAAGTGACAAATGTGGCTGGGACACATTTTATAAATCTTTGCTCTGAAAAAATATATTTTGTTTATTTTAACAATCCTGGTCATACGATTCCTTAGCTTTTTTATGGATATTATTAGCCTAAATAAGCTGACTAAATACACAATTTCTGTACCTGTGAAAGGTTATGTAAGCTGGCTAACTTACTTTTACAGCTTACTTTACAAAAACTAACCATAGCCTGTGTTTTACTATTGAAATGAATTAATTAATAAATACATTTATTATATAAAAAAAGCTAACAAATCATTAACAAATTAACCATGGATTTATTACTATAACCATAGTTTAACCATGGTATTTGTACAAATATGGTCATACAAATGGTAATCAATAGTCAAAATACTCTTTTTGTTGGGGTAATTTTGTTTGTGTTGAGTATTTGCAGAGCGTTTCTGTATTTGTTTGTGTTGTGAGCATTTGTAGCTTGTTTTTGTATTTCATTGTGTTGAGTATTTGCAGCACGTGTCAAACTGATGAAGAGGTTTTCTTAAAGGGGGGGTGAAATGCTATTTCATGCATACTGAGTTGTTTACACTGTTAAAGAGTTGGATTCCCATGCTAAACATGGACAAAGTTTCAAAAATTAAGTTGTATGTTTGAAGGAGTATTTTTGTTCCAAAAAAAACTCTTCCGGTTTGTCACAAGTTTCGGAAAGTTTTTTTCGAGTATGGCTCTGTGTGACGTTAGATGGAGCGGAATTTCCTTATATGGGTCCTAAGTGCGCGCTCTTCTGCCGGAAGAGCGCGCGCTCCCGTATAGCAGAGCAGAGAGAGGCTGAGCACAGCCTGATCAGAGCGAGAGCGTCGCGAAAAGTCACAAAAGAAGTCTGTTTTTGGTTGCCAGGGCAAGACAACCCTGCACAGATTACCAAAAGAGAAACAGCATTAAGGGACCAGTGGATGGAGTTTATTTTTACAGAGCATCAACGGAGTTGTGCAAGTGTTTTTGTTTGTTCCCTGCATTTCGGATTGCACGTCGTTTATTTCTTAAGGATAATGCAGTCCCAACGGAAAAGGGTCACGATCGTGTGTTGGAACCACATGCGTTGAGTAAAACTGCTTCAAATATCTCTGTGTTGTTAACTTAGCTATCAGCGCATAAGCACATCAAGTAAACAACATGCGATGTTGTCATCAAACTGCACTTTCCACATGTACAGCTTAAAAAAAAAAAAAAAAAAACGACATAAAGTGGACCTTAGTCATTTTCCAAAACCGCTAAGCAAATATATACAGTTTCAGTACATACCACATAGCATACCGCCTTTGCTGATGCTGCTCTTGTTAAATTTCAGCCTCTGGATCTCAACGCAAAAGCCTACTGGCGCTCGTGATTCTTTAGCTCCGCCCACACGTCACACCTCTAGGCGCTCGTGTTTTTCCGGGAAAAATCGGTACAGACTATCTTTCTCTTATAAATATAATACAAATAAAGACTTTTTGGAGTTATGAAGGATGCAGTACTATTCTATAGGTACTCAAGATTAACAGGATATTGAGTGAAAACGAGCATTTCACCCCCCCCCCTTTAATTTGCTGGTGTTTTTTCTATTTGAATGTTTTTTGTGAAGTTGAGCTCTCTCTGCCACCGTGCATCGCCCCTATTTTGAAATCTTCACCCTACACCTTTCTTTTACTGTCTATGCCCTACACGTACATCCGCAACCATGGCAACAATGATCGCGGAAATAAGCGAAGATGACACACAAGCATATTCAAACGAATGCCAACAAGGATAAGTTGTATGAAACAACGCAAAATCGTTACTCACCTATCAAAAATAAACAAATAAACCTCGGCGTCCGATTCGAGCCCTTCCCAATCCTTGAGTTTCTCTCCACGCGCTGGAAAGCTGCTCCGATATTTACGCGGGTCCTACCTCTTGCTTGATTGTAAACCCTCTTTTTTTATCCGCCATCTCTCTCAATGAAAGCATCAGCTAAATGAATAAATGTAAATGTAATGTAATATGCGGCCGTCCTGTGCACTCAAATCGAGCGCTCTCTTCTCGCCATCAGGACAAGACACACCTATGAAGGTATTTTTGATTCAAATTAACTGAGCACCTGTGGCAGTGCGATTTGTAGTTGTAGAGAAAAGCCACACATGTGTATCAGTAAATTTGAAGCCACAGAGATAAATGTTTTAAGAGTTGCAAACCTGTAGCCTTTTTTTCTCTCCCACAAACACAACACAACAGTTACACCTTCTCAAATTCTTCATTGCAGGTGCACAAATCCTATTCTACAAATCACACATTTAGAAACTCGTACGCTCACATTTTTGAAACAATTGCTGCAGTGAATGTGGTGCAAAACGCATTTACACACCCGCATCATGAAATGTGCAGTCGTGGAGAAATGTTGAACATCCGCAAATCAGTACGTGAATTCATCAAATGAGAGTTGCACACTTGTAGAATATTTTCTCAGAATGTCTTGTATATTTTTCTAACACAAACACAAAGTACATAACTACAGCTTCTTGAATCTGCTGCGATGAAGCTCAAACACTGTTTTTTCGCTTTCAAGCGACAAGTTTCGCGCTCTCCCTTTTGCACCGAGATATTTGGTTCAAAAGTGATTTGTGGATCTGTAGAGGTAGTGGGCGGGACTGTTTAGAGATTACAGAATTTCAGCCAATCAGAAGAGCTTACTGAGCCGGTAGATATACGCCCCAAGCAGTTTTACGCCCCTGTTGTTCCTCATGCGTCCAGTAGGGGGAGGCAGTATATTAGTATATGAGCCCAGTCATTTATAAGAACAGCAGACCATATCTATATGTATGATAGCAGCAGACCTTCTTGAAGCAATACGGATTAGGTATGTTAAATAATCTGCTAAAGTACTTGTTGTTGATTGTATTGTGTAATGATGCAACATTTATTATTTATAAAAGATTGATCAATTAAATAAGAAAGAATAGCGATATCAATTCAAAAGAAGGATCAGTTTATTTCGAGAGGCAAAAGTACTTGATTGAGTCAAGATGTTCTGTCTGACTCAAACTTAACTAACCACAGTCTATCATCAATGGACAAAAAAAAAAAAAAAAAAAAAAAAACAATCAAAGTGACTTGACACTTTTTCCAAGTGTTCCATCAATATCGTTCATTGAAGATCAGGAGCGAATTGATGTTATCTACACTCAGATGACTTCAATTTTGGACGGCACACCTACACACACCCACAGTGACCAGATCAGATTCATTATGGATGTCCCTTTTCCAGAGGTATGGTCTTGTGTGTTAGTTGTGCTCTGCATGGTGTCATATTCACATTGTTTGTAATGTCAAATAGTTTATCCATAATGTTAGATAATTTCTATAAAATAATAGTTTTGTGCTTAATATAGAAAAGGAACTTTGGATTTTGTTGTAAAAAAAAAAAAAGCAAAATGATGCTTGGCTTATTTGGGCTGTGATAAATCTTTCTCTGGTAGTCCATCATCTGTGCTCTTGCTGTTGTGAAAGATGTGTCCATCTTGGAGGCTGAGGAGAAATTCCTTCGAGGACCTGTCATTGACGCAAGGTACTGTAAGGATCCTATAAAGGAAAAAAAAAATTGAAACATGACATCCTGCCATTATTTATAAATAACCATTGTTTTCTACCACTATGCAACTTTTGCTTTTTTATTTATTTTTATCAGTGAGTGGGATCACTTTGACCGCAGGATAAAGAAACAATTAAAGAAGAGTGGCAAACCATTGGAGAGTCATCTACAGGAGTCATGCTGTTAAGAAATAACCAAGTCATGGTGTTAATAAATTTTTTTTTGTGAACAACAATATTGTCTTTCTTTTAAATGACCCTTGGAACTTTAGAAAATTGTTAAATTTTGTTGGTCTTCATAAAATGCTATGTAGAACATGTTCTGTTGCTGTATAACGAGCAATTGTGAATTGTAAAGCAAATATTTCATTTAGGATCCATATGATTACACAGTACTGTATGTCTAATGGCCTGAATATGGTTAATATCTAAATATAACTTAATATAAATTCACAACATCATATATCAGTCAATCTCTGTATATAAAAACAGTTTATAAATATATATAAATAATACATTTTACAGTAGGTCATAGGTCTGCAGCCTCCCCCTACTGGACGCATGAGGAACAACAGGGGCGTAAAACTGCTTGGGGCGTATATCTACCGGCTCAGTAAGCTCTTCTGATTGGCTGAAATTCTGTAATCTCTAAACAGTCCCGCCCACTACCTCTACAGATGCACAAATCACTTTTGAACCAAATATCTCGGTGCAAAAGGGAGAGCGCGAAACTTGTCGCTTGAAAGCGAAAAAACAGTGTTTGAGCTTCATCGCAGCAGATTCAAGAAGCTGTAGTTATGTACTTTGTGTTTGTGTTAGAAAAATATACAAGACATTCTGAGAAAATATTCTACAAGTGTGCAACTCTCATTTGATGAATTCACGTACTGATTTGCGGATGTTCAACATTTCTCCACGACTGCACATTTCTTGATGCGGGCGTGTAAATGCGTTTTGCACCACATTCACTGCAGCAATTGTTTCAAAAATGTGAGCGTACGAGTTTCTAAATGTGTGATTTGTAGAATAGGATTTGTGCACCTGCAATGAAGAATTTGAGAAGGTGTAACTGTTGTGTTGTGTTTGTGGGAGAGAAAAAAAGGCTACAGGTTTGCAACTCTTAAAACATTTCACTCTGTGACTTCAAATTTATTGATACACATGTGTGGCTTTTCTCTACAACTACAAATCGCACTGCCACAGGTGCTCAGTTAATTTGAATCAAAAATACCTTCATACACACCCCCTTACCGCTGATTGGCTACAAGTGTGTTTTGGGACTCGGTCAGACACAGCGGTCAAAAGCGTGTTTAAAAAAATAATTTAGTGCACGTTTAAAGGAACGGCGGGCCGGGTCGCTTCTACTTAGATTAGTGTACATCGCGGAAACTCAGATTAATCCTCTGTTTACCAATAGAACCTTTCATTGAGAAAGTGAGGGGGACGGATCTGGTTACTATGAATCTGGGGGGGTCATGTCCCCCCCGTCCCCAGTGCCATCTGCGCGCCTGGCCTGGGGTTTTGGGTTATTATGCTGGGTTTCACTTTAATGGGTCCTCAGTAGATTTTTTTTTTTTTTTTCCACCAATGGAAAGTCTCCATGTTGCCCTTCATCCAGCTTCCCAATAGCTTCTTAATTAGACAGGTAATGCTATACCTTGATTCATAAGATGCTTTGTCCACGAAAACACAATATCCACCTCATATATATATATATATATAATATATATATATATATATATATATATATATATATATATATATATATATATATATATATATATATATATATAGGCAGTTCCTTTGACCTCATGATTCTCATCTGCTCTGACATGCACTGTGAGCTGTAAGGTCTTATATAGACAGGTGTGTGGCTTTCCTAATCAAGTCCAATCAGTATAATCAAACACAGCTGGACTCACATGAAGGTGTAGAACCATCTCAAGGATGATCAGAAGAAATGGACAGCACCTGAGTTAAATATATGAGTGTCACAGCAAAGGGTCTGAATACTTAGGAGGACCATGTGATATTTCAGTTTTTCTTTTTTAATGTGCAAAAAAAAGTCAACAATTGTGTGTTTTTCTGTCAATATGGGGTGCTGTGTGTACATTGAGGGAAAAAATACTTAGATTATTTTAGCAAATGGCTGCAATATAACAAATTGAAAAATTTAAGGGTGTCTGAATACTTTTCGTACCCACTGTATGTATAGAAAGTCACAGTGAAAATTATGAATCAGTCCATGATGGATAAGTTTCTCAGGTATTTCTAACATAGATGTGGTGATGCCAACTTTGGTGCTTTTTAAAGAATGCTGCTGAAAGCCTTTACTTGTTGTACAACCTGTTATGACACAAATTGTGGTGCTAAATTGTTTGTAATGCCATAAAAATACAGTATGTCATGAAAAATACCTTCTTTTTTTATATACTACCGTGAAAGCAAAATCCACCATATGAATATGCTAATTATTTAGTACCATAGAATGTTGAACTTCCAAGGTATTCCCATCTAATTGACTGTTTAGGTCTGTGTTGCTGATTATGTCAGCATGACAAAACATATAAAACACAACCTGTAGTATAGTCATACTGGATTTATTATAGTGTAGAGAATAAAATCATGAATGCTGACAACTTTTACCAGATGTAGTTTCTTAAAACTGCTTCCTACTAATTTCTCAAAATTATGTATGATGACCTATTGTTATGAAAATAAAGATTAACTGATTGGAAATATTTGATTTTAAAATCTTCATAGGCTCTATACAAAATTTTGCTCACATGCTAAAACAAGAAAAGAGCTCATGTTCATGCAGAAAATGTTATTTTTAATTTTATTTGACCATCGGTTTTGCTAATAAAATATTTGCTAGGTTTCAGTTGTCTTCACCTGGTTTTTAAAGTGTTTTGTCTGCCACCTGCTGGCTGTAATTCATATGGCACCACCGCAGGGCCAACTGAATTCCACAGTTTGTGCAACATTCAGAGAAAAAAGGCAAAAATGTGTTGAGGAAAGAAATACTTACAGTTTTTATATCTATACCTGCTTTAAGTGACAACCTAGGATGCTTTCTTCTCCTACCCAAGTAGGGATTTTTAAGGATGTTGACAGGTAAAGCTTTTCATTCACAGGAACACCTTCGAGAAACTCGGCACACCTGACACCACGTCCAGTGACTCTGTGTGAAGTCCCTGGTGTCAAGATGTTAGGCTATGCGATGCCAAGCATGTAATCATAGTGGGGTGTCAGCTACCATGGGAGACAGAATGCTTCAGTGATTTGAGGAACCAGCAGGCAGGAGGGCAAGCTTAGGCCATATGAAGAAATTTCAGGAGGAAATGGAACACCCTGGAGCACCACAATAAAAGAGCAATACAAACTCAAGAGGTTTCTGTATACCAACCTTATGCCAAATTACACAGATGCTAGAATATGAAAGGCCAGAAGTGAAAACTGAGTACTATAACAGATGTGGGTTATGATAGTCTATGTGAAGAAACAGGAACATAAAAAAGTTTGAAAGAATAGTTTTATGAGACAAAGCAATATTCTGACATTTTAAAGTGAATTGTGAAATAAGAAACGATGCAAAACCTTAGTTCTATTCTAGTCTGTTTTTAAACTAACAACACTGTACAATTTCTTTTCTAATGTAGTTTGTTGATATTATAAATATAATAAAACATTTTACATGCAGTAAAATTTTAGACATTAAAAGGAAGTTTAGAGAAATTTATATCACAAATGTAAAAAAAAACACGTTTCTGAAATGATCATTTAAAACATAACTCTTTAAATTAAACATGCAATGTCATGAGAAAGAAGTTGCATTGGACTTAAACATAGCAATTTTTTTAATAAATAAAAATAATAACAACAATATAAACTGTCCCCAAAATGACCAGTAGTAAGTAGTAAGTTCATAAATCAGTTTAAAGAAGAGTCTTGTTCTTTCAGGAGTCCGGGTTTAGGAGGACACGGAGACAAGGAAACACAGGAGGTGAGTAAGCAGGTAAGTACATCCAATAGAAGTAGTAGCTGATTCAGAGAGTCCTCTATGTGTGTATGAGATCGGACAATGAGGGTGTCAGGCCAGTAATGAAGTGCTGATTGCAGGTGCTCAGAACTCAGGTGATTGGAATCGTTGTGATTGTGTGTTACAGGACCCCCTTCTCCACAGCAGGTTTGATAGCCATACGTTTTGACCTGGTTGGTAGGTGGGGGTTTTCACACATTGAAGGTCTGCAGCTGTCTTTTGCCTGCACACCTTTGGAGATGGTGGTGAGCAGCGCCCCAGACCCTCTCGCTTTCCTGGAACCAGTAGTCAACACCCAAAATATCAGAAGGTTCCCCTGACCAGGAGAACAATGGAGGCCGGAGTCAGAGCACACACCGGAAGTGAGTGAGGCCAGTAGGCTGTCACAGGAAATTCTGCGCATATTCGGCCCAGCCCAGGAACTGGTTCCAGGAATCCTGGTGGCCATGGCAGAAGGTTCGCAGGAATCACCCTACCTCCTGAATCTTTCTTTCCGTCTGGCCATTAGGTTGCTGGTGATAGCCAGATGAGAGGCTTACGGTCACACCTAGGAGCTTGAAGGAATTCCATACTCCGGAGATAAATTGAGGTCCTCGAACCAAGACGATGTCTTCGGGAATGCCATAATATCTAAAGACATGGTTAAAGAGTAGTTTGACAGTTTTTAATTTGGTGAAGAGACCTCTGAAGGGCAAAAGACGGCATGATTCAGAGAACCAATCCACTATCACCAGGATGCAAGTGTTACCTTCAGAGGGTGGCAGGTTGGTGACAAAGTCCACTCCTGCACAAACCTTCTCACGTCCCTTGGGTGGCCAGTACCCCAAAAAGAGTAAGTGGAGTAAATAAGTGGGGTGTGTTGTATTCGTGGCACGTACTAGTATCCTGGAGGACAGCCCGGCGGATTGTTGGGAGAATTGGAAGCTGCTGGAGAGGAGTTTCATTTTTTGGGACTGATGATCATTTTACGTGGGATGATACTCCCTGGTTCTTCAGTACCTTCCACGTGACTGTAGACACAGAACAGGGTGTCTGCCTTGACATTTCTAGGACCAGAACGATAAGTAATGGAGAAATTGAATCTGGTAAAGAATAACCCCCATCGTACTTGGTAGGGATTTAGACGTTTAGCCTCACGAAGATACTGAAGGTTCTTAAGATCAGTTAGCATGGTGAAAGGATAAGCTGCCCCCTCCAGCCAATGCCTCCATTCTTCCAAAGCGACTTGGTCAGTAGCTCTCTGTTGCTGATATCATAGTTGGAGAAGGTGGCACATGGATGGAGTCGGGCCGGATTTCCCTTACTGCTGGGAAAGCACTGCCGGTAGTGAAGGTGTCGACTTCTACGACAAATGGGAGGTCATGATCAGGATGGACCAGGAGTGGGGCACTAGTGAAGGATTTCTTGAGGGTGGAGAAATCTTCTGATGCTGCAGGCATCCAAGACAGGGACTTGAGCTTTCCAAGCAGCATGCTTGTGAGTGAACTGATAATACTACTGCAATTCTGTATGAAGCGACAGTAGATGAATGGTGATCGTTGTCTTGTTCTTTTTAGGAGTTTGGGAAATGCACAGGAGGAGCACACACCTCAACAGTCAGGGGTTAGGAGGACACAGAGACACAGGAAGACAAGGAGACACTAGGAGGAACAAAGGAGGTAAGTACATCCAATAAAAGTAGTAGCTGATTCAGAGAGTCCTCTACGTGTGTACGAGATCAGACAATAAGTGTGTCTGAGGTGTGTGCTTATATACAGGCCAGTGATGAATTGCTCAAAACTCAGGTGATTGGGATTGTTGTGATTGGGTGGTGGTGGAGCCTGGCCGAGCTGTTATAGTTAGAAAGATACTGATATTTATTTATCTTGTTTACATTTTTATATGTCGGGCATTATGGTGGCATAATGGTGAGACAGTTGGCAGTAAAGCTTAGGATAAACACTGACATAATTGCATACTTTTCTAAATTAGATCTATTTTTAAATTAAAACGAACGTGATGAAATTTTGTACAGAGAATCTGAGATGATGTTGGGTGCTTCAGCCTGGGGTTAGACTGCACCTCCAGCCAGAATGAAAGCATCACAGCGCTGTGTATATCTGCAGCTACTTCCAACGAATTAGATTTTTTTTTTCATAAAACTTTATGCTCTTTTATTTAAATTTTTCAAGATTTATTTAAAGTGAAATGCATTTTCATCCAAATAGACAAGTCAGTCGAAACACTGAAGGTCATCTTGGTCAACATTTTTATTATTATCGCAATTATTATAAGGTGCATTATAAACCAATTAATTAATTACAATTACTGCATTGTATTTCAGACAGTGCAGATTGGTGGCGTATTGTGTGGTAAACTGTAAACAATGAGTTACACACAAAGAAGCATGCGCACCCTCAGATCACTTGGACGTGGTTGTGTACAAGAGGTAAAAACAGTATAAATATTCTTGGTTTTCTTACACAAACCGCTCCATTCGTGTCTTAGGTCATCAATGTGTACTTACGATGGGGAATTGTTTAATTTGGACTTCTCTGTGCATGCTCTTTGAGGTGGTGACCATAGACCTTCATTATGTTAGTCACAGACAAGAACGGTTTGACTTAAAAATATCAAAATGGAAACTACTGCGGAAACAAGGACACCTACATCTTGGGGAAAAAAAAGAATGGAATGGTAGATGAGGGGTTTTGACTGAAGAGGATGTACCACAAACATGCACAATGAAGACTGGGAGCTTCTGGAGATCGCCGGGTAGAGGTAAGTAGAGACAGAGTTAGTCCTTAGAGTTAACATACAGGTAAGACCTTGTTGCAAACGAGACCGGACGCTGACTGAGTGCGTGTGTGGTATTTGTAGTTCTACAGGTGATTGCTGGTGGATGAGGATCAGGTGGGAGTGATTAGTATTCAGGTGAGGGAGTGCGCTGTGATTGGTAGGAGGTGGAACCTGGCGTGTCTGTAACCCTTAACATATTAAATTAAGATAATTTATACATTAAGATGGGCATTTAGCAATAATAAAATTAGGATAAAGGCTCTGTGGTTTTTTGCATTTCACATAACCCGGTGGGTCATTATTGTGCACATGGTCAAAACTTTTCCACACCTCAGACTTTGCTTTAGTTGCTGGTCCAACAAAACGTTATCGCCAGAGGCAAGCATCCGTTTCACCTCCTCCGCATTCCATTTTAAATAAAAAAAGCAGAGGTTAATGAAAAGTGTGGTACGACAACAGGAAAGCTCAGAAAGTTTCATTTAAAGAAACACTGAATTAAATAAGCAAGCATTAGAAGAAATTTGCTAATAAAAGATGGCAGCCATCATAATTACCAGAGGAAAAGAACAACAAGAGAACAGAAGAAGGAAAGTGACCTAGCATGCCAGATTTTCTACAGCTTGAAACAATGTCAAAGGCTTATGAATGAAAGTGGGCCTATGAATGGAATTAAAATTTGGGGTGGACCTGACATGAAGAGGGAGACTCTTTCAAAATGCAGGGTGAACACCTGCAACAGCCAGATGTCCCTTTGAGTGTGGGAAACAGAGAGGAGAGGTTGGCAGCTTTGCCTGAGTAATCCACAGGTAGTGTATGTAATACAGGAGTCCACACATATACTGGGGAGAAAGACCAGGAAGGGCATAAAAACAAAAGTACAATCCTTCAGTTAATTATACTACTAAGTGGTGGAAAGATGCAAAGATGTCAGCAAAAAGGAGATATGGCCCCTTTTCTTTGAGCCCATTGGAACATCCTGCTATAGCACCTGCACGCACAATAGCGAACTCCCCTCCATGGAGTCTTTTGAAGCGATGGACATATATCCCAGCCTTCTTGGCCAGTACATCTGTAAAGCACACAGCTTCATACAAATGGCCTTAAACAAGCGGTTGGCTCTGGACCACTGTGCTGGACCCCCAGGATGTCCAATCAGACACCGTTCCACACTCTCCACACCTTGTGTGACCACTTCGGTGTCTTAAAGCGCCCATGTGTCAGTTGCAGCTGAGGTAATCAGCCAGATCCTGGACCTTGTTCCACCCAGCGATGCCATCGGGTTCAATGACTTTTCCCTTGTAAATGCAGTTCCTCTTCAGGAAGTCGAGCTGCGTTGGAGAATGCTTTAGGAACACCTCCAGCGTGACCAGCTCTGAATAACGTGTGTAACCAGTCCAATGGATGGGCAAGGCATCATAGGCATCTCCCTTTAGAGAGCAGGAAGCTTAAAAGCACATGTGGCAAAGCCGACATTAACCTTTGGTCATTCTTCAAGCGCTCTCTGTGTGTGTCAGTCTTAATTTGTGAGTCAGTCTTAATAAGTGTTGTTTGTCAAGCCTTACCATGGGCTCATCCAGAGTTTGAACACGGGATTCGCACTCAAAAAAAAAAGAATAATTCCCCTTCACTGCCCTTCATCCACTGCCTAGCCATGAGCATTACAATTAAAATGGCTTTAAATGCAAGCATCATAAAATCTGCACCTATGGCAAAAAAGTGCTAATGTATGTTGATTTCTGAGAAATGTGTTTCTGCCATGGCTCTGCTAACCTTACCTGAAGGGTGTTTAGGATAGTCAGCAAAGTCCTAATGAAAGTAGGAAGCTGATTTCAGAAGTGAAAGATAAAGCAAGTATTGCCCACAGGCAGATATTTCCAGTCATGCCAGTACAACTCCTGTGGCCAGGAGAATTAGGTGGTAGAATGGTAGAATGCTTGCTGCGCTAAGCAAGGGGCACAATCCTAGCACACAGGCAAAAAAAAGAAAAAGCTAAATTCGCAGATTCAGGATCAAAATATTAAAAGCCAAGTAGATTATTTGTAATACTAAAATAACAACAACAACAATAATAATAATAATAATAATAAATAAATAAATAAATAAATAAAACCTGAGGTTGAAGCAGAGTGGTACAACAACAGCAAAGCTCAAAAAGTAACATTTGTACTGAATAGCACATTCCAGGGATCAGCTGTCACGGTTGGAAAACCGTGATCTCTGGGTTTTGCACCTTGTGGTGAAGTCTGTGTTTCGCATCTGCACTGATTAGTTTGTGGGCGTCTCCGTTAATGGTCATCAGCAGCAGCTGTCACTCATTACACACTCCCTATATATTGGCTTCTTTCATGTCTTTTGTTTGTGAGAACGTTGTTTAATGTCGCTTCCTCTGACTGTTGGCTTCAGTGTTGTATGCGTTTGGATGTTCGTGTTTTCCCGGAACCTCATCCACTCTCCGCACTTTCACCCATCCACAAACACTTACTTTCAGCTCTATTCCCCGCAGTCCCTGTGCCATCCTCTCCTGCTGCCTTCTCACCGTCATCACCCGGATTCCTCACCACCTCACCGCCATCTTGGAGTGTCGTCTTCCCAGCATCGTCTTTGTACTCCTGTTTGTTTATTTACTTTTATTAAATTGTGTAAACGCCCTATGGGGGATGGCAGTGTGGGAAAATCAACATCAGTTTTGCGCCTCGTTCCACGCCCTCATGGAGGAGATGAGGAAGGTATTTGATCGAGCCGCGGCTGGCAGGGAGGCAGCTCACCAGCTCTCAGACCTTTGTCGAGGCACATTTTCAGTCAAGGACTACTCCATCGAATTCCGTACCCTGGCGGCCACGTGCCAGTGAAACGAGGCAGCGCAGTGGGATCGATTTCTGCATGGGTTATCCGACCATGTTCAAAAGGAGATCTACCTCCTCGAGCTGCCCCCCACACTTAATGGACAAATCAACTTGGCCTTACGAGTTGATGCACGGATTAATGGCCTGGGTCACCAGCCTAGTCCAACGCACCATACCATCTCTCCAGTTAGGGGGCACTCAAGTCGAGAGAACGCGGTCGGTTCCATCGACAACCACGAGCCCATGCAGGTGGGTAGAGCTTGACTGTCCCGGAGGGAGAGGGAACGGCGAAGGTCCCAAGGACTATGTTTATACTGTGGAAGCTCGGAACACAACATCTACTCATGCCTGGTAAAAGAGCCAGCCTGGTAGTAAACTTGAGGCTACTATCGGGTGGGATCTCCGCTGGGAAGTCCTCAACTACATCATCGACCCTCCTTCCGGTGAAACTGTGTTGGAAGAATCACTCTGACGACTGTCACGCCCTTCTGGACTCCGGAGCCTAAGGAAATTTCATCGATTAATTCCTTGCACATCACCTGAACATTCCTGTCCTGCCTCTCTCCCCATCCATGTCACCGCACTCAACAGCCAGGACCTGCCCCACATCACACACCACACAGAACCCATCACACTACTCATTTCTGGCAATCATCGTGAAACCATATCCTTTTTTCTCATGGACTCCCCTGTTGCTCACATTGTGTTAGGTCACCCCTGGTTAACTAAACATAATCCACGAGTGGAGAGGGGGTTCCAACACAGTCACATTGTGGAGTGAAAGTTGTCATGAGTCTTGTCTGGTTTCTGCATGTCCTGTTGTCCCTGTTTCTGTCTTTCAGAAGGAGAACATAATATTGCCAAATGTGCCTGCAGAGTATCTGGACCTGAAGGAAGTGTTCAGTAAGTCCCGTGCTGCTTCTCCTCCTCTGCATCGTCCCTACGACTGTGCCATAGATTTAGTGCCAGGTAAGTCTCCACCTAAGGGCAAGCTATACTGTCTTTCTATTCCTGAGAGGGAGACAATGGAGAAATACATTTCTGATTCCTTAGCATCTGGGTTCATCCGTCCTTCCTCTTCTCCAGCGGGGGCGGGATTCTTTTTTGTGGGTAAGAAGGATGGTTCTCTGCGACCTTGCATTGATTACTGAGAGCTGAACAACATCACGATAAAGAACACCTATCCATTACCACTCATGTCTTCAGTTTTCGAGAGGTTGCAGGGAGCATCTGTATTCACAAAATTGGATTTACATAATGCTTATCATTTGGTCCGCATCAGGAAGGGGGATGAATGGAAAACTGCCTTTAATACCACCATAGGGCACTTTGAATACTTGGTGATGTCGTTCGGGCTCTCCAACTCGCCCGGGGTTTTCCAAACACTCGTTAATGACGTGTTGAGAGATATGGTAGATCAGTTTATATATGTTTACCTGGATAATATACTGATTTTTTCTTTATCTCTCCAGGAACACGTTCAACACGTCAGACGAGTGCTCCAGAGGTAACTTGAGAATGGGCTTTTTGTCAAGGCGGAGAAATGGGTATTCCATGCACAGTCTGTTCCCTTCCTAGGGTATATCATCTTGTCCGAGGGAATACGTATGGACCCTGACAAGATTAAGGCTGTGATAGATTGGCTATCTCCAGATTCCCGTAAGGCCCTACAGTGGTTTCTGGGGTTCACCAATTTCTATCTGCGTTTAATTCACAATTTCAGCCAACTAGCCTCACCTCTGACAGCCTTGACCTCTCCCAGTACTCCGTTCAGGTGGTCGGACGCAGCTGAGTCTGCGTTCACTAACCTCAAAAGTCGCTTCATTTCGGCTCTCATCCTTGTGGCCCCTGATCCCACACAGCAGTTCGTGGTGGAGGTCGATGCGTCAGAGGTGGGGGTAGGAGCAGTGTTGTCCCAACGTGCTGTTTCGGACGATAAGGTACATCCTTGCGCGTTTTTTCCATTCGATTATCTCCTGCTGAACGTAATTATGACATTGGTAACAGAGTTGTTGGCCGTCAAATTAGGGTTAGGGTGTGGTTAGAGGAGTGGTGTCACTGGCTGGAAGGCTCAGGGGTACCTTTCATTGTTTGGACCGATCATAAGAATTTAGAGTACATTAGAAATGCCAAAAAACTCAATTCCGGGCAGGCTCGATGGGCACTTTTTTTCGGTCGCTTTGAGTTTACTTTATCGTACCGGCCCGGGTTCCAAAAATGTCAAACCCGATTCTTTATCATGTCTTTTGGATCCCTCCGCCCGCCCGGTGACTCTCGAGTGTATTTTACCTGAGAAATTAGTGGTCTCAGCACTCGTATGGGAGGTCGAGTCGAAGGTCAAGATGGCCTTACAAGGGGTAACGTTTCCGTCCGGTTGTCCACCGAACCATTTATTTGTGCAGGAGGAGTTAAGGTCCGAGGTCGTCCAGTGGGGTCATTGTTTTAACGTGGCTTGTCACCAGAGTTGGGTATAACGCGTTACAAAGTAACGTTACTGTATTCTAATTACTTTTCTTGGTAACGCAGTAATGTAACTCATTACATTTAAAATAAATGTAATTTGATTACAGTTACTGATGTCGATAAAATTAAGTTACTTGCGTTACAAATGTATTAGTACGAAAAAATATTAAAGTAAATAAATTAAAATGCATTTCTAATCACGTTTTGGGGCGGCAGCGTCATTTATTGAGCATGCGCTTTAATGAATTACTGGAGAAATCGTGCTGTTAAAATGGACGGAGATTTTTGTTTAAGATCGGGAGGGAAGGTAACTTCTGGACAGGTGAAGAGAGCTGTAGCAGCGTGTGTGGTGGAGGAAATGCTGCCCTTGTCGACTGTGGAATCGCAGTCATTTAGAGACTTGCTTTCGATGATAGCCTAGCCTACTCGTGACGGACAGCTCTGTTCCCTTGCAGGACCGAAAGACATTTGCAAGGTATCTAGATAAATGCTATGCGGATAGAGGGCTGTCACTTTTGTGTAAAAAGCATTTTCGATTTTTAAGACATACGTGTTCATTGAATCGATTGTAAAATAGATTTTCCATGTCTAAAAAAAAGACGTTTCCTTTTTCAACGCCACAAATCGGACGAACGAGAGCGCAAACGCACAAGTCAGCAATAGTTCTTATTTATTGGAATTAGAGCTGTAATCGGGCCTTAAAAGTTAGGCCCGACAGGACCGGAGCTCGACAGGTTTCGGCCCGAGCCCGAAGTACATTTTGATTGACAGCCTTTTAAACCCCGAACCAGTGTGCAGCGCAGCCCGACATTCAGATGTGCGCATACACGCACAGCTCTTTTGCCTTTTGTCAACAATGAGTCATTTATACATGTTTTAACATAATTTATTCATAACTAACGTAGACTAGGCCACTTGGAAGTTGGAATAAAGAAATAAAATAAGTCCTCTGTAACATCGTGTCTCAGCACTCTAAATAGACATAAACTCATTTAGCCTATAAATAAACCAACGCACCAATAAAAACGATCTTTTTTAACAGATTAAATTAAGATATGGTATTTGGCAATAACGAAATTAAGATAAAGGCTCCGCCGGGTTTGCTTCTCATATCAGATGACATTTAATAAAAGAATAATGCCAACATTAGCGTAAATACTCTGTCCACATTATGCATTTAAGCCTTAATGAGTATATAGTTAGCCTATCATTTGAAAAACCTTTACTCACAGAGAGTAGGCTAGGTCAACATGTTTTTGTGGAGGAAAATGAATGAATCCACTGTAGATGTCTTCAGTGTGTTCCTGCGCTCACTGATGGTGATTATTCACTCATTATTCTCATTATAAACATGGTCAAAACTTTTCCACACCTCAGAACTTTGCTTTAGTTGGTGGTGCAACCAAAACGTATTTTCGCCAGAGGCAAGCCTCCGTTACACCCACTCAGCATCCATTTCACATCTTTCTCGCGCTAATCGATTTACCTATCAATTAATATTAATTTACCTCACAAACCGGAGCGCAAGCCCGAACCCGCGTTTAGATGATATAAATTAAGCCCCAACACGAGTTTTTTACATCTATATTTGTGTAATTGTTTAATTATTTTAAAATTAATAGTTTGGTCAAAATCGATTCCCTATTTTCATTTTCGAAACTTTTTTTGGTTGGTCCGATCGATTGTGCAATCGATTTTCGAACAAAAAGTGACAGCCCTATGCGGATATGGAGTATGAACTAAAAAAAAAAAAACATTTGAGCGTTTGGAATATGTCTCCACAACCGCAGACATCTGGAATAGAAGCTTCCATGGAACGACAGCCCATATGTAGTTAAGACATACTGTATATACATTTAAAAAGACTACAGTTTTCATTGTTAGGCAAGTTTATGTTAAGAATGTTAAGTTATAGAAATGCATTGGATCTTTAATTCAAGTTGCTGTTTTCATATTTCTGTAATATTTTTCAGTCAATATTAAATTATGGAAAGAACTGAGTTTCACTTTGTTTGTAGTTTTTTTCCTTCTAGGTTTAATAGGTTTTCAAAGTAACTTGAAAGTAAAGTAATTAGTAATCTGATTACTTTTTACTTGCAGTAATCAGTAATGTAATCAAATAACAATTTTAGAGCAGTAATTAGTAATTTGTAGTGGATTACTTTTTTTGGGTAACTTACCCAACACTGCTTGTCACCCAGGGATAAGTCGAACTAATGGGTTGGTTAGCAATTCTGGTGGCCACGTATGGCTCGTGATGTCCACAATTTTGTTTTGACTTGCGCGGTTTGCGCCAGTGGTAAGTCATCTAACCTGCCTCCTGATGGGCTTCTTCAACCGCTGTCTGTCCCTTCGAGACCCTGGTCCCACATCGCACTAGAATTTGTTACCGCCCTCCCGACTCCTAATGGCATGACGGTCGTTTTGACCGTTGTGGACCGGTTCTCGAAGGCGGCACATTTCATTCCCTTGCCCAAATTACCAACAACCAAGGAGACAGCGGTCACTGTCCTAGATCACGTCTTTCGGCCGGTAGACGTGGTTTCTGACAGGGGATCTCAATTTATATCCAAAGTTTGGAAAGAGTTTTGTAAATTGCTAGGAGCGTCAGTTAGCCTGTCTTCCGGCTATCATCCCCAAAGTAACGGACAATCTGAGCGAGTCAACCAAGATTTAGAGAGGACGTTGTGATGTTTGGTCTCCAAGAATCCTTCTTCATGGAGTCAACAACTCTCTATGGTGGAGTACGCCCACAATTCGTTGCCAGTGTCAGCTACGGGTCTTTCTCCATTTCAGAGTAGTTTAGGTTACCAGCCACCAGTTTTTCCCAGTCTGGAATCTGAAGTCGCGGTCCCCTCCGCTCACGCATTTGTCCAGAAGTGCCACCGCACCTGGACCAGATCCCGCGAGACTCTGCTCCGGATGAGGGAGCGCACTAAGGCTAAGGCCGATCGCCACTGGTCAAAGCCTCCCGTTTACGTCGTGGTTCAAAAGGTGTGGCTTTCTACCAGAAACATTCCTCTGCGTTCCGTTTCTTAATAAATTAGCTCCCAAATTTATTGGCCCGTTTACTATCACCAAGATCATTAGTCCGGTGACAGTCCGACTCAAACTACCTCCAGCGTACAGGAGAATACACCCCGCCTTTCATGTGTCCAAGACTAAACCCGTGTTTTATGCATGTATTAATCCGCCTACTCCGGTTCCCCCGCCGCCACTTCTCGCAGATGGGGAACCGACTTCGGTAAATTGTATTCTGGACTCTGGACTCTAGAAGGAGGGCACGAGGATTCCGGTACCTGGTGGACTGGGGAGGTTACGGTCCGGAGGAGAAGAGTTGGGTACCTGCTAGGGTCACTCCCTTATTGATGACTGCAATCAGCAGGTAGGCCCTTCTGGGAACTCCAAGAGGAGTTCTTAGAGGGGGGGTACTGTCACGGTTGGTAAACCGTGATCTCTGGGTTTTGCACTTTGTGGTGAAGTCTGTGTGTTTCGCGTCTGCACTGATTAGTTTGTGGGCGTCTCCAAGCTTCTTCGCAGATCTACTTATTTGTTACATTGGTGCTGTAACCCCCGGAAGAGGGAGGGACAGGCTGTCACATATCCCATGCCATGGTGGGGAATCCCCGGTGCCTTTGAGCATGGCAGAGTAGTCTGCCACCATGAGTGCTCAAGGCTATGGGTTTGAGTGAGTTACTGAGAGGATGGACGAACTCGCTGCTGGCCACCTGGGATGTGGAGGGATGGCTGCCATCTGTGAGGGAGCAGAGTAGTTGCCGCCATTTCACCTGAGCCCTGGGTTTGCTGCTATCCACCATGACGGGGAGGAGCAGGTAATGTGGGACTCCGAACCCAGAGGAGCCATCGCTGTCCACCAGGGGGGAGGAGTGTCGAACTACCCACCGAAGGCTATCCCACACTGCCGCCAGGCAACACGGAAGAGTTCACCCAGCTGGTGGAGGGCCGAGTGGCAGTGTGTCCAGGGACCTGAACAGGATTTTTTTTCTCCTCTCTTCCCTCTCTCATCTCTGTCTTTCCTCATTCTTCCATCTCCTTTTCTCTCGCCTCGTCTGTCCTTACCCCCAGGTGCTGTGGTCACTTTGACGGGGCCTCAGTGGGGGAGAAAAAAACGCAGTCTTGAGGGTACCCCCCAGCTGAGAGCCGTGGGAGCAGAACGAGGTCAGAGGAATGAAAGATAATGAGCGACACCCATGCCACTCACCAGTCTGTAATCCCATGGAGGAGCTCAAGTAACAACAGTGAAGGAAGAGAGAGGACCAGGCCTGGATATTTATGTTGTTGTTTTTTTGCAGCAGTCGTTCATGAGGGGTTGGCTCTTTTACTTTGTGTTTATTTATTTAAGTTTTATGTTTAAATGTTTGCTGGTTACCACCTTGTTAACCAGTTATTACCTGCCAGTTATTCATATAATTTTGGGAGGAGTACACCCATCTAATCTTCCAAATAATAAGTATGAAACAGCCTCTTACCACTCCTGTTGTTAGTACTTTTGGCATTTGGCACTTGGCCCGGCCAGTCCTGTAAGATAACCGATTTCCAGGAAATGGAATTGTACCCCTCTGACGACAAACTCTCAAACCTTCCAGGAACTCCTACGCAGGATATATAAACTCAGAGCTCCCCAGTTACTAGCCGCGATGCATCTCATCATTTTTCAACATCTTCTTCAGCTTCAAGACCTTCCATCCCACTCGTCAGTCAACACTCTCAGACAAGCCCTATTCAATGTCGGCATCAGTTTCTTGTGAAGAAATTCAAAAGTGCAATTCCAAAATCTGCTTATATGTTCTCACCAAATTACTTTGCCTCTGCTATATCCCAATGAAGTGTCAAAGCAATCATAGACAACACAAAGTATAAGGTTTGCCTCAAATTCCCTTCAGTTTCAGCCTTCAGCTGCGGCCACAGCTTCCTCTTTCACATTTACATTTAATTATTTAGCAGACGCTTTTATCCAAAGCGACTTACAAATGAGGACAATAGAAGCAATCAAAAACAACAAAACAGCAATGATATATAAGTGCTATAACAAGTCTCAGTTAGCTTAAACGCAGTACACATAGCAAGGGCTTTTAAATAATATAATAAATGAAAATAAAACAGATAGAATAGAAAAAGAATAGAGCAAGCTAGTGTTAAGAGTTTTTTATAATTGTATAATAAATTAAAAGAAAATAGAATACAAAAACATTAGAAAGGTAGTTAAATTTATTAAAAAAAGTGCTAAAGTTATGAGGGTAAAATTAGGCTGGAAGACATAGGTTTTAAACAGATTCTTGAAAATGGCTGAGGACTCAGCTGCTCAGATTGAGTTGGGCAGGTCATTCCACCAGGAGGGAACATTTAATTTTAAAGTCCGTAAAAGTGACTTTGTGCTTCTTTGGGATGGTACAATCAAGCAACGTTCAATTGCAGATTGCAAGCTTCTAGATGGCACATAAGTCTGAAGTAATACATTTAGGTAAATGGGTGCCAGTGATAAGACAACATAGTAATCATCATGACAGGCCTACCTGTCCATAGTGGCTTCTCTGTTCTAAGATGAGCTGTTATTAGCTTTTGTTAGTTTGAAATATAAAATATAAGACACTCGTCAGCTACAGTAACTTGAGCTTTAACCTGACATTTTCTGGTTTTGATCATTATATTACTGTCACACACATGACACATATAGGACACAAAAAAGTTCTCAACTGGACCCAGACAGACAGATTGAGACAGATATGCAGGCATCAACTCAGGGGAGAAGAATGGTTGAGTTCAAAGTTCAAAATCACTCTCACAGACCTTTTCCTGGACTGTGCCCAGCTGGGGGAATGACCTCCCAATCTCAATTCCAACAGCTGAGTCTTTACTCATTTTCAAAAAACATCTAAAGACTCATCTTTATTTTCGCCAGCACTTAACCAACTGATACTAGCACTTACCTTTTCTTTTCTTGTCTATCATATTCTTAATAAAAAAAATACAAATAAAACAAAAACAAACCTTGCTATGTGTTCTGTAATAGACTAACTGAGACTGAGTCAAGGCACTTGTATGCTGTTGTTGTTCTCTTGTTGGTCTGATTGCATCTATTGTTCTCATTTGTAAGTCGCTTTGGATAAAAGTGTCTGCTAAATGCTTCAATTTAAATATAAATGTTAACTTAAATGTTTGGAGCATTTTTTGTTTGTTAAATTCAAGTTTTGTTATTTAAAGTGATGACCAAGTGGATAGTTAACCACGTTTGATCAATTTAGCCTTCTCAAATCAACACTTGACTTGCCTACAATAAAATCCATATATATAAAACACTTCAAGCATATCACAATGTTAGTTCAAATGTTTGATATTGATAAATGTGTGCAGTTAGGCACATATACACGTTTCTGTGCATTGATAATGCTGCCCGGCCTTTAAGGGTGTAGGCAAGTCGGGCCATGTGGTTACATTGCCTTTGGCTTCGTTAGTTGGGGACACTTAATTTCTGGCAATATCGGCAGCTTGATTGCACTTTTTTAACTGATTTTAACTGGGAAAAAATACAGTTTGATATTGTCCTCTTGCATTATCGAAAAACTAATTTCCTGTTTGACACCATAAAGCTGCTTTGACACAATCAGTATTTTATCAAATCTATATAAATAAAGTTGACTTGACTATAAATGGCCCTTTATATACAGTCATACACAGATGTAACAACATTTACGATTTCCTTAAATGTACTGTCGTTGTTGCCGGTTCTAGCTGACACATTGATAAGAAATGCGTGCGTCTTTTTCTACTCAAGTGCACACAGGTGAGTGATAATTAGTTCCACCTGATGGCTGACGAGAAGGGGCGTTCGCAGCGAAAGATATTGCTCCACAATTTTTCGCCATAGCATTGGGGGAATTGGTGATCCTCTGCCCATCTTGACTTCTGAGAGACACTGCCACTCTGAGAGGCTCTTTTTATACCCAATCATGTTCCCAATTGACCTAATAGGTTGCAAATTAGTCCTCCAGCTGTTCCTTATATGTACATTTAATTTTTCCGGCCTCTTATTGCTACCTGTCCCAACTTTTTTGGAATGTGTAGCTCTCATGAAATCCAAAATGAGCCAATATTTGGCATGACATTTCAAAATGTCTCACTTTCAACATTTGATATGTTATTTATATTCTATTGGGAATAAAATATAAGTTTCTGAGATTTGTAAATTGTACAAATTGTGGGTAAAAAAAAAAAATGGAATAGTGTACCAACTTTTTTGGAATCGGGTTTGTATATAGCTACACCAGAAATTCTAAAAGAAAAAAAAATCTTTCTCATCTATGTAAGATAAAAATCTTTCTCTAACTCACAGGTAATGACAACAGAGCTATCATTTAGGGTAAGCAATGCAATCCTTCAAGATAAGTTGAAAACAGCATACCAGTGATGTTTATAACACAATATTAAGATATTCTGTATCTAATCTCCATCTCATTCTCACTATTTCAACACACCAGATAGCACACAGAAACAGTGCATAGACAAGGGAAGTTTAATCCACTTTACAGTTAACTTTTACAGTTTACAGTTAAATGTTTTAAATATACAAATCATTGGCATCAATACTGAACAGTACTCCATTACGAATACAGTGAATACCTATGATGCACTGCATCCATACAAGTAATGGCTAAAAACAGTGTATACATGTCTTCCAAAAAGGCTTAAAAGTATGTATACAGTATGTGTTTATATAGAGAATATAGAAGAATGTAGAATGTAAATGTGTTGTTGCAATCCCGAGTTGTTTTCAGTTGGTACATTTTCATGTGGTGTTCTCTTCCAAGATACTGTCAAAAACACGCTCTGTCCAAAATAAATAAACAAATGCAAACCACGCCTTCTACAGAAATCATTCAGAATCCAGAGAGGTAGGCATCAACTGTTTATTCCTGTGTCTGAAAGAGCAGGGAAAATCCAAATGTTTGGAATGGCAAACTCTCATACACGGTTCTTACTATTTGCACAGTCTGCAGTATGTATACTAAATGTAATATGTATAAAAGACTTCTAATACATCTAATTTTGACAAATTTTTAAATGTGAATTGTTTACATAAAATTCAATTAGAAATGCAAAATTAATATACCAATCACATATCTTTATTTGACAGGTGGTACATTATATGCAGTTATATGTGCAGTATGAAGTACATAGCATGCATGTCCCTGTCTGTATAGTTGGTTCCAAGTTGCCATTCAGCCAAGAAGAGAAAAAACAACAATTTTTTTTATGTTACTGTGATTAAGAAGTGCACTGATCTTAAAGTTAAATAATGAAGATTTATGTTTTGCACTTCACGTTTTAACAATAGCATATAATTGTGAGTAATTATATTTATCTGTGTATTTACAATATTCTTTTTATAAACATAAATCACCACACTATGGTAAAATACACACAACAACACATGCATCAATACTTACACATCCAAACTTCAAGCATAATTTACGTCTTTAAGGAACTTGATGCTCAAATGGACAATATTTTTTTCTATATATATATATATATATATATATATATATATATATATATATATATATATACACACACACACACACACACACACACACTTTGGTTCTTTTTATACTGACTGTCAATATCAATCATAACAACATATTGTTTTCACTGTTTCAACCATGATCACATTTGATTACACAATGTCACCTGTACATTACTGTGCAATTAGACATTTATTTTTGAAAAGGTAAAACATGTAAGGGCTACCACAAAAACAACTGACCTGGGGAACGTTTCCCAAAATCATAGTTGCTAACTAAAAAAAACTTTTAAAAAATTCCTTATGTGTTGGTAAACAGATCTTTGTAGACATTTGAAAGTCAGTCAGCACCAGAATAAAGAGTTTAACCAATGGTTCTACATACGTTGTGATGAGAACCTTCCAGAAACCATTCCAAATGTTATGGATAAGTGACACTAAGAGACAGCTGTCATAAATTATAAATTAGTAGGACTAAGACTGACATTATATTTGTATGTACTTTCACAATATAACTTAATTAAAAGTTTGGACCCACTTTATATTAAGTGGCCTTAACTACTATGTACTTACATTGTAATTAATAATTTAGTACAATGTACTTATTGTGTACATACATGTTTTTATATTGTACTTATATTTAAAAATAAATGACATGTAATTACATCTGTACTTAATTTCTGTAATTACATTTATAATTACACTGTTGACCCATACTTTACACCTTAACCCACCCTTAAACTTACTCATACCTCCAACCCTCTCCCTAACCTTACCCCATCCCACCTCAATAGCAGCAAAAGTGTTTTACAATACAATATGAACACAATAAGTACATTGTACTTATTTTTTTATGTAAGTACATAGTAGTTAAGGCCACCTAATATAAAGTGGGACCAAAAGTTTTTGGTATTGTTTGAGACTTTAGCACTACATATTAACAGCATAAACACATGTTGTTTTCAGTATAACCATATTCACTAAAAACAAAACAAAAGCCTAGATGTCTTGCAATGCATCACGGAAAACCACCATCTTCCAACAAACTCATGGAAAACTTTCTCCGCAAACATCTGTTGATTCCTATTATGTGACTTTTTTCAAAACTTTATTTTTTATTTTTTTGATGGCAGTGAATGGAAACAAACAAAACAATAAAATTGGAGTCAAGTCACACATTCATGTCGTTTAATGGAGGTTACTTTCATACAGGTTCCAACAGAAAATAATCAAAATTGCCAAATATATTTAAATAATTTGGACCACAGCCTTGTAGTGATGTGTATTCAGTATCTTATAGTTTTTTTTTCTTGTAAAATTACTATTTTATATATAAAAATTCTCTGATTTTAATTTCTCCCCTGAGTACTTTTAAAGTCGTAATAGAAAGGGGTTTACAAAAAACAAAAGCTTTGCAATATTTACAGGATGGCAGCATTAAACATTAGACATTTACAAAGCGTCCACCGACAGTGCATAGCTTAGAATAGCCTTATACGTCATGTAGGTGACTTTGAGGGTAAACAGCAACATTTGAACATGTACAGCTTCAAACATTCCCATATGAAAGGATCAAAACATGCTGAAACAAATAAAAGAGTGAAACATTGATACTGAATCCATGAAGGCACCACCTAAAATATCTGAAGCAAGAAAGACGCTCTTAAACATACTGACTGAATGATTTGTTGTGCAGACTTAGTGTACAAAAAGATGTTAAATGTTAAAAAAATTCACTAAAATGTAACTTACACTTAATCAGTGCTTCTTATGGAAGTATAAAGCAACTGAGATGTGGCAACACAGCTAATATGTAGAATCTCATGAAAGTGAAATCTGTTCGTACCTTAGTTGAAAAGCATTTAAATTGGACGATCTCAGCATAACCTAATGCCAAAATCCATAATCTCATAAAATGTCACCAAATCTAAAATTTAGGTATATTAAACCAGTCCACATGCCAACAGCAACTGTTTTTCGAATTGAAAGAGAAACAGACCTGAGTACCTTTAGTTCAGGAAAAGAAAAACGAAAGTAGATGGTGTTGTTTTAATTTGTTAAACCACTGTCCAATCTCTATCCAGCTCCCGCAATATCATATATTACCCACAAAGCGCCTGTGGCAGTCTTGTAACCTTTTGAACTCTCATTAAACAGAACCACTCCGTTGGAATAGTAGTGACCCCATTCCCACCTGGGTTCTTTACAGTGCAGCGCCTCCGAGTGGCAGGATGCTGGAGCTACTCAGTATTCCTGGCCAGACTGGGGGTGTGGCAGGACTCCAGTGGAAAAACAGGACAGTCAGTCATTGGTTACTGCAGGATGATTGACACTCAGACCTGACTAGTGGGATGGACATGGTAGGTGCAGTTCTGGATGTCATTCCCATCACTGACACCCTCGGAACAGCCACTACTTTCCCTCCGAAGGGCTAAAAAAGAAAGAGAGATTAGTCCTCCTTGAGTAACTATTGAGAAATAGTCTCCCTTGAGTAACCAGCATCTCTGTTACCCTAGAGAAGATATGCAATTTGGAGAATGGATGGATGAATGGGAAAATATAAATGAAGACTACTTTTTTGTTAAAATTAAGCACATTTTCACACACACACACACACACACACACACACACACACACGTTTGTAATTGTGAAAAGTGTGTTCATCCCATAGGCGTAATGGTTTTTATACTGTACAAACTGTATATTCTATCTGCCTTCACCAACCCTACACCTAACCCTAACCCTCACAGGAAACTTTGTGCATTTTTACTTTCTCAAAAAAACTCATTCTGTATGATTTATAAGCATTTTGAAAAATGGGGTCATAGGTTATGTCCTCATAAGTCACCCTCTCCTTGTAATACCTGTGTCATACCCATGTCATTATACAGAGTTGTGTCCTGATATGTCCAAAAACAAGAGCGCACGCACACACACACACACACAAATCTAATTATTAATATTATTTAAATTGTAAAAATGTACACATTATGGTAGTATGTGTTGTATTGCATTTAACTTATGCTGACTTAAATGAAAAAGTCCATGAGACTAATGTCCACATTGATAATTAGATATAGAATAAATAAATAAATATATATATATATATATATATATATATATATATATATATATATATATATATATATATATATATATATATAATTATTTTTTTTTAAGTAATGAATGTGTCTGGGAAAATATTCTTCCTTTAATACAATGTTTAAAAAAATGCCAAAGGTATATTAAATAAATAAATATAGCTTATAATATGCAGATTAAAAATGATCTTGCTTGACTAAAAGTTGATCTAACAACTGTAAATATACAGTACTGTACGTGGAGACAGATTTAAGACTGATTTGGTTTGCTCCGGTATGACTGGCAGTTAACGGTAGTGTCTGTCTGGATGAAAGGGTATGCAAAAACACAGTGGGAAATGTAAATGTGGCACGTTTAGATACTGACAGCTCTCTTCCTCTTGACCCTCGGGCAGCAGCAGGTGTCCGTGGCAGGGGCTGGGCAAGGTGGACTGCATTTGGCCCTCCTGACTGGTTCCCAACTGCAGCCTGCGCATGTGACGCACTACTGCTGTGGCATTAAATGCTTGCTGTATATAACAGTAGGAAAAAGATATCCATTAAAAATCAGAAAACCATGCTTTTCACCTGCAACACTTCATTAACTCTCTCAGTTCTTTCACTCTCATATATTCACGGATTTACCTTCCACTTGCTTTTGGCAAAGTTCTTCTTAATTTGGGCACTGACAGATTCATGGATATTCTTATCCAACGCTGTGTCTCCAGCGATCCTGAAGTACAAAACAGACATTCAAGTTACATTTCCACTGTCTCATCTGGTTGTATAAAACCAAAATATATTTTTGAGGAGCCAATCTGATGTTTTAAAGCCACATTTCATCCAGAACACAAAGCTCTTTCACCATCTATTCTCACATCTTGGCAGTATGGCTTACTTTCTCCCTACATTTCTCCCAGTCATATGAACAGAACTACCAAAATTTCATTCACTGGAAATCTTCCCCTCAGTCACAGCTCTCAAATATCCCTTCTGCATAATCAAACTTCATATGACATGACAGACTGTGAAACTCAAAGTAGTATAGTGCTATAATTGAGATTTACAGTATTATTGACGATTGGTCTCAGTGTGGCATATGAACTCATACCATGGGTGCTGAAGAGCCTGTTCACACGTGTAACGCTGGCTGGGATCTTTTTCCATTAAATGCACAATAAAATCTTTAGCTGAGAAGAGAGCACAGTGTGAAATGTCAGAACATGACTTAACTGTTTCCATAATCTCATTGGGAAACAAAGGAACAGTCAGAGAAATGTATAATGAAACAGAGAAAATAACTTGGTCTCAGTTTCCTGAGAGATTCTCCTGTGAGATTTGCCAGACATAAAAGTCATATTTTCACTGACTCTTCAAATATATTTAACAACCATTACTGTTTGGTAAAAAAATACTAAAACTCAAGTTTCTTCAACAATAAACCTCAATAAACGTATGAATATTCAAGGAAATATTACAGACGATTTGTTATACCTGAGTCAGAGATATCGTCCCAGTACGGTGAATCAAACTCGTACTCTGCCTTCAGGATCTGCTCAAAGAGCTTGGCATCGTTCTCGTCGTAAAATGGTGGATAGCCACACAAACTGAGAAAAGACAAACAGATGGTGAGCACCATTCAATTCTCGGGAATGAAATCAGTTCAGGTAAAACGTTAGGGAATTTAAATGAAGTAGAGAGAAGAGAAGAGAAAGATGCAAGTATGCACATGTATAAGCAGCAGTAACAGTCCCACTCACAGAATGTAAGCGATGACCCCGATGGACCAGCAGTCCACTGCTTTACTGTACGGCTTCTGTGCCAGAACCTCAGGAGCTGAAGATCCGAACAAACAGGATCAGACATCAATTCAATTTATCACTTCAGCCCTTTCTAGTAATCATTCCACTTGACCCATATGTAAATTCCCACATGTAAGTAGGGATTTTCCTACCATTGGAGCAAATGAGCTATCACCTTTCAAACCAATTTATTAATTGTTATATCATATAATTAATTTTCTTTTATATTATACACACTTAAAGGTACAATTTGTAAGATATTTGCAGTAAAATATCCAAAAACCACTAGGCTAGTGTTATATATTTTGTCCAGGTGATTACTAACAATATCTCTAATGTTTTCAACTACTTGTAAATCATGAGAAGATCCCCATTCTAAACAGTGACACGGGGCAGTGCAGTCGCCTGTCAATGACATTAGTTACCCTTTGTTTCCGCCTTTACTGACGTAGAAACCACATGTCAACAGTGTCGTGGACAAATGTGGAAGTAGTGTTTAGCGTCCAGCAAACCACTAGCTTGCTTCAAGCAGTTCCTTATTTACTTCTTCTTTCACGTTTTATGGTGGATTGTGTTACTTATTTATGGAACATAATTACTGTTACCGTCTGCCGCTGGTTCTGTCGACAATGACAGCTCCCGTAAACGTAAGCGTACGGGCCAAACAAACGACCCAAGAAAAGTTTGGGACAAGAGGAGAGAAAGAGCGAGGATCAATATCGGTGTTGCATTTTCTAGATGGAGAGAGCTTCGCGACAAACTTCAACTAGAAAGAGATGCTGATCTCGCTTGTGTTTTACTCGACAGGTGAGTTGTTTTGATGCGTATCTTTACAGAAAACGTATGGTATTATAACGATCAACAAGATTAGTATTATGGGGCATACACGCCAGACACGGGGCATTGTGTCTCTAGACCCACGCGAGGACGCGTCTGATCCATAGTCTGATCGCGTCTTTGAATTGACTTTCTATGTAAACTACACTCGCAAATCGTTGAACTCGCGTTTGCTATATATGCCCAATTATTGTGTTAGAAAACAACAAATCCCATCATTCCACGCTCCTTCTTAGTGTCATCAAACCACACGATAGTTATGGTTTTGGTAGTGCGCACTCTAGCCCTCCAGAAACCCAAAGACTAACTCAAACCCAAGAAAGGACCATCATCATCATCATCATCAAATAATTTAATTCATGTGTAACCGGTACAGAAAGTGTTTTGTTAAAACATATGTATTGATCGTTATAATTCTCACAAAATTGTTTTACACATGAACCTGATATGATTGCCTAAGTGTGTTGAGTATGCTTCCCCTTTATTGTGGTGATGTCATCATGAGCCTACATAATTTCCTGTTATGTCCCCTCCTCTTCCTCTTGGCATTGTAATTGCATGGAAGAGGTGGGTTATTTTTGGCTCCTGCTAATCCTTATTAATCTTTATTTTAATTGTTGCTTTTATTTCTATATCTTCATTGCAAATTATGTGTATTATGTTATTTTACTTACCTGTGTGGTTATTTTTGTCATTTTGCCCAATTTAAGTTATATTTGTGTCTTTGGCCTAATGTGGAGATGAAAAGCACATGGTAATTAAATCTACGTCACATTTGTTTTATAGAGCAAGATAAGGGTGATTGTACTCAGAGGCTGTTTTTATTTTGTTTTACATCAGGTATGTTTTCTCTGTATTCTCTTTCCTCTTGGCATTGTAATTGCATGGAAGAGAGCAAGATAAGGGTGATTGTACTCAGAGGCTGTTTTTATTTTGTTTTACATCAGATCTCAGAGTAAAACCCAGCGAAACCGCCGCCTGTTGTCCCGTGTCTGCTTTCACAACGCAGATAAAAGTGATTTTAAAACTGGTGTCGTGAGCCACCGGTTACACATGGAACAAAATTCCATAGGCCTCAATGGTGTGATAAAAATAAATAACCTATTCGTGGGTTATCCCTTACTATTATGTAAATGTTAATGTTGTAAAAAAAGAGATGAGAATACTGGTTGCAGATGCATTTTTTGGATATGTTGCTGCTTGCTCTTCTGTATTCAATAATGCATGTATAACTGGCATAGATACTTCTACCAAGTTTCGGTTGTTCTCTCTTTTTCTGTTTAAATAACCCACATCTAATCTCCCTGACATATACACAGAGTATTCTTTAGAACTGAGTGCCCATAGATCCAGTTTCAACCAGTCATTTCTAAAGCTATGGCTAGTACGACACTTGAAAACTACCAAGAGATAAGAAAAAGAGATAAGGGGGAGAAATAGGTAAGCCTGAAGAATGTTATAAAATAAGTAAAGACTGATGTTACAGTAGATTGAGTTTACACCTAGATTTGAACCACATGTCCAGACATGTCCAAGTTGGTTTATGTATATTACTCTCTTCAATTCAGTTCAGTAGAGTTCAAGTCCTAAAGGCTGAGGTTTCATCCAGATATATACCATATATATACTTCTGCATATGGAGGTGTGTCTTACCTACATATCCAGGAGTGCCACATGCTGTGCTCATCACACTACCTGAACCCTCAATCTTCGACAGGCCAAAATCACTGATCATGATTTTAGAGTCTTCATCCATACTGTAATACAGCAGGTTCTCTGGCTGTGTTAGAAACAGAGACACAAATAGGCGATGAAACACACAAACACACACACACACACACTGAGAAAAGAAAATATGGACTTTTACTGTCACACTTGGTTAGGTGACCAAACATATGCGGACATCTCTCTGTATTCATGTGTCAGCAGAGATATGTTATTAACCAGAGCACGAATCACACTGAACAACTTCACTGAACTACTATAAACAAACCAACTTTGCATACAGACTGTAACCCCAGAAACCATGAAGGGAAGTAACTGGCTGGAAAGTATGTCAACGTATGATGATAAGTGACTGGAGCAAGAATTTAGCCTCAACTATCTTTTTTTTAGAGATTAAATTGTGTCATTTACCGTCAAAAGTGACAGTTAAAAGGTTTATAATGTTACGAAAGATTTCAGTTTCAAATAAATGCTGTCCTTTTGAACTTTCTAATTATCATGAATTAAAAAAATGACAATATGAAGTTTGCAACATCAATACTTGTAAGAAGAAATTTCACATGAGCAGCCAAGCAGCATGTTACAATGATTTCTGAAGCAACGTTTGAAACTGAAAACTGCTTTATCATCTCAGGAATAAATTACATTTTAAAATATAATCCAATAGAAAACACTCACCTTCATTTTCACAATATCACTTTTATTCAGTATTTTGATCAAATAAATGCAGAATATACATGCATATATACACATAGCCTACATGTGTGTGTGTGTGTGTGTGTGTGTGTGTGTGTGTGTGTGTGTGGCAGATATCAAGCACTATGTAATAAGCGGTTTAATAAAATTAAAATACTCAAATAATTTTACATTTTTTACTAGGTGTCTCAAACTCACAGCTCCCAGATGAGAAACAGGGCTCAATGTGATTTAGCGAACCCCTAGGTCATGACTGTCCCAAACGACAATTATTAAAATAAAGTGAATTACAACTCCTCATCTTGACTTTATTCTAAAGTTGAAAACGGGACTGGAGCCATTGATTTAATCCATTTACCTCAAACTACTTTCCTGGTCTCTGAAGGCAAAGGCCCAATTAATTAAAATCAAGAGACCCAATAAGGACTCCTGAATGAAATGATTACGCTCTGTGGATGGGAAGAATTAGATTTAAAACTTGCAGAACAGGTTTCTGACACTCTTTGGTTGAAAATAACTCCTGTAAACTCCTGCTTCATTAGATCTGTTTTGCTCCAGACCGCCTGCCGTCTCACCTTCAGGTCTCTGTGCACGATGCCCATGTCGTGCAGGTACTTCACAGCGTCCAGGATCTGCTGGATGAGCTTACTGGCATCCTTCTCAGTGTAAAATCCTTTTTCCACGATCCTGTCGAAGAGTTCGCCACCGGACACTCTGCAAATGGAAAAACACACCAATGCACATGCTCATTCCCTCTTGGGTATTTTTTTTTTTCTCTAGACAGACTGGCACACAGCAGGATCACAGCAGAACCATATGGTGATGCTGTACTGCATCCCAACCACCAGAGGAAGCTGTTTTACTCTTTTTATGTTGAAAGACTGGGTAGTCCCTCACTCTTTTCCACACATTTAGTTAAGTAAACTTCAGAGATGACTAATTTAAGTTCTGTAGTAAGAGGTTGATTTCATTCCTTAGAAGTGGTAACCGTATCTGTACTAACAGATTGATAATTATTCTCCTGCAATAAAGAAATGAATACCATGGTAATATCCAGGGGTTTAGACATGTAGTATAGTAATGTTATGGTGCTGTTTGAAGTACTTTGGAATACCATGACAGTTCAATGGGATATGAATATGAAAATTACTGGTATATATCAAAGTAGCAATACCATGTGATACCATCACTATGAAATGGTGTCACTATTGTAGTGGTGCTTTTTTAGTAAAGGTGATCTGGGATAAGCCTAACAAAAATGAAAACAAATATAAGGAAGGAAGAGCTTTTCCAACATTCCTAAAACACTCCAGCTTCTTCTATATGAGTGGATTTCATGGAAATGTCAACGTCATATTTCACATACAATAATAATAATAAAAGTTGTATTTTGCATGCAGAAACTTTTACTTTTTTTCTATTTTCTCTTCCAATTATCATTTTTGTAATGCAAAATAAATTAATAAATAGAAGTATTGGGATGAGACATGATCTGCGCATTTCTCTGTGAGATTCGTCCATTTCTTGGATAGAAAAGCCAATGCAGTCTATGTGCACTTCCTCCTAACCTCTCAACACAAACCGTGGGGTTACAGTGAAACTTCACTCAGCAGTGAATGTGTTTTGTCTGTTCATGTGTGTAGGATGAAGGGAATGTTGAAGGTGGGATTTCAGTCAGTGGTATTTGAAGCATCAAGACCGTGGGTGCTAACACACACACACACACACACACACACATAAACGTACATGCAAGCAGAGTTAATCCTGCACCGAGTTGAAAGCCCTGGCAAACTTGGAGTCCTGCTGTCTGCAAGCAGAGCTGCCATCTCCCGGAAAACAGGACAATGAACATCTCTCTCGCTTCCTTTTCTGTCATTCTGTCACCCTTGATCTCTTTGCTAACACAGCTGTTGTGGAAACTGACCCCTTTGCTGTTTCTCTCTCCATCACGCGTCACCCATGATATATTCTGTCTCCATTCTCTATAAACATAACTAACTCTCTCTCTCTACTGACATTTCAGATGGCAGGTGTGAAGACACAGGTGTGAGCATATTTTCCCAGCTCCGTTCAGTGGGCTTATGCACGCGTGTGTATGTGTGTGTGGTTGTTTAGCATTTTCCTTGATTTCTCAGTGGAAAAGACAACAGTGCAGCTCTCTGGCACATAAGTAATTAAAAGAGCTGACACTATGAGGGGCCAAGGGCCAACTTCCAATTCAATACACGGGTGTTTTAATCATTGTCTGTGTGTGCAAATCGAAAGTTTTAAGCTTTTCGAATCAGAGCTGTGAGTGTAAATTTCAACTTACAAATACAAATATTAATATGACAAGTTCTCACATTCAGATTTTCAACCTCTTGGGTTTAGCTACTGATTTACCTCCATATTATTTCAACGGACCGCCCCTCTGCTAGTATTTACCCATATAAGGTCATCTTGCTCTTTCTCTATCAGTAGATCATGAGTTTAGAGAAAATGACAAGAACACCTCTGTTACTCCGGCTTACTCTTGGCATGCTGCTTTGGACACAATAATTGAAGAAACCTACTGTAACCCTTGTGAAAAAGAAGTACAATTTTATATACTTTTAAAAACAGTACTTATTACAGAAATAGCATTCTTTAACATACTATAATTATGTCTGAAATAAATGTAAATGTGTTCAACACTTAATCGCATATTATAGATGATTAAATGAATAATGCATTGTACTTTAAATGTATATTAAGTGTAATAAGAGTGCTTAAGGGGAAAAACTTAAGAGTCTTTTACCCTTTTAACTAGGAATAAAGTGTAGCAGAATTACATATTTACTTCTGTTGTCTTTGAAATATGGTTAAAATGTACTGTGAATGTACTGATAAGCAGTTATGTAAACTAAAATATCCTTTAATGTCCTGTATTTGAATATATATTTGTACTTACACATTTTGTAAAGATGATACTTTGACTTAGTACATATATGCAGTAAAATATACTGCAATAGAGTAATAAGTTGTTTTAGTCAAGTTTTTTAGTTTAAGTATGTTAGTCAACGTATTAATGTAAGTGTACTTTGTTAAAACATGACAAATGCCACTATAGCACACCCTTTACGCTGAGAATGCAACACATTCTTGCACTGAGTTATGGATGAATTCTGAAATATTTTAGAATACAATGCAAGTTGTAATGCCTTTGCAATTTTATTTGTTCTAAGATTTGGCTTTTGGCCTGCATTGAGAAATGAATGAGTTTGAGATAAGAAGCTAAAAACGGCAACCAGCACAAGGCAGCTGCACTATATAACTGAATTGTTTGGAGGTCGCTCACATACTTTGTGTGGAAAGCATGAAAATATGGGATGATAGTAAAGTTAAAATTAATAATCAACCACTCACAGTTGCATGACCAGGTAGAGGTGTGATTTACTCTCAAAGATGTCCTCCAGGGAAACTATGTTGGCATGTTTAATCCTAGGAGAGAAAGACAAAAAAGATATGTTAACCCAGGAATAAGGCAAATATCTAGGCTTACGGCTTAATGCATATTTACTGGTGCTTCAGAAATAAACAATATGAAAGCAACTGTGGCATAAGTTTAAATACCATACAAAAATAATTTTTCATCCCTTGCAAAAAAACTTCATTGTACTTAATGTCGTATTGGAATGCATGTTGTTTCCCACTTGTTGCTACACGTTTGAAACTGTAAGCCGTTTTTGTGGTAAAACGACATGCCTCAAGAACTGAGCATAAAATGTATAGAATCTGAAATATTCCTTTAAGGCACGTAACTGATCCACAACATGCAAATTTATATTTGTGGAGCCAAAAGTGTCATAGAGTGTTATAATTAATTAGTGTTACTGCAGCTTCACAGCTCATACTGACAGCTTTAATCAGTCTGTCTCCACAAGTGCTGATTTGATACCAGATCTCTACTCATCCAGACGAATCTCTGCCATGATGTTCTAGACTGTTAAACTGACCCAGGGATGCCTCATAAATATTTACCAAGGGGATCTGGATTCAGATTTCCTGTTGCCTATAGCCTGAGATGCAGTGTAAATATGAAACTAGGTCTGAGTGCATTGACTACTGAGAAAAACAACGAGAGGAAAACCAGAGCGAGGGGGAGGGAGAGAGCTCTCATCTGTTCCCATCGCATTCCTCATGCCTATTACAAACACAGTGCAAGACATGTTACTAACAACAACATAATGTTACATTTCCAGAGCAGCTGGCACAGCGTGGCACTTGTAGAGAGAAGGCAATGGGCAAACATATCTCACAAAAGAGTTTCATCTTTCATTTAATCGGAATATTTTCCCTGCCCATGTTCTTCTCCTTGGGGATCTCAAAACATTCTTCAAATAAAAAGTTCAGATCCATTGACCACAACAGTGCTGAATCCCTTTTTTTAAATGTATTTTAAGCAAAATAGTATTTGAAAATTAGATAAGACAAAGTACAAAACTTTTTTAATGTAATGTTTCCCGGTAAGAAACAACCAATCAGAGCTGCGGTCCGTAACTTTTTGTTTTAAAAATTTACAAATACATATAATAAGCGAGTACACACACATTTTCCAAACCGTGTTTTTAGCTTGTCCTGAATCACTAGAGTGCACCTATAATAAGTGTTTATATTCGGACTATTTTAGATTGCTTCGGGGGTGCCGCGGTGGAGTAATCTAGTACCTTTGTGATTCTTCATAGACATAAACAGAGAGAAGTAGTTCCGGCTACGATGTTCTTCCGCAAGACGCAAGCAGTTCTGTTCATTAACCGTTAGAGCGTCAAAAGTTACCGACTGCAGCTTTAATGCGTAGTAAACTCTTTAAGAAATGGCCTCATCAGTGCAGGAAGCAGTGAACACTGCGTAGGAACCCTGAGAACCAGAATGCAGCGTGTGACATATTGTACAGACTGTACGTCCCTCCCACACAGCCTTGTGTTCATTCAAATGAAATATGCTGTCTGTTCTCACTAGTCTACGAGAGGCTTGATTCTGTATTAATCTAGTGCATAGTAAATAAGAGTAAAAGGATAATGTATAAAATAATGTCAGGACCCCTGAGTCTCGTTCTTCACTGCCCCAACAACAGTCAACAGCCCAGCTGATTTTCATTGACTGGATGAGTGCTGTGTGACATGTGTGGGCTCTAATTGAGCCAAACAGTGGAATCCCACACACCTCCCCACTCACCATACGACACGACAGAAGCACCTGAATGAGTCACCGAGTCTCTCTTCCACTCGTTCTCATTCTTTCTCTCCTGTCAGCAGCACATACACTCCCCCACTGCCCTTCTCGCCTCTCCGTTCAGACAAAGTGGTGGCCTCGTTTTTGCCTTCTTCTAAACTACACACCACTCAGACCCACACAGCCGTGGGCAGTCAAGAGATGCTACGATCCCAAAGCAAGGTTATTATTCTTAATGAATTTGAGTATTGATTTACACTCTATCTTCAGGTGTCAAAAAACCCCAGAGGATCCACTGGTGAGTAAGTGATGTTTTCCAAATCGGTCCAGATGAAGAAAGTGATTGATTGATTGATTGATTGACATTTTAAGCAATGTTGTATTTTTTGGGGTGAAGTATTTCTTTAATAAACATCAAACATACTTTCTATAAGTTAAGGTGTTAAGGTTTGTTTTAGGGTTAGTTGCTTGTAATAAAGCATCATTTACCATTACTATAGTAAGTAAAAGTAACGTGTAACAAGGACACCGTAAAATAAACTTTTACTTAGAATTGTTTAATTAAACCCAAAATAAATTGTATAGATTCAGTGCCATGAACTTAGCAGACTTTGACAGATCCAGACTAGTTTTAAGATTTAAGCCGATGAATCATAAATCCCCCAGAGATGCCAGAATGATGGTATCACAGTTCACTTATGAATGTAGAAGCCATTATACATTCTGACCTCATTTCATTACTCACAAGCACGGTTTACACTTTGAACTTAAATTGTAATGGTAATGATTTAGCATGGTGCTTTTTTGGTACAGTACATGTGACCAAAGACAAATGGAACCATTTGAGGTGATATGTTTTTGAAACATAAAAAACTAGAGGCTATCATAATATCTGATTTTACTATATTATTATAGTGGCCAAAAGGATTCATAATAATATGATATTATAATGATATCACATGACATTATAGCAATATTTAAAGGAATATCAATTAAAATTAATTAATACATAAATAAAGCTATAAAATGTATCTATAATTAATTTGTTTATTTTGTTTCTGTCCTTTTAGGGCCAATTAATTGCACTTGAAAACCAACACATCCACTATGCTGGAGTGACAACCAGATAATTAAAAATAATGTGTAGTATTAACTTGATAATATTTCATTTATTTAAATATCATACCATCAGCATTGGTACACTGCGACGCCCCAATACAAACAAAATAAAAAATGATCTATGAATAGTTAAAACCAACTGAAATTGAAAACCAAATTACAAAATAAAATAAAAAGAAGACTATTAAAAATGTTCCCTGTTTTAATGCACATTAATGCACAGATCTTGCACTTGCTGACAGCAGATATAAGCATGGCCCAGAATGTCCTGAGCTCATGTGTGAGCAGTAAGGTCAGTAAGCATGTCTTTCCTTGAGGACACCCTGTCGGATTCAGTGACATAATCTGGATGTCCTACACAATGCTGACTTCACAATCCTGCAGCTCCATCTCTGTGGGTGACAGACTGGGGGACGAAGGACAGCTAATCTGTTTAGTTGAGCTGAACTACTAGAGCTGCCTTGCTGTCTATATGCACTTCATGGGCAGCTGCCTTCTTAGACATCGTGCTGACTAAAACAGAATCTCATACAGGAGTATTTAAAATGATCAACGTAAGCAGCAACTTTACAAATCGTACAAATAACACACTCACAAGAAGCATCTGGAAGACTTGGCTCATTCGACTCTATTCCTGTAGAGTTGGTGTTGACATGTTGCTGAGCTAATGACATGTGGAAAATCCAAATGAATCCAATCCACTTCTTTTATTGATCTTATTGTGAAAGATTAATTTATTTTTTTCTAATCAAAATCCAGTCTTCCAGTGAAATTACATTCTTTTGATGTATGCCAAACGTCTCAAATCATCCATTATACTTAAACCCTGCATCATTTTTACTACTGATTCCATCAACAACAACCTTATATATTTATTATTTTTAGATATTCATTTCACTTGGATACACAGCTGCATTCAAGAGACATGCTGGAAAGATCTACAAGATGTTCGAGTTAAACGCACATGAACGCCACCACAAACGTGAGAGTGTCAACGAAAAAAAAATAATCACTCAGGATGCAATGGAAGTGTATTGATTGTATGTATTGATAGTAAATTTGCTGAAAGTAATGTAATTAATATTTGTTTTGCTATTTACAATAAAACTACCGTATTTTTCGGACTATAAGTCGCACCTAAGTATAAGTCCCATCAGTCCAAAAATACGTCATGATGAGGAAAAAAATATATATAAGACACACCGGACTATAAGTCGCATTTATTTAGAACCAAGAACCAAGAGAAAACATTACCGTCTACAGCCGCGAGAGGGCGCTCTATGTTTTTAGTGTAGACTACAGGAGCAATGAGTAGCATAGAGCGCCCTCTGGCGGCTGGAGACGGTAATGTTTTCTCTTGGTTCATTTCTCTTGGTTCATGTCAAATAAATTTTGATAAATAAGTCGAACCTGACTATAAGCCGCAGGACCAGCCAAACTATGAAAAAAAGTGCGACTTATAGTCCGGAAAATATGGTACATACTTTTTGTGTTGAATGCTAATAAAAGTCATAATATTTCATGACATTGCATGGATTGCAAGGATTTATTTTATTTCCGGACTTCTCTTTAGAGTTTTCACCAGTCATTTTGTCTGTATAAAGCCAGCCCCTTTCTTACAATCGACTGCAAGCTCACATTGAAATTTGCCTCCATCCAATCAACATCTAATGGACAGAACCAAGTTACTGCCCTACATCTGTCACAGTACGGATGAAAAGATCTGTCACTACTTCCATTTATTTGCAACCGTAATAAGCATAAAAACGCACATCACACACAAATACTTTAAGAACAGCCCTCACGTTGAAACCAATGATGCCTTAGATTTCTTTCTAAGAAGGTCAGCTCATTAGGTTTTTCAACAGAGTTAAATAAATGAATGAGGAAAGAGTCACGTTTTTAAAACCCTAGTTTAAGGCCCTTTCACTGGTGCCAGCAGATATTGTTTAGAAATGTGACTTTGCAGCAGACTGTGAGTGCTTCCTCATTCTCTCTGTGAACGCTGTGCCTCTCTGCCTGTGGTAACCCGGGCAACCCAGACACTAAAAATAGCGTCAGCTGCTCCGGCTTCAGTCATTTTCACAGAGCTTTATGATTCCAGAGGTTTTTAAACACAAGATTCTTAAGACACGCACAAATCACTTACTGTCCTCTCACCCTGAGATAGCACGGCTGTTACACATAGATGAAGAATGTCATGGACTTTACAACTGTGGGCCTCACCTACAGCTAGTTGGTGGTGATATTTAATGTGAGTGTGTGTGTCATATACATCCATAAGTGAACTGAAACAGCTGTTTTAATGACTTACTTGTGGAGCACGGCAATCTCATTTTCAATGCTGCTCCCCTTCCCCTCCAGAGCTTTTTTCACGATGCATTTTATCGCCACTAGTTTTCTCGTCCTCTTCTCTTCTGCAAGCATCACCTCAGAAAAAGCCCCTCTGTAAGACATGATGCAAATAATCAATTAGAATTACATAAAACCAGGGATCCATGAAGGTCCTACAGGGACAGATATACGTACCATTTAGACAATAAATATCATATACTTTTAATAACATTTTCTGACTGTTTGAATAAACATTAACTAGAGATTAAGAAATTAAATATGTAATTAACGTAATAATATGAAAGCTGTCATTAATTTAATTTTTTATTTAAGTTAGTGTTGAGAAAATCTAGTTTTTTTAATCTTGGGGTCACTGGCTAAGAGTCATTTTTCGATACTTGAAAAACAAATGAAATAAAAGGTAAATAATACATTACTAAACTATTTAGCATTTGTATAACATTAATAAATGAAAATTGAAATCATAACTGAAATCAATAAGTACCAAAATTATTAAAATTAAATCTGAAATGAAATAAAGCTACATAGATGGAAATCTATGAAAATCTAAAAAAAGCACATAGCGAAGTTAGTAAACCTTCAGCTAAAATTAAAATATAGACCTTAATTTAAAACAATAATAAATACCATAACTGGCATATAAATTATACCAAATAACACTGATTCCTGGGTCAGAAAAGTTGGAAATCCCCAAAACATTAAGGCAAATACCTATGGCAAAATTCCTAAAATTCCATGCTGCTGGGAAAGCTCTCTAGCCATTTAACTTTTAATGGGAATGCCATATCTTTCCAGTGAAAGTCACAGATGGTTTAATCTTGACACAGATATACTTGTCACAACAAGACCTAACAAGATAATGCATGGTACAATGGTAAGCAATAAAACTGTTCCCATGAACATTTGCATTCTTATCTAAATCAGCTGTGAATGAGACAATAATATTTAGCTTCTATTTCTGTGGCCCTGTACACAAAGAAAATCCATTGGCTCTTAGGGTCTCCATATCACTGAACATTTAACCATTATAGCTATTGGATCAGTGAAAGCGAAGGAAACCAGGAAGCAGATGTTAACAGTATTCCACTGAAGTGATAACAACACAGGCAGCAGTTTCTCAAGAAGAGTTTAAGGATCCAGTTGAAGTATGTAAATTAAGGTGACCAGATTTCTGAAATGAAAACCGGGGACATTACCTAGTTCAGTGGTCAAAATATCGCTAAAATATCTCACTTGTGATTGACTACAAATCAAAAACAGGGTAAATTTACTTTTGTATGATTTTATTTTCATTTTTTTTTTTGGGGGGGGGGGGGGGGGTCCATATATTAAAAACATAATTAAGAGGTGGTACTTCTTCAAAGTTCCGGAACTTTTGGGGGCGGGGCCTGGGCGCTAAACATCCTTATTGGTTTAGTTCACGCAGTATTGTGATTTCAACCACCATTTAGGTGAGAATGAAGCTGTTTAGAACTCAAATCTGCTGTTTATTTATAACGGCGCCTATTTAAGAATGTGTTTCACCGATTTCAGTCTCTACTCGGCTAGACCTTCTGATGTCTCTTTAGTGGTTAAACAAAAAATATCATTCATTTTGGGTAAATCTAACAGGTAATCTTTGGTCTGTATTCAACTTATCTATATGTTAAAATGGAGTCAGTTGATATAATATTTGATAGAATATTTCGTTTCATTGTAATGGCTGTATACACATTTCCCTGAACTCGAAACGAAAGGAGGCAGTGGTATTTTATATCCTTTTTAGTTTTACTGTAAATATACAGAGAGGACAATTGCAGTATTCAAGACGAGCTGACTGATGTTATCAAGTACGGTGCTGTTTGCAGTTTTACCGGATTCGTGTCATCGCGAACATCACACTCCCAAGTCGAATGCGCAAAGTCCGAACTACCAAGGATGCACGTCCAAAATCAGCGTACTTAGTATTGAGAAATGCACACAGACCTACGTCACCAGACTATTTGCCTACTCTTCCCGGTACTTTAGACCGCGGTGGAAACCCAGAAAGCAACAGGTCTGGGGGAAAAATAGTTCCTTGGGAAAAAAGTTCCTGGTACAATTGTTTGGGGGAATTTCGGTGGAAACGCGGCACAAATAATCAGATGTAAATAATCACAAACATACTGTACTTTTGCCAGCTGGCTAGATTGGTGGGGCTTTTACAGTGTGTTTGGGGACATATACGGGGACAGTTGTGGACAGAAAACGGGGACGTCTGGTCACCCTAAATGCTTCTCTCTGATTCAGACAAAAACACTGATTCATTCAGGAAAAAAACTACATTAGCATGTGGTGGTCAGAGACACATTATATGTAACTCTGCATTGGCTGGATATATTTTAACTCAGAATTTCAGAACGTTTAATCTTCTGATGGTAAGACCATAAGTCATGGAATATGTGTTTTGAATGAATCATTAGTCAATGATTCGATGAACCATTCAAAGTCATTTGAATAGATCCTGAATGATTCAGCCATCTGAGCAAATCGGTTGAATGAATGACTTAACGGCTCACTTATCAATCCAGTGGCTTGTTTTAAATTTAAAAGTATAATTTCATATTTCTATATTTAGAATGTTATATTTAAAACATGAATCTTATTACAATTCATCTGCAGTTGTTTCAGTTGTCTTTATACAATTACATGCAAAGGTTCATGCAGTCACAAGACACGATTTGAACAGAAGATCCGTGATCAGGCCTAAAAGCTCTGATATCATCAGTAAACCACCCAGCCTGTTCAATATTTGAGAAAGGAATGAAGATTAAGAGTAAACTCGTTATTAAACAGGATGTGATTACAGCTCCTCAGCAAGCACAGATCCGGCCAGGCCAACTTATCCCAGAGAGCTCAGCACAGACATGGAGGACAAACAGTGATATGATACACAGTTAAGCCTGCATGCGTATGTGTGTCCTCAGCACATGACAGGACAGGAGAAAACTGCGGGCTAAACGGTCCACGCTGAGCCTATGAGGACATAACAGGACATATCCCATCAGCCCATGCACTTGCTCATATATAGCAATGCCACACTAGTGCTGACACACAACTGAACATGATGGTGCACAGATATTCATACGACGAGTGTGAAACAGCAGACATCATGTGATGTGCAGCGCTGTGGCCTCATCAAACTCAATATGGTTCAACATCTGCTATCAGTTGCTCTGTTGCAAAGAAATTAGACACTAACACATACAAACTAATCTAACACGTGTCGGATTGCAAATGTAGAATTGTAACAGGAAGTTTCAGTAAAGTGAGAAAAAATGTGACATCTAAAAATATTTGCAGATGTCACATATTTTTTTTTTTACTAGTATGACGACTAGTAAAACGACTAGTATTAAAAGCGTAGTAAACATGGCTAAAATAATTTCATATGACAGGAAACAGAAAACTATAATATTTAAATACAATTACAGAAAAGTCATAAAAGAAATGATGCAAGCAACTAACCCTGAAACAAACATGAACCTTAACCTTATTAGAAAATATTTGATATTACTTAATTAATTATTGTTCCTGTAGCTCAACTGGTAGAGCATTGTGTTAGCAAGCAAGCTAGCGCAAGGTTGGGGGTTCGATTTCCCGGGAACACATGATAGCTAATAATTGATAGCCTGAATGCACTGTAAGTCGCTTTTGATAAAAGCGTCTGCTAAATGCATTAAGTTGGCTTGAGAAAGCCAACTTACTAATATTTACTGTATAATTACACATAATTACTTACGTGTAATTATACAGTAACACGGACACCTTAAAATAAAGTGTAATACAAAATTGTATTATCCCTATTTAATATTCCTTGAGTGCAACGGCTCACAAAATCGCCAACCGACGTCCCGGAGCTGTTGTGTCTTCCAGTCAGGCTATCAGAACGTCTCTTAACATTTTAATAAATTAGTTTAAGGCCAGAAATAGTCTTAAATACCTTAAATGGTATAAGAAAAGTCTTAATTATGATTTCAAGAGGCAAAGATAAAAATTTCTGATATGGCTGGATTAAACCCCATAAGGCTAAAATTTCACTTAATAAATGGCCGATGAGTGCGGAACGTTTCAAAGTCAATCTCAGTCAGTCTCTGAAGGGAACAGACTGTCTTCAGCAAAGTTGCATTTTCATTTCATCCTTCCCATAATGCCTGATTAAGTAGTGCAGCGCTGCTTTGAGTACTGCGCTTACTGAGGAAACTACTATATTTTTGCTGTTCCAAAAGCCGACCTAGTGGTAAAGAATTAATTTGCATTTTCAATAAGCCTTTCTGCTGTTTTATTTTATTTTATGAGTCAATTTATCCATTTGACTTATACCTTTTCTTAAATATTTTTTAAAGGCTGAAAAGTAATGCGTATAATTTTATAAGACTTTTATACAGTTTCTGTAAATCATGTTAGTTTACAGATTAATATGTTTCCTTAGACATCGCCATACCACGCTCATACAGTGTTCATTTTAATTAAAAAGGATTAGGGCTGGGACAACGTCTCGAGGTCATCGATGACGTCGACGCAAAAAATACGTTGATGCAAAATATGCGCATCGATTCGTCGACCTGTTTTTATTTCTCTAAAAAACATTTGCAAAACGTTTACCTTATTTGCGCTGAATATACGCGATGGCCGGATCAACATTCTGTCCAACGTTATAAAACCAATCCAGGGGTTTTTCTGCATTGATCTTTTTTTTTGGCGGCTGTCAAAGCCTTATTTGATCGGCGAGTGATGTAGAATAGAATGACTACTGCGCCTGACAGGGCACGTACGAGAGAGAGCCCCTGCTTTTTTGGGGCTAGTTAAATTTATTCCGGGATAGCAAAATCTGAAGAGTGCCTGTCTGAAGGTCTACCCCAGGGATTTTGACATTTTGTGAGTGTGTCTATGCTAGGGTATTGTTTGGTTGTAGGGTGTTCTACAGGGTTGCTAGTGGATTGCTTACTGGTCCAAGTCTTCAGAGCCCATAAGAATGATTAATAGTAATAGTGATCCTTCCCTTCAGTAAGAGCAACAGTTCAGAGCTGGGAATTGTGGGATGTTTGCAAAGCGGCACATTCTTCTCCGGTCAGAGAGACAAGAGTACGGCCGTCTGGTGGAAGCAGGGAATGTGGACTAGATTATGACACAGGCCAGTCTATTGTGGCTTCCTGATTATAGTTTCTGAATGACGCAGAGGACAGAGAAAGGCTCTCTGGGGGCACAGATGGACTCCAAAACATGATCTTGAATTATATGATCTGTTATGCCTGACAGACTGTAATCTTGATCAATGCTACACATAATTCATGTTGCCAATGTCAGTCATGCTTTTAACTTTTGATTTGACTGAGCATTTAAAAAATATTTTTCAGTATTGGAAAAACCGAATTGAAGTGAATTATGTTTCTGCCTACTATCCGGAACAGTCACTGACATCTTTGGGAGAACTCTATAATACTGACACATTCTCTCTCCCTTCTCTTCTCTTTCCTTTCATTATAAGCACTCTTTCCCATTAATATACTGTCTATTTCTCTCTCTTTCTTTCTCATGTTCCATCAACAAAAGTTTGTTAGTATTTTATCATATCTCTTCCTGGATTTGGCTGCTGGAGAAATTGTGGTTTCCCTGAGAGGAAACAAGAGGTCAGGAGAAGCGCAGGGGGGGGAGCAACTTCCAGCCTGTGTTACATGACTCTTACATCTCACTGTAGAAGGAAAATACTTTTTGGGAAGAAATTTAAAGGAACAGTTCAATGAATAGTTGTATATTCCACAGTAGTGAGCTGTGCATCACTGCAACCAGATCATTAAGACCTCTTTTGTGAACCAGATCAATTAATTCTTGAATAGATTGGTCCGTTTCATTACAAAATGTAAAAATACTCATTTTTTGGGGGGAGGGGGGAGGGGGGAGTCTAAGTACATGGAAAAGGTTGTCCGGTATATTATTAAAGATTTCTTCAAGTTAAATTAGAGCACTGAGGCAAACAAATTTCACGGGGGTGTGACATTCTTTAGAAAACTATTAATCCAATCTAATTAGATACTATAAACAAATTAATAATTCATCTCTCACCACATGACATCTCGCTTCCTGAGGCAGTGCTCAGCCTAAATTCCGTTCAGTTGAGTGCAGGTCCCACAGACTCGACACAGAACCGACACTTGTGCTGATTGCATTATGTAACGTTCCCCAAAATAAACAAAAAGCAGGTGCAGCTTTTGTGCTGGAGGCCAGACTGAATTGTGTGAATCAAGTCAGATGGCCCACTGTTTCTGGACAGATGCCATATATCTCGGTTTAGTTCAGGTTAACCTTAATAGCTGCTTAAGAGTCTGTGTGAAATCAGCTGATCTGAGAACAGCATTGTGCATTTTACATTTTTACAGCATGATCTGGATTGGGACATAAGGCAGGCTGATCCAAAGCATTCCATATTGGTGATTTGGTTCTTCACTGTGTTTTTGGATGAACCAGTTATTTACAGTGCAATGAAGTAGGGACTTCCTGGATAAACATGATGCATTAATTCCTAAAAATGTTAACCGGTAAACAACCAACCATTTAAATGCCCAAATCAAAAAATATATATTTTTAATTATGTTTTTCACTAAAATATTTTAGTACTATTTATATACTATTTTGATATTTATTAATATTTTGAATCAACTTTATTTTTTATTCATCCTATCACTGAGCAGTCTACTGTTCACTTTATATGCACAAATACACAATGCAGCAATCCATTAGGAATAGAGCTGCTATGAAAACATAAAAGCAGACTGTTGAGTTAGTGTATTTGTCTCAACCCTGCACTCTTCGAAAATACAAAACTAAAGAACAGTGGTCTGAAAAATCCAGAAGCACAATAAAAGCAGTTCTCTTTAGGGTTATAAAATGCTATTCACTATATGGGCCTATGCCTTACCTATTCCCTTAGGTCATTGCTATAGTGTTGCTGTACACATACAGTACTTCTGGCATACATATGATGTCAACAGTTTTACTAGGCATGTGATTCACAGAAGTCATATAGTGGATGAGCACTATAATTTGGTTGATCAGGGTCACACATACATTCACAAACAGCAGCACTGATTGATCCTCGGGATATTTTTGTTTCCAAAACAGGAGATGGGACCTCACACCTGGCCGTCAGCCGAGCCCGGAGGTTAGCCTGCAGACACTACCATTAAACATGAACAGACAATATCTGTTATGATTAGACTGGACGAACAGCAAAGAAGAGGGGAGACGATAAAAGTGAGTTCCAGATGTTATTTGTACAATGTAGAAGGAGAACACTATTTGTAGGGGCCTTTTATGAAGTGTATATATGACGTTCAGATGAAAGGAAGTTGTTTCATTGTTGAGATCACATTAGCAAGTTTTTCACATGATCAAGTTTTAGAATAGAAAAAAGACTTGGACTATATTTAACACAAATGACCTATGCATAACAATAGGATAATGTATTAGCTCTGTTCCACAAACTAGCAAACTGCCTTGCTAGCTGTCTACATCAGCAGCTGCCTTTTAAGCACTTTTGCATTGCACTATGCTGCTTTTCTATTGTTTTTCTGTATAAAGGTGCTAGATGGACACATTTGAGCGCTGCACTAGCATTTTGTGTCTTTTACAGCACCTCAGGCGTGAGATATTGTCTAAAAATGTGGTGCTAAAGTAAAAAGGTTAACTACCCTGCATTTTTTTTAACGCACAAACACATTCTGTGTGAACATCCCCAAATTGATCTGATGAACTCTATGCAGCATCTTCAAATGCCACACAAACGTGTTCTGCATAAAACACCCAAATCACTACTGATTTTGACGTTAGCATGTTGCTAAGCTAGAAGCACGATAAGAAGCATAACTGTATTTACACACATATTGAGTTATAGTAAATTTTAGTTAGATAAAACTTTTTTTCCATTAATACTTGATATTAATACATGAATACAGTACTATTATTAATACATTAATCCCAGATCCCTGCTGAAAAAAACAGCATATGATAAGTAAGGTATGTTTTGATGCTGGGATGCTGGTTTATGCTGGTCCTTTGCCAGGAAAAGACCAGTATAAACCAGCAAAGGACCAGCATAAACCAGCAAAGGACCAGCATAAACCAACAAAGGACCATCTTAAACCAGCAAAGGGCCAGCTTAAACCAGCAAAGGACAAGCTTAAACCAACAAAGGACCATCTTAAACCAGCAAAGGACCAGCATAAACCAGCAAAGGACCAGCATAAACCAGCAAAGGACCAGCTTAAACCAGCAAAGGACCAGCATAAACCAGCAAAGGACCAGCATAAACCAGCAAAGGACCAGCTTAAACCAGCAAAGGACCAGCATAAACCAGCAAAGGACCAGCTTAAACCAGCAAAGGACCAGCATAAACCAGCAAAGGACCAGCTTAAACCAACAAAGGACCATCTTAAACCAGCAAAGGACCAGCATAAACCAGCAAAGGACCAGCTTAAACCAGCAAAGGACCAGCTTAAACCAACAAAGGACCAGCTTAAACCAACAAAGGACCAGCATAAACCAGCAAAGGACCATCTTAAACCAGTAAAGGACCAGCTTAAACAAACAAAGGACCATCTTAAACCAAGAAAGGAACAGCATAAACCAGCAAAGGACCAGCTTAAACCAGCAAAGGACCATCTTAAACCAGCAAAGGACCAGCTTAACCAGCAAAGGACCAGCATAAACCAGCAAAGGACCATCTTAAACCAACAAAGGACCAGCATAAACCAGCAAAGGACCATCTTAAACCAGCAAAGGACCAGCATAAACAAACAAAGGACCATCTTAAACCAGCAAAGGACCAGCTTAAACCAGAAAAGGGCCAGCATAAACCAGCATCTAAACAGCAGCATATGCAGTTTCTTTTCAACAGGGATAGCACGCGTACGTCTGCAAGATATATTCATTAAAGATCGCTTCATCTGGAAAGCATCTTCTGTGTACAAACATCTTTAAGATGCCAGTTTTACACACACACATTCTAAATCATAAACATCTTAAAGACATTTTCTAGATGTCTATATAACATCTAATAGGAGACATCTTATAGACATACTGCAGATGTTCAAACATCTTGCAGATGTAAATGCAGCCATCAAATAGATGTTTCTGTGATATATGTGTGCTATCAGGGAATAATGGTACTGAATATGAAACGGTTGGTCTTCTGCTTTTCTATTTTTTTTTCCCCAAATGCAATAAAAGAGATTCCAAACCAAAACGGTGTTCTCTCGCTGAGTAATTTATTCTGAGCGCCTTTTCTCTCTGTGTAATGAAACATAAACAGACAAGCATAATCATCAGCGGTAATGAGTCTGTCCTGCCTTTCCTCTCTAATGGCGTCGTGCAGATGAACCTGAATATCTGCCGCGATTTCAACATCATTTATGTATGGCATCAGCTGACGATGTGCATACTGTGATTGTTACATTTCATTACGATGTACAATCACAGAAAGTTTCATTTACCTCAGGAAAGTCATTCAATATCCAGAGGGAAAAAAGCATTTTGCTTGATATCTACAGCATATTACATATTCATTATATTTTTACATAAAGTGTTATTTTTAAATATTTGAACGTTATTCATTAAATAAATGTATTTATTGACTGATTATTAAATAAACGTTATTTTCCGTTTTCAGCTAAATGAAAACTTTAATTTTGCTATTGGTGTCTGAGTAAAATAATAATAATAATAATTTTGAGTGTATGACATATCACATAATGCATTTAAGACGTACTGTTCTTAAAATAGAGCCCCTAAAGATAAGAGTAGTGGGTGGGGTGGGAATGGCAGATAATGAAGAATGCACTGTAGTCTCTGCCAATCATCACTTGTGGGGGGAAAGGGCACAGAAGAGCTGAAACATTTTTCCTGTGAAAGTCTAACTTGATTAAGAGCTCCTCACCTTCATGAATGGATCTGTTTGTCCAAGATGGGCACACCTGATAGAGGGAATGGATGGTGATGCAATGACTGGTGGAGCAGATTAATGTGCCTGGGGGATGTGGAGATATGAGCGACAGGAATCAGGAGATTAACCTTTCATTCCTGGCATAATCGCTGCCAAAGACACTCCCCTCGATTCCACTAAATATGTGTGTGTGTGTGAATGGATGGAAAACTGTGGCAATGCCACTGAGAGTGTATTTGTGTGTTTTGGGGTGTATATGCGTGCAAATGTGTGTGTGCACAAGGATTGGTGATTCAATAATAAATGCACAGGGACACCTTGTGGTGTTTACCAGCCTGGTAGAGACACCTGCTCTCTCTCGCTCTCTCTCTCTCACACACACACACACACTTTTATTTACCACTCACAATTCTACTAGCACATAGCAAATAATTCAAACTAAGCAGTACTACCTGTTTAAAATAAAATAAAATAAAAAGTTAAAATATAGCTGCAAGCAGCAATCACGGGGCCAAGCATTCCAGCGGCAACATCAGGAGCTAAGCATATGTAGCATCAGACCAAATGCAACAATGAATAATGAAATTAATAATTGCATGATTGTAATTGAAATGGCTGAAAATTGTTAATAAAAGTTCCACAGCGAGGAGCTAAGCATGGCATGGAGCATCAGACCAAATTTAACGAGTGAGAAAAGCAATTATTGGAAGAGTGTAATTGAAACAGCCAGTAAAACTCCAGTAAAATGATGCATTAACATTTTTGGAAAATAGGTGGCGCTGTAATCAAATCGCTTTGTTGTGTTCTGTGGGAGGTGACAATGTTGTGGGCAATTTCTTTCAAAATACTTACAGACCTTTAGGGCAATGAGTCGAACATGCCCACCGAGTTTCGTTCTGATCGACTTCCATTAACCTTGTCAAATAGGTGCTTAAAGTTGTTTGGCCAATGGCGGCCATGTTTTTATAAGATAAGTGAAATTCCTCATAGAGCACTTGTGCCACATTGGGCCATATCAATTTTCAAGTTGATTGGATCAACGGTTGCTTAGTTATAGCCATTTGATTTTTTTTCATCCTGTAGTGCCACCAAGTGGCAGATATGGAAAAAAAATAATAATTTGACTTAAGTTTTTGTTCATGCATATGAGTTCTGAGTTTGGTGAAGATATCTCATTTTGTTCCCGAGTTATAGCCTTTTTCGTAAAATTGGTCCGCGAATTTGAATGTTTTGGGTCACCTGGTTTTTTGTTCAGTCTTGATCAAACCACTGCAATAATATTCTCTGGACTCTCTAGATCAATAATTTTCAAAAATATGTTGCATTTTGTCCTTTGGTTAGCTATAAGAGGTCATTTAGGAAAGGGCCGTGGCCACATGTAACCTAAAGCCTATGAAACTGAAACAAAAACTCAAAACTTTATGAAACTTGGTTATAACATGTGAAAGATGACCCACCAAGCATGCAAAGTTTCATTAAGATCAGAAAATAGCTAGTGCTATAACCGGTAAAAATGGCCTAAAAAACAAAAGATTTCTGTTGTGAATGGCATTAAACTGCAAAAAAAAAAGGGGGTAATATAATCACACATGCATTAGATCTGTATTTTTTCTAAACAATCATGCAAAATTTAACAGAGATTAGGTAAAAAAGAACACTGTAATATTTATAAAGCTTCAAAACCCAGTGTTGAATAAAAAATTGCAATTATAACCACTAGATGTCACCGGAAGACCACTAATGAGCTCACTAAAGACTAAAACATTACAGTTTATGGGCTTGTTGAGGGATTCATCTAGAAAAAATGTATATTACTATTATTTAATATTACTGTTCAAGCATTTCAGATCACATTGAGTCAAAGTTTACCAATTTATTCATACAGATATATCTAATGTTTATAATTATGGCAGATTATGATTGCAATGAAACCTGAAAAATGACACAGAAGCCCATAAAAACAGAAGACTTGCAATAGGTTTTATCACCCATCATTTATTTTAATTATCTATATATATAACAAAATGTGTGCATCTGTGTGTGGGTTTAAGCATGCTTATTGAGTATTAATATAGTAGTTTAAACATTCATGTTTGTGTGTGTCTGTAATTCTGTTCTATTCTTTTACTGTCAGCCATATCTAGGTTATTTAAAATCAGTGCAGTACTATTATCTAGACTGTGAAATTATACATAAATTGCGTATGCTTCTTTGGAATGAAATTAAGACAACATATAACAGTTATAAAGGTTAAAGAGACAGTGTTGTATGATAAATTGCATTTACGACCACTAGATGTCACTGGAAGACCACTAATGGGCTTTGCAGAGATATAGCCTCAGACTCATTTTGTGAAGATGCCTGACATCTGAAGCAGCGCTGTACAAAAACGGTTTCGTCTATTGACACGAAATCCATAACTTTTTGTCAGCACGGTCTGAAGATGATCTGATTCAATTTTGGTGAAAATCAGACAAACGGTTGAGGATGAGTTTAAAAAAAAAGGTTTTCAACATGAATCAAAATGGCGGACAGGAAGTTTTGCTTAATATGACATAATTGGTATGCATGTTGTCGGCATGTCCCAAGGAACATTTTGAGACATGTTTCATGATAATAGGCTAATGCAATCAAAAGTTATTAGCATTATTGGAAATGTAATAATTAGCTGTTATTGATTGGTTTATTACTCTTGACCAATAGGTGGCGCTGTGACCAAAATGATGTGGCGTGGTCAATGTGATGTGACAATGTCACATATTAAGTTTTGTGTAAATATCTCCAACCTTTGCAGAGATACAGCCTCAGATGCAGTTTGGCATCTTTCCAGCAAATTCGTTGGTACGCTAATTGAAAACGGTTACGTGTATCGACACAAATTCCATAACTTTTTGCCAGCATGGTCTGAAGATGATCCAAATCAAATTTGGTGAAAATCTGAGCAACGGTCTAGGAGGAGTTCGAAAAAGTAGGTTTTCAACATGAATCAAAATGGCGGACAGGAAATTTTGCCAAAATTGACAAATGGGGTATCGGTGTTCTCGGCATGACCCAAGGAATCTATCAACATCAGCTTTGTTACAATAGGCTAATGTATGCAAAAGTTATTAGCATTTTTCGAAAAAATCGTTATAACTATTGACCACAAGGTGGCGCTGCCCCCAATTTTTTTGTGTACATTCAGGGCATGGAGCCGGACATTTTTGTAATTATTTGCGAAACGATACGGAACTTCATTCTTAAGATACAGCAATTTACAACTAAATCCAAAATGGCTGACGCCCAAAATGGCCGAATTGGGAAAATTCGGTATCATTCGACTCGGAATGATGCACTGAATCTAAAGACACCACTTTTGTGATTTTTGGCAAAACCGTTCAGAAGTTATGAGCAAAAACATGCATTTTTCATATCTCCTGACCACTAGGGGGCACAGCGCCGAAACACTGCAGGTAGTCCCAGGGAATGGTTGTTATAAGACCCACCAAGATTGGTCTCAATAGGCCAAACCGTTGCGGAGATATAGCCTCACGTTCACGTTTGCGTGCTTTTCGAAGAATTCGTTCATGAGCTATTCGGAAACGGTTTGAGAAATCAACTTGAATTCCATAACTTTTTGCCAGCATGGTCTGAAGATTATCTGATTCAATTTTCGTGACAATCGGTGCAACGGCCTAGGACGAGTTCGAAAAAGTAGGTTTTACGAACAATTGACGATAGCGAAAAAACTAAACCTTGCGATTTTTGAATTTCAGTGTCCATTCGACTCGGCATGAGCCAAGGAATCACAGGAAAAAAGAATTTTCATTTTGTGGCTTACGGTTCAAGAGTTATTAGCATCAAGTTTTTGAAAGTTTAGACAATTGGTGGCGCTAGAGAGTTTGAGTTAGAGACTTCAAATTTGCTACGGTTAATGTTCAGACAGTCCTCTATTAGTGTGCCAAATTATACAACTTTCCCGCAATCGGTTCTATGGGCTACCATAGACTTGGGGTGGAAGAAGAAGAGGAAGAATAATAAATATAGCTGCAAGCAGCAATTACGGGGCCAAGCACTCCAACGGCAAATGTAGGAGCTAAGCATGGCATGGAGCATCACACCAAATGCATTAATGAGCAATAACAGGAATTTTTGGATTATTGTAACTGAAAAGGCTAAAAAAATCATAAATACAACCTCTAGTAGCATGATTTACTTGCTTATCAAAATTGACCAATAGGTGGTGCTGTTATCAAATCAATTTGGTGTACTCTGTGTTACTTTTCAATGACACACAGAAAGTTTGGTGTTAATATGCCAAAGCATTCCAGAGATACAGCCTCAAGTGTCATTTTCTCATTGTGCCTCAAATTCATCGCTGTGGTATGCGAAAACGGTTTCGTCTATCATCACAAAATCCATAACTTTGTGTCAGCATAGTCTGAAGATCATCTGATTCGAATTTGGTGAAAATCGGACATACGGTTGATGAGGAGTTCAAAAAAGTATGTTTTCAACATAAATCAAAATGGCTGACCGGAAGTTCAGCTTACTCTGGCATATTTGGTATCCATGTTATCGGCATAAGCCAGGGAATATTTTGAGCCCATTTTCATTCAAATGGGCTAATGCAATAAAAAGTTATTAGCATTTTAAAAAGTGTAATTATACATGGTTAATGAATGGTTTATTACTCTTGACCAATAGGTGGCGCTGTTACCAAATTTATGTGGCATGGTCAGTGTGAGGTGGCGATGACACATACAAAGTTTGGTGCAAATATATCAAAGCGATGCAGAGATACAGCCTCAAATGCATTTTGGCACCCTTCCAGCAAATTCGTTGATGCGCTAAATGAGAACCGTTTCGTATATCGACACGAAATCCATAACTTTTTGCCAGCATGGTCTGAAGATGATTCACGTCAAATTTGGTGAAAATCGGACTAACGGTCTAGGAGGAGTTCGAAAAAGAAGGTTTTCAAAATTAATCAAAATGGCGGACAGGAAGTATGGCCAATTTTCACTTAATTGGTATCAATGCTCTCGGCATGACACACAGAATGTAGTGAGACCATTTTAATTTTAATAGTTTAATGTATTCAAAAGTTATTAGCATTTTTGTGATATTTCATTATAACTCTTGACCACAAGGTGGCGCTGCCTCCAAGTTTTTTGAGTACCTTCAGGGCATGGGCCCGAAGATTTTTGTAATTATTTGCGAAACGATACGATGCTGCGTTGAAAAAATACAGCATTTTAAAACATAATTCAAAATGGCCGACGCCTAAAATGGCTGACACGGGAAATTTGCATATCATACGACTCGACATGACTCACTGAATCTAAAGAGACCAGTTGTGTGATTTTTGGCCAAACCATTCAGAAGATATAAGCCAAAATATGCATTTTTCATATCTCCTGACCACTAGGTGGCGCTGTGTCGAAACACAGCAGGTAGTCTCAGGTCATGCTTATTATAACACACACCAAGTTTGGTCTCAATATGCCAAACCGTTGCTGAGATATAGCCTCAAGTGCATTTTTGCGTGCTTTTCATCAAATTTGTTTACGTGTCATTCGACAACGGTTGGACGAATCAACTTGAATTCCATAACTTTTTGCCAGCATGGTCTGAAGATGATCTGAGCCAATTTTCGTGGCAATCGGACTAACCGTCTAGGACGAGTTCGAAAAAGCAGGTTTTTCGAAAAATTGAAAATAGCGAAAAAACTAAACCTTGCGATTTTTGAATTTTGGGGTTCATTCGACTTAGCATGAGCAATGGATTCAGAGGAAAAAAGAATTTCCATTTTCTGGCTTACGGTTCAAAAGTTATTAGCATACAAACATTGAAAGTTTGGACAAGTGGTGGCGCTAGAGAGTAGGAGTTAGAGACTTCAAATTAGCTATAGTTAATGGTGGGACTGTCCTCTATCAGTGTGCCAAATTATACAACTTTCCCGCAATCGGTTCTATGGGCTGCCATAGACTTGCGGCGGAAGAAGAAGAAGAAGAAGAATAATAATAACGCCAACGAAAACAATAGGTGCCTACGCACCTTCGGTGCTTGGCCCCTAAATATAGCTGCAAGCAGCAATTACGGGGCCAAGCACTCCAACGGCAAATGTAGTAGCTAAGCATCGCATAAAGCATCACACCAAATACATTAATGAGCAATAACAGCAATTTTGGAATTATTGTATTTGAAATGGCAAAAAAAAAAAACACCAATACCACCTCTAGTAGCATGATTACTTGGTTTATCAAGCTTGACCAATAGGTGACACTGTTATAAAATCAATTTGGTGTACTCTGTGTGACTTTTCAATGACACACACAAAGTTTGGTGTCAATATGCCAAAGCATTCCAGGGATACAGCCTCAAGTGTCATTTTCTCATTGTGCCTCAAATTCGTCGATGTGGTATGCGAAAACGGTTTTGTCTATCGACTCAAAATCCATAACTTTGAATCAGTATAGCCTGAAGATCATTTGATTCGAATTTGGTGAAAATCGGACATACGGTTGATCAGGAGTTCGAAAAAGTATGTTTTCAACATAAACCAAAATGGCGGACCGGAAGTTCAGCTTACCGTGGTATATTTGGTATCTATGTTATCGGCATAAGCAAGGGAATATTTTGAGCCCAGTTTCCTTCAAATAGGCTAATGCATTAAAAAGTTATTAGCATTTTAAAAAGTGTAATTACTCATGGTTAATGAATGGTTTATTACTCTTGACCAATAGGTGGCGCTGTTACCAAATTTATGTGGCATGGTCAGTGTGAGGTGGCGATGACACATACAAAGTTTGGTGCAAATATGTCAAAGTGTTGCAGAGATACAGCCTCAAATGCATTTTGGCACCCTTCCAGCAAATTCGTTGATGCGCTAAATGAGAACCGTTACGTATATCGACACAAAATCCATAACTTTTTGCCAGCATGGTCTGAAGATGATTCACGTCAAATTTGGTGAAAATTGGGCTAACGGTCTAGGAGGAGTTCGAAAAAGTAGGTTTTCAACATTAAGCAAAATGGCGGACAGGAAGTAAGGCCAATTTTCACATTATTGATATCAATACTCTCGGCATGACCCACAGAATATAGCGAGACCATTTTAATTTTAATAGACTAATTTATTCAAAAGTTATTAGCATTTATGTGAAATTTCATTATAACTATTGGCCACAAGGTGGCGCTGCCACCAAACTTTTTGAGTACCTTCAGGGCATGGAGCCGAATATTTTTGTAATTTTTTGCGAAACGATACGATGCTGCGTTCAAAAAATACAGCATTTTAATTCATAATTCAAAATGGCCGACGCCTAAAATGGCCGACACAGGAAAATTGGATATCATTTGACTCGACATGACTCACTGAATCTAAAGAGACCAGTTGTGTGATTTTTGGCCAAACCATTCAGTAGTTATAAGCCAAAATATGCATTTTTCATATCTCCTGACCACTAGGTGGTGCTGTGTCGAAACACTGCAGGTAGTCTCAGTTCATGCTTGTTATAACACACGCCAAGTTTGGTCTCAATATGACAAACCGTTGCCGGGATATAGCCTCACGTGCATGTTTGCGTGCTTTTCGTCAAATTTGTTTACGTGTCATTCGACAACAGTTGGACGAATCAACTTGAATTCCATAACTTTTTGCCAGCATGGTCTGAAGATGATCTGAGCCAATTTTCGTGGCAATCGGACTAACCGTCTAGGACGAGTTCGAAAAAGTAGGTTTTTCGAATAATTGAAAATAGCGAAAAAACTAAACCTTGCGATTTTTGAATTTTGGGGTTCATTCGACTTGGCATGAGCCAAGGATTCAGAGGAAAAAAGAATTTCCATTTTCTGGCTTACGGTTCAAAAGTTATTAGCATACAAACATTGAAAGTTTGGACGAGTGGTGGCGCTAGAGAGTAGGAGATAGAGACTTCAAATTTGCTATAGTGAATGTTGGGACTGTCCTCTATCAGTGTGCCTAATTATACAACTTTCCCGCAATCGGTTCTATGGGCTGCCATAGACTTGCGGCGGAAGAAGAAGAAGAAGAAGAAGAAGAAGAAGAAGCAGAATAATAATAACGCCAACGATTACAATAGGTGCCTACGCACCTTCGGTGCTTGGCCCCTAATAACGCCAACAAACACAATAGGTGCCTTCGCACCTTCGGTGCTTGGCCCCTAATTAAGTAGGGCTGGGTGATAAATGATATCACATTGAGATTGTAAAAAATTAATAATATCTTTTCTCAAAACGTTTCCGTTTTACAATGCCAAAGAGGTCTAAAGTGTGGCTACACTTTATAAAACACTTTATTTGCAGAGTCAGCAAAGTCCAACATATGCGATAAGAGTATTACAACCAAAGCAGGCAATACCACCAGTTTAATGAAGCATTTGTTTGGATGAGTGTTTGTGTATGTGAGTGTATGTGTTCATGCAGAAGTTACGATACGCGAAAGATGAATTCATTCTCTTTACGCGCATTGTCTGAAATGCTGCGCGTGCTTTGAATGAGTGAGCTCAAGCTCCGATCGCGCGCGAATTGTTTAAAACGCTTGAATCAGCAATATTTAGAAACAAGTGCAAACGATCAGCTACGGTCTGTTTCACTTCTTCAAGCGAGTGAACAACCCGAATCAAGTTAGGAATTTTACATCACTATTCACGATAGCCCATCGGACTCGAAAACACCCGGGACGTGGGGCTAACGATTTTACGAGCCCTGCAGCTCAGATCTATCCAGTTTGTGAAACACTGGTTTTCACACTGGTTTCGTTAAACAAAATAAATTATTATTTTAGATTGACTCAAAGGAATCATGGGTTCACTAATTGGATCATGAACTTGTATTACCGAGCCAAAGATGATCTATTATTGAACATCTCGAATGAATAAAGACTTCAAGTTCATCTGTAAAGCACATAAAGCTATCGTTTGAGTTTATAAACTTCTATTTCATGCATGATTCGCAAAGTGTGAGTTCTAGAAGAATGTTTGTGTCTTGATGAGCATGTATCACTCACTAGGAGTCGCTAAATAAACAGCTGTCAGCTGCTGGTTTTATTTTTATTTTTTATTTATTTTTTTTCAACGGAGGATCAGTTGCCCTATTGGTTAAAATCCCCAAACTGTTTACTTAAATATTAAATTAATAAATGACATCAAAACAGGGGCGTTCGCGTTATGATGTGGTGGGCTGCTGTGGACAAGAAAGTCCAGGGCAACTTTTTGGTCCCAGTCCGCCCCTGAATGGCGCACCCCTATCCAAAAAGAACAACCAGTTGTATTAATAATGTTATCCTGAGTGTGAAGTGTTACCAGAATTTGTTGATGTTGAAATGGATTTAAAAACATATGGTATTGAAAAAAGTATCGCTAGGAACCGGTATCGAAACTGAGGTATCGAAATTTGCACCGGATCGAAAGATTTTTAACAATATCCAGCCAACATGTGTGTGTGAACAGCATGGTTTCATCTATAAATCAAACTGAAACACAGGTGACACTCACAATGTTTTCAGTGTCTGCCATCTCAATATATGAGGACTTGAACATCCGAACTTCATCTCCAGAGCTGTTCTTAGAGTCACTTCACTGTTCACTTCAAATTTACACTGAAACTCAAAGATATTCACAACCAACTGGCAAAATAAAAGTTTGGCTTAACTACAGAAATTATGACAGAAATATATTACTACTGCACACTAAAATGTATTATTTATGTATATATTTTTTTTTTAAATATCACCCATGTTTTAATTTATACACTTCAGAAGTGCCTATACATGTATAAAATATGTGCACTGCCACTCATACTGCTCTGACAACACTTTGGTTTGACACACCATGCTCCTCTAGCTGTGGGTTAAACCAACACCCACAAGAGCCCGTGACTGCATCCGCTTATAAGCAGTAAATGGAAATTCAACAAGCGCTAGTGTGCTTCACATCAATGAAACAGAAACCATTAAATCGCTATGGCAACTCAGCAGTGATTTGGTTCAACTCAGTGTCTATTCTGAAGGATTATGGGTTCTTCATAATCAAATCAAGTACCTGGAGGAAACGGTGCATCAAAACTGCATATTCAAGTACCAAAACATTCTTCTGTTAAACAGGATAATGTTACACGGCAAAACAAAGCCAAGGCAAGCATCATTTTACTACTGCTCATGCCTGGCGTACTCCATGCAGACCCATAACAATAAAAGAAACATTACGTTTAATTTATCTAAAATTAAAATAAAAAACTAAAATCTAATTAAAATAAATCCTAACTAAAATTAAAATAAACAATCTAATTCAAAGCATTAATTCATATTAAAACACTAAATAACAGTATATAAATAATACTAAAAAAACTGACTTGAGAAATATAAGTCATGTTATTGGAAACAGGGCTACATGTCTTCCTGAGAAACCCACAAATGCAGATTTTCTTGTCTAAAGCCACATACAGCTAAGCAGGTCTGACCCAACTATGCTGACCTGACAGAAATTCATCAAACTGCTGGCTGTCCTGTGCTCTCGCTGTCTATCAGTCACTGAAATGAAAGTATGAGAGCACAGCAGCAGCAGGCAGAGGCGATCCATACTCCACATTGATTTTAGATTATTCCAGTGCTTCCAGACCACCCACACACCGCCAGCCCCGCAAAGCATCCTGGGAAGTGGCATAGTTCTCGCAGTGCCACTAAATCAGGTTGGGCATGTGATCTGTTGTGAAACACACACTATACATTAGGCTAACATACAGCATGATGAGACTTAACAAAATCTATTTGACAAGTTGGTGACAAAATCCTATACAGAACTTTTTAAGGTGTCAGGAAAAAAAATCACATTGTTATAAAAGATGTATGCTGTTCCTTTGAACAAAGAATCCTGATTTTCACAAAAAAAAAAAAAATATTAAGCAACACAACCCTTTTTTTAATTGTGATAATCATAAGACATTTTTCTTGAGCAGCAAATCAGCATATCAGAATGATTTGGGAAGGATCGTGCAAGACTGAAGACTGGGGTAACGACGGTGAAAATACAGCTTTGCCGTCACAGAAATAAATTAGATTGTTAAATGTATTCAAATAGAAAACAGCTATGTTAAATTATAATATTATTTCACAATATAAAATTTTACTGTATCATAAATGCAGCCTTGATGAGAGTTCAAAATCATCTCATCAAATCTTACAGACCCCAAACTTTAAAACAGTACATGTTTTACTGTATGGTGGCTGAGTGAGCTCAACGTGATGCAATTTAAGAAAACACAAAACGCAAATAGAAAAATTAAGAAAACATTGTCATCATTTTGACAACACGTGCTGCATATACTCAAAATACAGAAACGTGCTGCACATAATCACAACACAACCAAATAAAGAAAAGTGATGCAAGTAGCATAGAACACAATGTAAATATTTCAAGGAGACCCAAAACAACCCTTACAAAAATTAACCATGGTTTTATTATAGTAAAAGTGTAGTAACCTTGGTTTTTGGCATATTGGTATAACCACAGTTGTACAACTACCATGGTCAAACTATGGTTAGTTTAGTGTTTAGTTTAGTTTCATAAGGGCAGTTGTATATTATGGTTTATTTTTTTGTTTGTTTTTTGCAGTGAGAGGCGCCTTTATTGAACTGTTATCTATTGGCGTTAAGCGTTTTCTGCATTGTTTTTCTGCGTTGTTTCTGCGTTGTTTTTCTGCGCCCTGGGTGCCGGGTGTTTTCATAGGAGCATGTGCCTGAAGTTGTAAAAAAAAAAAAAAAAAAAAAAACTAAGCAGAAAAAGGCCCAACGTCATTTGTGTTTTTGTTTCTTTTGTTCAATTTGACAAAAGGAGAGGCAGCCCTTCCGTTGTGCTGATGGAAGTTTACAGCTGCTTGGCACGTCCGGAGACTGCAATGATGGAGGAGGAAATTCGTTGTGGCTGTCAAAGGTTACCCAGAGCTGTATTTATTTTTATTTTTTTTCTGATAATATGGAAATGTACTTAACAGCAAACCAAAGATGCGCTATAATCTATGATTAGACTGAGAGGACAGCTGATTCAGTGTTTGCCTAGCAACATAAAAAAACACAGCATACTGCAGTGTGGTGCACATCGCGTTTTCAAACCTGAAAAACTTGTTCCGTCTGATTGGCTTGCTTACATAATGTTTCACAGTTACATTAATTGTGTATTTTGTCATCTTATTTAGGCTAATAATATCCAAAAATGTTAAGGAATCATATGATCAAGATGTCAGACATGTCCCAGCCAGGTTCATCACTTGTTGTGGTTCCTTAAAACATTTTCAATGTGGTGTTGCAGTGCGTTGAGCTCTCTAGGACACCATACAAAATAGATTTTAGGGAACAGAATATCATATGGGAGTGGGTAACAAAGCCTTGGTACCTACCTGGAACAACCTAGTTATTACTTATGTGCTCCCACCACCGATTATATTTTACAGCACTATATAAATATCCATCATGCAAATCATACTTGCATAAAAAAGCTGTGTACATAAATATTTTGATTAGTCGTACAAGAACGGCCAACCCTATTCTACCCTATTAACTAAAAATAGCTCTGGCTACTGGCCAGCGGCAGTCTCTTAGTTAACGGAAAACTGCTTCTCTCACTGTTTTTTTCCCTCTATTTCCACCTTCTATTCTGGAACATTTATGGTCAATTTATTTTTAGGCCTTTCAGATTATTGGAAGGCTTTCAGGCTAACAATGACACAAAAACATTCTGTAAACAGCAGGCAATCGAATCAATGCAAGCTCTTTTGTTACACTTGTCCCATAAGTGTGTGTTACAGCATGTTCACTACGTGCCTGGAGTAGGAAATGACCAAAAACCAAACAGAAGAAAGACCAAAATATACAAAAAGAGGGACACTAAATCCTTTACTATGAGTCCGGTAAAAACTGACCTCATTTACTTTCCTTGACGCTTACTTCTGTCCATGAAACCCGGAACAAATCATGCATATTATAAAGCTTTGGCCAAAATGTATTCCAACCATTCCTTTTCAGATGACATCACCAAGACCTCCCCTCCAACCACCTATAATATATTTATAATATATTTCCAATGGACAAAACAGTTGTTTCTCCACATTTTTGTTGTGTTTAACTTGAAAATATGGTGCACTACAGAAACAAAAATGGTTGTAAATGCCGTTTCATATTGATTTAGGCCTACATATTAGATAAAGTGCACTTTAAAACAAACCTTCAACATAGATGCTTGCAAACTAAAGTCATGTTGACCTAAGGAAGCAACCATAGAAACTAGAGCACGCTGGTGTCTTTCGATATGTTCTGTATAAGACAACACATAAGTACTGTTGTTATTTCTCACTTTATTACAGCTGGCAGTTGTAAATGCTGTTGAAAAATGTATAGGTTATAAGTTGACCTCGCTCAATTCGCACACTATAAGACATCAAGCACAAAAAGACAAGAACGTCCATTGTTACAGTTGCAGAAACTTTGTAAAACACACATAAATGTAATAATTTAAGTCTAATGTACATTTGCTAAGCATATCAATTATGTGTACTTACCAAAGATTACACAACCCTCTTAACAACATTGTTAAAAAAAAGTCTGTTTAATCTGAAAGAGTGTCCACAGGAGTCACTTAGTCAAACATTTACTCAAGGAAGTCATTATGCTGTTGATAAACTAAGTTTGTAGAATAACTACATGAGCGCAAGGGCACGTGGGATTGGGTGGAGGTGAAGAAGCATGACAGTTTTTAGGGCTGAGCATATCAACAACTGGTAAAACAGAATGGAGCAAACAGCGTCCTCCCAAAAGCTAAATACACAATCTGTTGCTCTCGGATGCAAATAGAGCAAACAGCGCTTTCACGAGAATCCAAATACACCAGGAATACTGTAATATATCTGTAAAGTCCTGTATGATAGCGTAATGTGAAATCATATGCTTTACAGGCAAACATCCAAGGCGTAGGGCCATAGAAGAGTTTGGAATCAAGTCCTCAAATAAAAGAGACGTGGAGGAACCACCACAAAGATATCAGGACTAGATCTTAGTTCTTTCTAGCATGTTGCTAATGAGCTGTTAAAGTGTTTCGGGTGAAAGCTAACTGATCAACTAGTATCTACGAGTTTTGGTTCCTCCTTCAGTTCCAAGGGGTCGCTGACACCAATGAAGAAAACTATAACGATAACTATACCTATAAAATTTTTACAGTCGTTCTACACCACACGACAACTACAACGATAGCCACACAGAGTAACGATATTGTTGGAATAATCTTAAGAACGATTTTTCCAGGGAATTAGTGATTCAAACCATTTAAAGCAAATGACGGCATAATTGTAGCGCGTGCTTGGAGTAAACAAAGCGTTATCGTCCATTGGTGTGGATGTTAGTATAATTATAGTTATCCTTATCGTTATCGTCTTGATGGACACAGGCCTGAGGTCTATAGGATTTTCTGTTTCTTTTGTGGTCTGCCATACGAAAATGGAGAACCTACGGAAAAACTGCTTCAACGTTATAAAAAAAAAAAAAAAAAAAAAAAACATTTGAAATGCACGGAAATTACTGCAAAAATTTCTGTGCACCACTGTGCTACTGCAGAACCTGGAAAATATCTAAATGAAAAATATGAATGAAGAACAGAACAGCTTACTAATCCTGATCATGTATCTATGAACTCAATTGCCTGCTGGAAAATCCATCTTTAAGATGACGCTAGCTTTGTTTTAGAGCATATTAGCGGGTTTCTAGATGGCCAGTGTTCATAAAACCAGCTTAACCACCACTTTGGTTTATTGTTGGTCCAAAATGGTCTACAGGTTTGTTCCAGATGGTCCTAAGTTGGCTTTTACAGCAGGCTTCCCGCCAAAGGGAATGGCTTTGGTTTTTCAAAGATGCATCAATTTGCATTTCCTGAGCCTCGCACTTAGTCAATAAACTGCGGTTTTGGTGAAGCACATTAACATTTTGACAATATATTGACATCTTCCCCAGTGAGACGGAGACTTATGAGACTGACTGTTTAAAGAGTTTGTTTAGTCCTGGATTTGATGAGGAGCTGCATACTGTCCCTCAAAAAGCCGCGCGTCCACTACAAAACAAACTCACATAGAGGAAGCCTGAAGACATTCAGCAGACCATCATGACTGGACAAAACACCCCTAAAATCTTTTCCACTACACTGAACATTGAGCCTCTCAATGCCTGCACAGTTTCCCGCCAGATTATTAATAGAAAATAAAAACTTTGTTTCCATAGCAACAGTTGGTCCATATGGAAAGTGTCTCCTCCTGTTGCCAAGACACCCAACCCACGGTGAACTCGCAGTTGAACGACGCAGAGCTGTTGATCTATCCTCAAACAAGCCTGGACAACATACAAAACTGACCTTAAGAACAGAGTTTGGCTAATATTGAAATCTTTAAGCTTTGAGATTAAGACTGTACCATTTGATTCTGACAATGTTTAAAACATAACATGTCGTTCTGTTTTCTCATTAAACCTAGAGTATTTGCAGCAGAGAAAAACTAGACCAACTCTAGTTGAATAAATGAAAGAATAATTTCCCCTTCTTTCTGTTACTCTCACTGCAGACATGATTTCACAGAGGATTTCATTAACATGTGCGCACTGAATCCAGGCCTAGAACATGGGCCCTGAACATTCCCACTCCTGTCACTGTATGAGAAGAGGTCAAGGGTCACCCTGCATGCCAGAAAACTAAACAAGCCCAAAAAAAATCAGTCCTTAAAATGGCCCCCAGTCTTTAAACTGGCTCTGAGTAAAGCATGTGGAAGTGTTTAACGGATGACTAGCATTTGGAATTGATTCATGTGTAGAACTGGTTCCAGCAAACAAACAAAACAAAAATAACATATAATGGTTCTTAAACTTCTGTATTTTTTGTTAATGCTGATGGTACATTTTACTTAAAGACAGTGTTTTGTTGGAGAAGTGTTGCACCGCTACTGAATCTACACTGCTAAATAAAGCACTTATAAAATAGCTACAGAAAAAACAAAACAGTAAGTGGGATCACAACCAGAAAACTGAAAAAACATCTTTGTATTAATAAGCACTTTGTGTAAAATGCCCTGGACAGTTTCATATCGGAATGACAGCAACATAAGAGCAGCTACGGGAATTTTGTCACTGCTTGTCCAGTTGAGAATCTCTGGTTTGTTTAAGCCATATTATAAACACGTATGGCATTTTTTTTTTTTTTTTGAAGTAATGTTAGACAAGGTTTCTTGCACCAAAAATACTTTGAATTACACAGACTATAACTTTAGGACCTCGTTTTGTAAATGAGCTCTGTTACGATTGGATAATTTCCTATTGTGATCTGATTCGACTGAGTGGGCTGAGAACTAAATACTGAATGTTCCCTATTAAAAGTCCATTAAAAGCTTGATTTCTTTGGCACTTGGAATGAAAGAGAAGTTCCATGTCACGCCAACACAAAAACATCGGTAGCACTTTATTTTACAGTCCTGTTCCTCATGTACATACTATGTACTTATTATAGTAATTAGAATAACTATGTAATAACTAGGTACTAACCCTGAACCTACCCCTAAACCTAACCCTACCCCATGTAGTTACCTTGTATTACAAGAACTTTCTTAGATAAATACACTGTAAGTACACTATAAGTACATGTTAGTACACGTACTGTAAAATAAAGTGCAACCAAAACATCCTTAGCACAAAACCTATTTTACAATAAGTATACAATAATTCAATACAGACAAGTATGATTCATATCAAGAAGAAACAACCACCATCAGTGGTAGCTTTCTAGCTGCTGAAATGGAAGTAAAATCAAAACGTTCTTATACTTACGTTCCCAAAACCTCTTTGAAGTCATAGATGTCCTTGATGTTGGACGTTTTCTTTTTCCAAGAGTGTCCGTCCTCTCCCAGTGGCATTTTGCTACTGTCAATGATGGAGAGACTGAGAGAGGAAGAGGAAATCACTTAATTACTATAGAATAAAGGCTATGCAAAATGCTCCTTTAGATATTTTGGGCCAAGTCTTATGTTTGATGACATGAAATTACCTGGAAACTAAGTCAGCTTTAGCTGGATTTCAAAAAACTTTGACCTTTTTTTGGGAAAGACTTTGGTCTTTCCACTTGGATTTTGACCTCGCCATGTAGGAATCTTCAGGTTTACTTGACTGCGGTATAATCTACAAGTGTCACCAGAAGACACATGATGTGTCTTTAAAGCAGTAAGACCTTTTACTGTGTGTAAACTGATTACTATTAAGGCATCATGTCAGAACAAGTGCTCCCCATCTGTTTTTCCTTGAGTATTTCAAAACAAGGGTTCTGACAACTACACATTTCTGTCATTCGGGCCTGTTTTATTTAGCTCAAGTCTTCCATGAGACACGAGAGGGTAAACAGCAGTTATTTAAAGAATCTTGAAACACTTGTGTGTCCACATGGGGTTGTTAGTTAGTACTGCACAGACAAAGATAAAAGTTTCATGCTTTGCTGGTTAAGCATGGTAGTGATGAACCAATTTTCACCATATGTCTTAATTCAAGACATTATGAAAAATTTACCTGCAACTTACCTGTTCTACAGCTGATCAAAAATTACTAAAGGTCAAAGTTAGGGGCCATTCACGCACAATAAAGCTGTTGTGCTTAACTTGAGCGTGGTACTTTCTCAAGTACTCAACAAGCAACACTGCAAAAGATGCGACGGGCAAATACGTCCACCTCGTGCATGTTTAAAGAGAGAGAAATAAAACGTTCTGTGATGTGGATATAAATAATGCTACTATACATTTAAGAAAGCAAAATATGAAATTTCTAAACGTGCCATTCACCATTAAATAGCAAATTTATTAAAAACTTATCACATTAGACATTTAAAAACAATTTAATACCACTCTTTCTTAAATATAATCTTTAGTAAATCTCTAAATATATATGCAATTTTTTATGATGAACATTATTGTTGTGATTGTAAATGTTGTAGAATTTAAAAAAAATGTTTTTACTAGTGTTTTATAATCTGATATTTTTTAAGTTTATTTAGATAAAATAGTACAGAAAATATAATTTATTGTCACCGCTACATGTATATGATTAGTGGCTTATTGCACTGGCCAGAATTTTATACTGAATTTAGAATTTACAGAATTTAATCCCTAATCCTAATTTTCCACCTCAAATTTACAGTATTACACTTAAAAGATACATTGTAAAAGCTCTGGAATAGTACAAGTAGAAATACCCCATGGCTTTCGTTACAACACATAACATAACAAAACTCTTTATATTGAAGTCACCAAACAGCTTTGAAACGGTGAATGTTTATTTCGCTCCACAGCCGTAGGGATATCCTAAGATCAATAGTAAAATAACATTTATGCAGCTTTGCACATTCGGCTGCCCAGCAGGTCTGCAATCTTCAGCAGTCTCTCTTTCATGATAGACTCACAACTTGTTTGTTGCGTCTATTTTGTCTATATTCTTCATGCTTAAAGTTGTCACCATCAACTCCATATGGAGATCCTGCCAAACCTTGTCACATAATGTCAATCATAACAGTATACTGTGCAGTTTTTGGCTACATCCATTCTAACTACATTCACAGAACTGGTGGTCTACTGTATTCTTTTTTTTTTTCTGATGACATGTTTCAATGGGAACCATTTGATCCACTGGACAACTAGATCCAAATGGTAAGCTAACAGAGCAGCAGCAGTGGGATCTTGGTTGGTTTAGGCGTACAGTTTGGGTATACACTCTAAACTGTTTTAATATTTGTATTTAGAGAGAGCTGGCTCTCCGGTAAACCTCTGTTAATTGTTGCTTAATTTGAGACAGTACATTTCCTCTTTCCTAAAGCAGAAGTTGTGCAAAACAAGGTAGCGATATTGGGTAATGTCCCGTCCATGTTACAATGTTCAGACATCTGAGCATTTAAAGTTTGCTAGAATCAACATTTTTCAAGCTGAATCTGGCACACTTTAAAGATGGTTCCAGGTTTAGTTAGTTAAACTCTATTAACGGCAACTGTGGCAAGCTGTAATTTATCAGAAAATAGATCAGACATTTATATAAAGGCACTGTTAGAGATTTCAAAGGGTTTTTACTTAAGTTACTGTAATTAAGATTTACAGTAGCAAACTGTACTATTTACAGTAAATTACTATAAAAATCAAATTTATCAGTATATTAATATATTAAATTTGTTTTAATATAGATTTCATTTAATTCGATTTTTTGATATATAGAATTAAATGTATTTTCATTCTACATGTCACAAAGCTCAATTGTATCTCGATCTCTAATTTTATTCAAAAATTCATTAAAAATACAATTCGTACAACGATTACACCTCTTCTAAGATACATGTTTTTTATTCTGAAAACAAATTCTGATGGGCATAAGGTCAAATATGTCAGAGCGGTCTTATCCTTGGATAATGAAGAAAAAAAGCTGCATTAAAAGAATGACATTTCCGAAAAGAAAATGTTTAGAATAGACTAATCTTCTATTATCATTTATTTATGATTTATAACTTTTTATCTCCTAAATCATGTGCTGCAAAATGTGGTGTGAGCATCAAAGTTAAAAAAATATATTATTAAATTCAAAACCACAAACCAACATGAATGCCAAATTGTCTTTATCTTGTATGAATAAAGAAAGAAAGAAAGACATTTCCTTACAAGTATCTACAAATATCATGGGATATTTCATGTTATTCCACATACTTACACTGAAGGCTATGCTTTAATTCATTGGGCTAATATGGATTCACTACTTGGCTGTAAAAAGACTCAATTATAAAAAAATTTATGGGTAACATCAGACTTCTCACTAGACCACAGGATGTGGTGTATAATTAGGGCATACTTGAAGTGAAAGAATTACTAAATTGACTCAGCAAATATTGACTTCTTAAAGTGCAATGCTGCTAATAATTGGATAACTGAAACTGGTGAACAGTTGTGCACATCACACTTTTGCTTAAACTTTATACAAATGTATTATTTTATAGTGGAAGACTTTGTAAGTCTAATTGAAGCCAAAAACTAGCCACATGCAAATATCACTGTGATTGCTACGTCTGAAGTAATCCGAAGAAAGCATTTCACAAAGAATTTCACAGAGAATATTTCGTTGAATGCTGGGAATCTCTCTTAAAACTGGTATACTTCCTTAAAACCTCTGCATTCCAGACACCTGACGAGCTCAAAACAGCTAAAGACATCAGAGAAAGAGTTTAAATGGGAATAAATGTGATGCCTGGAATAACATCTAACATGGGCGCATGCAAAGAAGATGGGAGACAATAAAGCCTCTCTATTGAAAACCCCATTTTCTAATTAAGAATAACCGGAGCATCCAGACAGAATATGTCTAAACTTCATCCAAGGCTCCCCAGGCAAGCAAAATATGAACATACACCAAAAAATGTAAAGGCATCCCAAATCTCAGGCAAGAAGTTTTAAGAGTCGTATACATATGCACCATTATCATAACAAACGTACTTGGATCACTGTGCATGCAGGTCCAGTGATAGAAAAGGTTTCAGTTCATCGCTTGTTAGTGTCGAACCATGGAGAGGTCAAGAAACAGATTGAAGACGAGCTATAAACTAACCCACATAGAAAGGAGAATCAAAAGGCAAGCTTGAAGGATTGAAAACAGACACATCCATACACAACTCTACCATCTAGATCATCATGCAGCATTCAAAATTGTTGGATTCATCAGACAGACGATGGAGATACTCACTGGTTTCCCATGGCTGCTCGGAAGAGGACAGAAGAGATACAGAGTGACACCTAAACCTTCAGCAGGTCGGAGCAATGTCACACCACACTCAGAGCCATTCATGATTCACGCTAACAGAGTCTCTCGTGGGCATTTATGACCACCCAGCTGCACTTCCCCTTTCAAGGTGAGCTACCGAACCACAACATCATTCAAATTCAGGAAGTATCGAGCTTGTATACACATAGCAGTAACCTTTCGGAGTTTTCTCTCACCCCAAAAAGGCCTCCACCACAGGATGTGAAAAAAACAAGCTACTAATGACTTGCTTTTTGTGTTTATAAGGTTCCAAAACCAACACTGTTCACTGACCATTACAGATATATCATAATCGAACTAATCAGCATAGCCCCAAATTGGGGAAGATCATCTGTGAATAATAACTCATGTGTTTGTCTGTTCTTCACACACAGTGTTTCAAGGGGCTTCAAAAGACTTGGAACATAATGAAAATTAAGGTGCTTTATTTGCTTTTTTTTTCATCATTTCTGGATTTTGCTTACAATACCCATCAATCAGTTTAATGCTATCTTCGTTTTGATTGTCCGACTATACACAATTCTTAAATCCCAAGCTCAGTCTGTTAATATATGATGTTTTTAGTTGACGCTGCTTCAAAACTTCACTAAACATTATTTGTATTCGTTATGCTAACCGAGAAACACAATTCTCTTTGTGCTTGTTTACCTTTGATATGGTGCAAAGTCTCAGCTTTCAAATTCTGCCAATTTCAGCATGAAATCCAAACGGCAGATGATATTTTGACGCTCTTTCTGGAGACGTGACAGATGACCGTTGCGCCTCACGTCAAGCGTCAGTGCAGAGTGTACGTGAACTGATCATAAAATAACTTTCAGTGCGTGGGCAATAAAAACCTTAGATCAAAAGATCTTCTTTTGTTTTCCACAGAAGAAAGAAAGTCATTCAAGTTTAAAATGACATATTAATTGGTGAAAAAATTATGACAGAATTTTTATTTTGTGTGCACTGTCCCTTTAAGTATGGACGGGATGCTTACAGATACACAAATGCCATATGGCTGCTTGCCACAATCAACCCATCAAGTGTATGATCCACATGCTATTTGCAGACAGGTTCAAAGTTCAGCTTTGATTACAGCACCATCGTGACTTACTTAACAAAGTGTTGTATTTTGTTCATTTTTTACATCCCTATAGCTTCTGTCAAATCATGGCATGCTCAACATGACTCTAAAGGGAAGTGAATGCCGCAGAAAAACACAGGGAAGTTCAGCCGCTACATTGTGACTTTATTTCCTTCTACAGGCTAATACAGAACTGCACAAATGATTGCACAAACGGAGGCTGTGCAAAGAGGAAGACATGCTGCTTGTAAGCAGCCCTAACATTATTGCATCTATCGGCACATCACAGTCTGACTCTGACTACAGTCACAGAGCAACCCACAATGACTGATAAAGGCTTCATCTATTCCAGAACACCAACGGGTCAAACAATAGACTGTCACTAATTACATCTGAGATCATTAATTGCTAAAACCGGCAGGCTGTCTGATCCCTAAGACTGTTCAAATGAGGAAATCAAACAGCCAAAGTGCTTTAAATAATGCCAACGCTGGCTGTGGGACAGAGGAGGAAACGGCACCAAAAAAATGCAGAAAAAAAATGCTAATAGGCTGAAAGAGAAAGAGCACGCATGTGGAACCAACCACTTGATTGACTGGTAAAAAAACAAAATAGATGCTATATTGCGATAAGAAAACAGTGATTAAAACTAAAACATTAAGCATTTTCAGTCTATTAGAAGTAAGAATTTGTCCTTTAATGGCTAGATACAGTGCAGTGTGGTTTAAAGGTGTTGTAAAAAAATGCATTTATTTATTGTTTTCTTTAAAAGCCATCATTTATTGACCATTTTTATTGGGATGAACGGTATGTTAGATGTCTTATTATTAGCCAATAAATGTAAATTTTTAACGTTAGCGTTATTTGTCAGATATGACAATTATATATGATATATCCAAAGAGATTTAAAGGTCAGTCATTTTAATTGGCTCTAAGTAGGCTACAATTCTTTATTTTCTACAGTTAAGGTTTTAAATAAAAGCAGCAGGTGGGTTTGATATAGTTTGAAGTGCTGAGCCTTGTGATTTTATAATAAGGCTTACAAAAATGTATTATGTCAACATTTTGATATGTTGGTTATCAGCCAAAATATGAATGCAGTCAGTCTTATATTTTTTAGCATCTCTCTGACCTTGGTTTTGCTGTCAAGTTTGATGACAGTCAAAAATGTGCATGAATTGGCCAAATTACACATTTTGACAAGTAATAATAAGAGTTATGAACACCATTACACTTGAGATGTCCACATCCAATGGCATGGATTGACATCAAATCAGTTTTGATCCCACTGACAAATACTGACTGATAAACACAGTTGTTAATTTACAGAAACGTTCACTTGTCTGACTTCAGAATGTTGCAGGAGCTCAAAAGAGTCGTTTTGTTTTTTCAGTTTCGATTCATTAAATACTGCGGTGATGGTTTATACTTGCAGAGTTTTCAATACAACAGTAAAAAAATGTATCTTAAAAGAAGAGAAGCTGATGCCTCGCATGGCAACATTAAAAAAGATAGCCTTTCTATCAAACCATGAGCTGTCAAAGTTTCAATGCATTCAAAAACCTAAAGTGGTTGACCACATCCACCCTCTGACTAAGTGAGATAACTAACCAGTCATAAACACAGGCGGCACAGAGACAACCAGCTCATACAAACTAAAACAGACTGTAAGCTCTTAATCTGTGGGACTAGCCTGCATTTGCATAGTTGCAAGTGCATAGTTATTATTTATACAAGTCTTCTGCAGCATTGTGCATGCATACACACATACATAGCCTACATACTTTACATTACACGATATCAATATGTAAAACCAGCATTAAAGGCTACCAAAAGCATTTAAATGTCTGACAGCTTGCGGAAAGCAAGTTGCCGATCAGGATCTCAAACATTTCGTGTTAAACACAAGGTTAAAATGCCGTGGCTCTCGGTACCTGTGAATCGGAGAGGTGCAGAGGCGCGTCTCGTGCTGTACTGTGAACGGGCTGCGCTCGCGCTAGTCTCGCTGAGATCTGTGACGGCTCGTTCCTCCGGCTGACCCAGTCTCAGAGCGCCCCTGACGTCACAGCGCCTCTGCTGCCCTGCGCCAATCAGATGAGAGAGATCGCTGACTCTCAGGTAATGGGGCGGGGTTAAATCTGTTCGAATCCGTGTTCCTAGAATTCGAATTTATAGCCGTATTTATCTGATATCTTTATTCCTCAGAGCTCAGGGCTTGCGGATGAGGAAATTTGTTTAAGAAAATCCCTCTTTCCCCAATAAAAAAGCAAATGCAGTAAAATCAGTAATACTGTGAAATATTCTAATAATGCATTTGAATATATTTTAATGTGCAATTTATTCCCGTGATGCAAAACTGAATTTTCAGCATCATAACTCCAGTCTTCAGTGTCACATGATCCTTCAGAAATTATAACATGCTGATTAACTTCTAAAGAGAAACATTTATTATCAATGCTGATTTATTTATTATTATTATTATTCTTTTGTAGTAGGCATATATATATATATATATATATATATATATATATATATATGGGATTTAGATTTAGACATTTAAAGTTGCAAGGTTAGTTTTATATTTAATCAGACAGTATTTTTAGATTTTAAAATTAATAAAATTTAAGCTTTGCTGTTTGTTCAGCTATGGCAGAGATGGTTTTACTAGTTTGTACCTGTGCCCAAAACAACGGTTAATAAAAGAATAAAGACATTCCGCCACCTTCTGGTGATAATCATTTTTTACTTAATTTACAGGCCTGCTGGTTAACACCTTAACACATGATTGATATTAACATATAGGTTTAACTGTTATACTATTTGTAATTTAAAGGTAGTATTACAAATGTAAGTAGATGTTAATGGTTAGGACATAAAACAGCACTGTCAACAAACATATCTTTGAACTAAATCACGAGTGAACTGTCGTGTGACGCTGAGCCTGTAGAGGGCGCTGTTCTCAAACGGCACATTCGTTAACCCTGAGTGTGTTTCGTTAATGCGCTCAGTTGCCTGGTGACGCTAAAGCGATGCTCGGCTGTTTCCGGTGTCCTGTATCACCCAAAACAAGTTTGAAACGGACAAATCGCCGTCTGTGCTTTTAAGAACAGCGCGCTTGCTTGTCATCCAACATCTGCGGAAGGGTTTAAAACCCCTCACTATGTAATAGAGCACCTTTGGACGGAGGATCATGGACAGTTACTCGTTCGTGAGGGTTGTGGGGAAGGGCAGCTATGGGGAGGTGACTCTGGTCAGACACAGGTCAGACCGGAAACAGGTGTGTTAACGTTAATGACGCACGCCTCTGAGACCTGTGCAGACCGCTGCTAATCAGTGACACTGGTTCATTTCTTTAACTAATTACCAAGCTGAACTAATGACTTTTTTTAAGCATTAGTTAATAACATACAGTCTGTAGTTGTTTTTACTGATGGAAGTTAGCCTCTTCTATCTAAGTGTGTGTTGTGTGAGTGAGAGAGTTTCATTATGCATATTTTGGGAAAAGCCTTGGGATTTTTAATTACTTTAAAATGTGTTTAATATTGCTTGTACATAACACATTTATAACTTCAGAATCAGAATGATCATAGACGTTCAAATACAGATATTATGAAAAAATATTCATGCTGTCAAACTATTAATCGAATCCAAAAAAGTTTTCGTTTACATAATATATGTCTGTTTATTGTGCACTGTTTATTTATTCTGTATATATAAATACACACACATACAGTATGTATTTTGCAAAAAAAAAAAATATGTATATAAAAAAGTATAACAAATATAACAAAGTAGTTTTCTGAAATGTATACATGCATATGTTTATATCTATATATACATAATACATATTCACAGCACACACTCATACATTATGTAAGCAAAATCTTTTATTTTGGATGCGATTAATCGCTTGAATAAGCTCAACCTGTTAGAAATAAAGTATGTTTTTAATGTTATTAATATTAACTTGTTTGATTAATTATTATAAAGGTAGCTGACATCCTGGTTTGTGAGTTGCTGTAAAATTATTTCTATAACTATTCTGAACAACTTTTTTTTTTCTTTAAAGTTCTTTAAATAAATTAAAATGTAATAATCTTACATACAGTTTTTATGACCATATTAATGAAGATATTACATTAAATATTAATTATTTATTATGTATTTGACTTTTTTGCCATTTTTTTCATCACAAAGAAGGAAGTTGTACTGTAGAAGTGATTATTAAGAAAAATATTAAAAGAAAAGGTCTCCAGCACTAAAACTCTTTCTTTCATACTTAATTTTTAACTAGATATTGTTTTGTGTGTGCTGTGTTGCATACAAAAATAAATAAATAGGAAAAAAGGGAGTGTGGACCTTTTTGATTCTACTTAACAAAAAAACAAAAAAAAAGTAAGTTTTTACAGATCTATGTAACCTGATTTGGTAGTGTGCCGGGGTTTCTTCTTATTTAATTTCAGTCAAACTTGATATTGTAAATAAAATGTAAATGATGGACTTGAGGTTTGGTACATATGATTGCTGATACGATCCATTCCTTCGTTTTATGACAAACTTTACCGCATTTTCTTAAAATCAAAATTCCTGTCTTTTCTTAATGTGCAAAGTTCTAACACAGTATTTCGTATCGGCAGTATGTGATCAAGAAGCTGAACCTGAGAACGTCCTCCAGACGTGAGCGGCGAGCCGCGGAGCAGGAAGCCCAGCTCCTCTCACAGCTCAAGCATCCCAACATCGTCACCTACCGGGAATCATGGGAAGGCGAGGACTGTCAGCTGTACATCGTGATGGGCTTCTGTGAGGGGGGAGATCTCTACCACAGACTCAAACAGCAGAAGGGAGAACTGCTGCCTGAGAGACAGGTTGTGGAGTGGTTTGTTCAGATTGCTATGGCCCTTCAGGTAAGTCACTGGCCTTCTGTTCTGTCTGAGTCTTTAGCTGAATGATAAAGCCCTTGCATTTCTGTTGACTGTAGTATTTACACGAGAAGCACATCCTCCATCGAGATCTGAAAACGCAGAATATCTTCTTGACCAAGACGGATATAATCAAAGTGGGTGACCTGGGCATCGCACGTGTCCTGGAGAGTCAGAACGACATGGCCAGCACTCTGATCGGCACACCTTACTACATGAGTCCAGAGCTGTTCTCCAACAAACCGTACAACTACAAGGTACTGCATGGACACAACTCACAATGACCATCAGTCTGTGTCAGTACTAGTGTCTGGATCAATCTGCACTCTATCTCTTCTACTGCTTTTGCTATGTCACATATTGAGGCTATGTTTTTCACCCCAAAATTAAAAGAAGCAATTTTCGGAATTTATGTTATGTTGTTGTTGTTTTTATTTGACAATTAAGCACATTCTCTGTACTAATTCTAAACATATCAATGCAAGTTTGTTTAAATAAGAAATGTTTTGTAACAAGTTCTTTTGGTCTTCCTTTTCATCAAAGAATCCTTAAAATGTATAACCATTTCTTCTTAAAAAAAACAACAACAACAACAAAAAATTGTTAAGCCGCACGACTGTTTTCAAATAATAAGAAATATTTCTGGTGCATCAAATCAGCATATTAAAATGATTTCTGAAGGATCTGAAAAAAACTGGAGTAATGATGCTGAAAGTTCAGCTTTGCATCGCCCTAATTAATGACGTTTGAAAATATAGAATGATCATAAAAATATTACTCAACGTTACAGTTTGTTATGTATTTTTGCTCAAATAAATGCAGTCTCGGTGCGCATAAGAGACATTTGCTAAAATCTTTTAAAAAATCCTCCCGACTGCAAACTTTTGAACAGTGGTGTACTTATGTATTATATTTTTATGAGTGCTGTCAAACGATTAATCGCGATTAATCACATCCAAAAATAAGAGTTTTTATTTACATAATATATGTGTGTACTGTGTATATTTATAATGTATTTATAAATATACACGCATACAGTATATACTTTGAAAATATTTACATGTTTTTATGAGTATATTTATATATAATATAAATTATATTAATATAAATATACTCATAAAAACATGTAAATATTTTCAAAGTATATACTGTATGCGTGTATATTTATAATGTATTTATAAATATACACGCATATGTATTTATAAATATACACGCATACAGTATATACTTTGAAAATATTTACATGTTTTTATGAGTATATTTATATTAATATAATTTATATTATATATAAATCCAGTTAATATAGGAACATAACATATTTTTCTTAAATATATAGATGCATGTGTGTATATTTAAATATACTTAATAAATATACACAGTACACACACATATATATTATGTAAATAAATACTTTTATTTTGGATGCGATTAATCGCGATTAATCGTTTGACGGCACTAATTTTTATTTTAACTGTAAACGGTTACATAATGCTGGTATTTTAATGCTGCTTTAATACTGTAAAATGTGCTATTTTATAGTCATTTATTAATGAGAATTACTGGATTTAGAAAAAAAACTCTCAAAGTTTTAACAACAAAATCTTTTTTTTTTTTCTTCTATGAAACATTACCTTCTTTTCTTTTCCTTTTGGGGTGGCCTAGATATTATTTTGTATTTTTTTACCCAGATATTTTGTGCTTTCGATATTAAATCATTAGTTTTGTTTGTATGCGTTTGCAGTCGGACGTGTGGGCTCTGGGATGCTGCGTGTATGAATTGGCAACTCTAAAGCATGCTTTCAATGCAAAAGACATGAACTCTCTTGTGTATCGGATCGTAGAAGGGAAGGTACATGAATATATTTGTCATCTGTTTCACTGAAATATCTTCATGCATCAGATTTAAAGAGCTGTCCATTCATAACAGCACTAATTTCATCCTCCGAACATTATTAATCAGTGTTTAATGTTCAGCTGCCCCAGATGCCGAGTAAGTTCGACCCCCAGCTGGGAGAACTGATCAAGCGGATGTTGTGTAAGAAACCAGAGGACAGGCCTGACGTCAAACACATCCTCCGACAGCCGTACATCAAACAGCAGATCTCCATGTTCTTGGAGGCCACCAAAGAGTATGTGCACTTTCTCCTGATTTTAAAACCAAAAGAAAAATCTTGAAATAGATTACAATGAACTGTCCTGTTACCGATCTAACAGGAAAACTGCCAGATCACGGAACGATACAGCAAACAGCAAACCGAAAACTGCCCAATCAGATGCCTCAAACGAACCAAATCATGACAGTCTAAACTCAGAGATCTCAAAGTCCCGAGGAGGAACGGTAAGACGTCTGCTGAGAAGTCTTCAGTGCCTCTGTGTGTGGTATTAATGTCATGATCTCAGTTCATCTGGTTTCCCACATTTCATAGGTTGAAGAAAACCACTCAAACCGACAAGAACCCTGGAATGTTGCAGTGGAAAAAGTGGTTCCTAACCCACACCTGCCATCTAAATCTCCAAGTCGGGACGTTAGTAACTCAACCGGTCGATTTACAGCAACCATTAGCAATATACACATTGAAATCCAAACCCAGAAACAGAGAAAAGCCAAACCCAGCAGCCATCAGAAACACAAGCTGCCGTCTGTGAGCAAGAGGAGAGAGAAAGAGGAGAAAGGAGATCTGGGTCCTCCTCAGACGCACCCTCTGAAACACATATTAGGTGACGGCAGAACGGAGGATAAGATGTCAGCGGACGGACTGAGATCTCAAAACTCATCTACAGCCAAACTCACCAAGAATCTAAGCGAGGAAAAGGCTCTTGATGTAAGTATGGACCTTAAAGACGATACTATGAAGCTTCTGCAGGAGGCAGGGATGGAGGACGTCCCGCGTGAGCAAATTGAACAACATCACAATGCTGAGACAAAGCCGGAGAGCCGAAGAACTTCATCAGATACTGATGATAATCGTGGCGGCGCTTGTGTCCTAAATGATGTTCCCACTGGAAGTTCAGCTGAGGAGAGTGAGGTACGTTACTGTGACGGAGCCCGTCAAAGCTTCTCTATTAAAGTCCCTCTTACGCTGATGGACATCAATATATGTTATGATCTGGGCTAAAAGAAAGATTTAAAGGGGTAGTTTATCTAAAAACTTAATTATTGTGTTCTAAACCTGTATGACTTACTTTGGAGCATAAAATAAGATATTTTGAGAAATGTCTTTGTGTGTTTTTTACCCAAACGATGGAAGTCAGATGGGATTAAAACAGTTTGGTTGCCATTATTCATTTAAATAACTCCTTTTACGTTCTGCATAAGAAAGTCATGCAGGAACGACGGGGGTGGGTAAATCACGAGTTATTGAATTATTATGCTTGTCTTTACTCTAATATTCGTCATATTCCAGGGAAGTTTAGACTCCACGGAGAAACTACTCAAGCCCGTTCCTGTCATTTTAATGGTAAAATACTGGGGTACATTTATTTACCGTATTTTTCGGACTATAAGTCGCACCTGAGTATAAGTCACATCAGTCCAAAAATACGTCATGACGAGGAAAAAAACATATATAACTCGCACTGGACTATTAGTCGCATTTATTTAGAACCAAGAGAAAACATTACCGTCTCCAGCCGCGAGGGGGCGCTCTATATCTTCATTGTTGACTACAGGAGAACTGAGCAGCATAGAGCGCCCTCTGGCGGCTGGAGACAGTAATGTTTTCTCTTGGTTCATTTCTCTTGGTTCATGTCAAATTAATTTTGATAAATAAGTCGCACCTGACTATAAGTTGCAGGAAAAAAAGTGCGACTTATAGTCCGGAAATTACGGTATGCGTGTATGTATTTATTTATTTGCTTGCTTGCTTGCTTATTTGCGTTTTTGTTTAAATAACTCGTTTTATATTATTCAAAAATTATTATAAAATATGAACTTTTTTGTTAATATTATTATTATTATTATTATTTTTATTAAATCCTTTAACACCTGATAGTAAAACCCAGGTGTTTTTTAAACTGGTGATACAAATCAATCATTATTTTATTGTTGTTGTTGTGGTATATTAACCCAACTCTATTAATTAAACCATTTTAAACATGATTCCTGAACACATTTTAGGAGCCGTCCAGTTCAGAGAGCTCTTCAGCGCTCTCAGATCAAAGCAGAGCAGTTCTTCTGCCCACTTCCTCTTCTTCTGATCCATCCGTGTCACGTCAGCGCAGGCAGAGGAAGAAAGTCAAGTCCCTCGATGACCAGAACAGTCAGCCAGTGAGTCGGATCTAGAACTCGATGATAGCTCCAATATAAAAAAATATGTTTTTCATCAAATAACTAACATGAACCAGACGTAATTCAGTTACTTTTGATATCATTACTGTGGTTTATGTTTAGGTCAAAGCAGTGCCAAGACCTCTGCCGCCTCTTCTGGAAGATGTCCTGTCAGTAAACAGCCACTCGGAGAAAAACAGCCCTTCCAGGCTCTCATCGTCTACCAGGAATGTTCCAGAGCAGCAGGTGAATCATTACAGACTGTACTATGTTAAACTGCTGCATACAGTATATCCCTGTAAAATTGCATGTGAGATTACATGCATTATTTCTTTTAAACAGTGTGTTTGAAGCTGTGTGTCTGTAAGGCTTCAACTGAGTTGTTTTCTCTGCTGCTGCTGTTAACAGAACTCAGTTTACTTACAGAATCGTCTACTGTCAGCCAGGGAAAGGAGAAGACTGAAGCAATTACAGGAGAACTCCAGACAACAAGGTTTGTGGTTCAAATGTTTCAAATGAAACAGTGTACCGGCACAAACCGACCAGAACCAGATGTAAACACACTTTAAGGATAAGGAAGAATGATCACATGTAGATTCATTATCATTAACTAATATCATTAAAAACATTTTTTTTGTTAAAACTACAAAAGTTATTCTGTCCAGAGAAGTTAGTGATTTTCTCTCTCTCTCGTTCTGATTTTTTTTCTTTCTTGGATTTACTTTAAGGACACTGACAGCAGCTAGTAAACTAGGCACTTTAAGACACAATGCATGGATCCGAAATAATGATACACGTCCCCAAATTGTTTACGTTCAGTTAAGACTTAAGACAGAGAGGTTTTTAAGGATAATATCCAAGATGGGTACTTCGACAAAATTTGATTGTATTTGTTTGTTCAAGTGCAAGAAGACACAAAACTCGATTCATTGTGCATGGACTGTGAGACACGGCTCTCTGTGCGGGTGCTGAATCAAGTTATTTTGCATCTTTTTGAGCTTGAATGTTTAAGTTTTCAAGGTTTAATTGTTTGCTCAAGTGCAAGAAGACATGAAAGAGAACTCAATTCAGAGTACTTGCAGTTCTTATGCATCTTCTTGTAATTGAATGCTTTAAAACGTAATATTTTTTTTTCTTCTCTTAAATTATTTTCTGGAAATACTGAAGATGAATAAGACCATATTGTGATTTAATATAGGACTATTCTTTTGACACAAATACAGTCAATATGTATGCTATATTTCAAACTGTTCACATTTAGTTCAATTGAAGGGAATCTGACTTTAATTCTGTAAAAAAAAAAAAAAGTTACCACAAGAGCAATAACACCCTTTTGGTGGATCGAAGCGAGACTTTGCTGCATGTGTGCATGTGAATGCATGAGAGACCGCAGAGCTGCCTACAGGTGCTGCATACATGAACTCAGCTGGAAGGTGATTTTGGACAGATTCACCGAATGTGATTCCGTCGTTTCTTTTCTTTGAAGCTGCGTCCGCTGTCCCCTCGTTAGACGGCGAGCAGACAGACCATGTAGACTGCACAAGACCTGAAAGCACAACTGCTGAAACGAAAAAGGTACATCTGATCCTTCTCGCTGACTCTGGATGGACTGTCCAACACTAACAACTTAAGAGTATGAACATTTTTAAAAGAAAACTCTGTTATCATTTATTCATGACATTTTCTTCTTCTTCAGAACTTAAAACATATTTTATGTACTTACTGTAATTGAATGGAACCTGCACAGTATCACACTATTTCTGGGGCATGCAAACATTCTGCATGCGTTCATAACACAGATGGCCTTCTACATGTGACGTTTTTTATATTTTGAGAAATAAACAGGACTTTCTATAGATGATGACACTAACCTAAGAATGTCAGTTCTTGGCTTCTCGGTCAAAGGGGCTCTTATGTGGACTGTTTTGGTTCTCTGTGTATCAGGAGAGGATGTGCTCATGGAGGCAGTCTGACGAAGATGAGTGTAGCTCCTCCACCAGCTCCACTGAACCTTCAGAGGGAGACTACAGAGAGAGGTAAGACCTCCAACTGATTTGTAACATTTCTAGAGTCAATATTTGTTCTTCACATCATTTCCTGCCATCTCTCTACTTTCCCTAAGTAGAAGTGACAGAAGGCCACTTTCTTCTTTCTCACAGAAAGCGTGAGACCAGTGAAATGCAAGACTTGGTCCAAATGATGACACAGACATTACACATGGATGCCAGAGATGCATCATTAGAGCCTGATGAGACACGATGCCACTCTACTCCGCTGCCGGAGTTCAAACTAAACAGGAAGTACAGGGACACTCTGATGCTTCATGGGAAATCCAGAGAGGGACAGGGAGGCTTCCCAGGTCATAATTCTGGGATTTACCGTTGTATTATTTTAAGTAATTCAGCATTTTTAGCCTGGGGACAGAAGCTATCATCATGTTTCTGATGTTGTGTTTTCAGACGACAGCACGGGTCCAGCAAAGGTCAGGAGAGTGATGGAGCACTTGCGTACAGATGTGGTTAAAGGACTCGGGGTGAAGCTATTGGAAAGAGTCCTGGACATCATGCAGGAAGAGGATCAAGACAAGAGAGAGGCATGTTGGCTAAAGTCTCGTTGTACAGTGCATTAGAAATAAACAAGAGTCTATACTTAGGCCATTGACAAAAAAAATACCACATAAGAGATTTGTGCTCTGCTTTTCTATCCAGAACTTACTGCAAGAGCAAATGGGGGAGGAAAAATATAAGCAGTACGCGATGAAAGTCCAACAGCTGAAGTTCTTTGAGGACGTTGCATTCAAAGACTGAGCCTCCTGCACACGAGGGATCTCTCGTCAAACACTGATATGCCATTACTGCTGAAGACCAGCAGACCTCATGCTCTTAAAAGATGTAGCACTTCGTTGAAGCCTCCTTTCAACAATCACTGTTACTTTTAATGCTTTCGTAAATGTGTAGATAGAAAGGGAGTTAAACACCAGATTTGCAAAAAAACAAAACAAAAATGCTGTTATCATGCACCTTTAAAATACATAAAAGCATTATTTTAGGATATTGTCTTTCTATTGGAAATATGGACCTATGATAGCGATCTTGAATCTCAACTGTTTTTCTATCTTTATGAAATGTATATTTATATTACGTATGTTGTAAATCAATAAGGAATGATTTATAATAAATGATATATTTAGGAACCTTGTGCTTTCTTTTGCTCAAACTCAAAAAACAAAACCAATGTGCCACATAGATGTACCAAACACAGTTCTTTATTACATATTGAATGCTCCGGATAGGATTTCATAGGTTAGTCTCTGCTGTTTATCGAAATGGCTTTTTACTGTGTCAAATCTAAACTGGAATATCGGCGCAGATCACTTGTGCTTCTTCTTCTTCTGGCTCTCTTGAGGTTTGTCACGGTTTTCTCCAGATGCCTCGGGCACCGCCGGCTGCCACTTCAGAGGATTTCTTCTGTACATCGGCCAGGGAGGCAGGGTGAGCTGAAGAACAGGAGAGCCAGGGTTACACATGAAGTGCAAGGTTATTCTTATTTTCACTATTGACTTTAAGCAAACAGAAGTCTTATGACATACGAAACATGATACTGTGAATCCAGCCAGCATTATATAAACCGTCCATCCAAACTGTTGAACAAATAAGCCATAGATGAAGCCGATCACCTGCAGGGAAAACAGACATGATGATGACACAGTGCTGTGATGGCTTTGAGAGTAAAAGTGCTGTCAATGTTACTTACCGCTGACACCAGAATGACTCCTTGGAAAATCTGCTCTGCAAGTTTCTGTCCTTTATAGTCCTGCAAACAGACATTGTAAAATATATGCATATTCTTGTTGCTTTAGGTCATGCAGTAAATTAAATAAGTCGATCTAAGATGATAAATCTATCCTCAGTTTGTTTTCTATGAAGCTGTGGAGACCATGCATATGATATACAATTTCTCTTGGTGTAGGTTTTGCAACAAATACTATAAAAGGTCATATTCCCCTTTGAAAAGTTGCATCACTTTCTAAATGTTTTATCACAACCGTTACATTCACACTTACTGCTGTGTGCACACTTAGGTAATTCGCTTTGGTTGAGATAGCAGTAACACAATAACTGTTTGGTGTTACTGATACTTTAGCTGCTAACATATGTCAGTATGTTGAAGCTCTAAACACCACAAACCTCACAATATTCAAACATGCATGCAGTAAGTTAGTAACCTTTCGCAAACGTGGGCTTACCATATCCGTCGGAATGGATTTAAACGCTGAAAACATTTTGAAATAACAAAATAAACCCGCTAGATAATATTATTGAGCGGAGAGTGATGGTTTCCTGTTTGAATGTGTGTACGTAGAGATCCGCAGGACCCATTCCGAAAACATCAGCGGGCTAAAATCATAGACAGTAAAAGAAGAAATGCGTCCAATCTACGCTTAAAATTTATCTCGTTAAGGAATATTACATATCGCAGTGCAATTGTATTTTTAATTATAAGATAACAATCGTGCGATTATAAATTAAAATAAATGTATGTTTTTTAACCAGGCAGTGATCTAGATCCACTTTCAGACCATATATGGTCATCGGCCGCTGAAACGATCAGATCTGTAATTCATAGGGAACAAATCCTTCAGACATGAGCCGGAAGGATTCGAGTCTTTTGTATAATTTCACTAGTTTTTTCTTTGATTCGTTTAGTGGCCCATTTTGATGGTTCAAACGTTACGAAAATAGGGCAAGCGAAATGTTTGAGTTTCGAGTCAAAGAATCATTCACTCTTTCTTTTCTTCAAGTAACATTACCACGAATCATGACCGAAACGAGTCTTGTTATTCTATTTTCATTCTATTTTCTTATATTCATAGTAAAAAGTATGTACATTGCCAAACATTGCACACATACTCATTTGCACAGTATATATATATATATATATATATATATATATAAAATAAAAAATAGGTTTAATAAAACAACAAAACCACTCCTAGTCAGATTGAAGTCTCGAAAGAATTGACTCGTCCTGTGAAGGGGGCGGTTCGTTTAGTTGGCCAAGCCAATGAAGTTCTCCGTCACAGAACACTCTCGAATTCTATTGGCTCTTGCTGCTGTCGGTCTTTGGAAGGACAAAAGCTGCTTGCTCTATCAATGTAGCACGTTTCAGTGAGAGGTCTTGTCTTCGGCTGTGGCGTGTTCTCTGCAGGACTCAAGGGTAACTGGACTTGTTGATGTTGAGTTGGCGTTTTGGATGAAGAGCCGAATAGAGTCCATTCATTATAGCAAAGCACCAGCAGTTTTCATGGTTTTGCGTTTTATCTGTTTAAAAGTTTCTTCTTTGCCAAAATGCATTTTTTTTCCTTGTATGATTTAAAATGTAACCTGCTTGTTTTATGCTCCACTAAGCCCTCAGCTAAATACATATTTCTGTTGTTTTCTTTGCTGTTTAGTAATGTTAGTGTTTGTTTTGATCCAGAATTTCAAATCAAGTGCTGTTGATCGAGTGCCATGACTGTACGAAGAGGTGAGTTAAACAATATATGTGTATATATTGTTATCTGATATTAATATGTGCAGTCTATGCACACACATATATATAAAAAAATTATTTTACTTAAATATTTGACAACTTCTATTTGATATCTTGTCGTTCCCAGTGAATGTGGCCATTCTTGTTCTGCTTCTCGTCGCCTTTTTAATTATTTTGCATCGAAATCTGCTGAATCTCAATGATTTCCTGAAGCAAGAGAATCAAGGTATGAATATATTAATGTTAGTGAAGTGTAAAAGTTTTTAAGCAGCATGAAGTGCTCCAGCTCACTGATGTTCCTGTGTGTTTGCAGACACCGCTCCTGGGATGGTGCTGCCCTTCGAGACGGACTTCCTGTCGGATCATGAGGTCATCAGGTCAGGAGATGAGATTCCTGTGGTCATCACCGCTCCAGAGGAGAGACTGGGAGCTGCCGTCACTGCCATGAACAGCATCCACCGCAACAGCAAAGCCAATGTAGTGTTCAATATAGTGACACTAAATGAGTCGGTGGTCCATCTCAGGTGCACCTTGTACTGCATTACCGCCGTATATTAAACAATATAATGTTTCATGATTAACATGATTATTTCTCATTCCAGAACATGGTTGAGTAAGACTGACTTGAAGCACAAAATTATCATATTTGATCTGAAGATCCTCGCAGGAAAGATTTCTAGCGATCCTCAGAAGCTGGAGGCAGTGAAGCCGGTAATCAATTGCAAGTGCTTCTATTTAAATAAGAGTGTTTGGTGTTGTGGAAACTGAAATTATGTATCATAATTATGTATGCATCTTATTTTTCCAGTTGACCTTTGCTAGATTCTTCCTGCCGGTTTTCTTGCCGGATGCAGAGAAAGCTATTTATCTGGATGATGATGTTATTGTACAAGGTGAAGTGTGTAATGTTATTATTTGTATTGGTTATAGGGTTTTGTCCAGTCTAATAGTCTCTAGAATAAGAAAAACACCTGTCCTCGCCTCAATATTTTTGAATGTATTTCTGAATATGTAACTTTGCTCTACGATGTTCACAGCAAGGCACTATCACTGTCAAGTCTACATGAATAAGGAGTGCTCATAAATGGGGAAAAAAAAGAAAACTATATAATTTAAATTAAATTAATGAAAGATTGCAAGAAGTTTAGGGCTGGATTATAATAATAAATATGTAGATTATAGAAAAAAATGCTTACTATATTAAACATAATAGTTATTTGTGGTGCATTATTTTAAAACCGTACATCATTACATTTATATTCATTAATTTGGCAGACGCTTTTATCCAAAGCTACTTATAGTTGAGGAATACAAGTGATTTATCATAAGATGTATTATATATATATATATTTTTTTTTTTTTGGCATGGCATCAAGTTTTATATTTACATGAGGGCTGTCAACGTTAACTCACTAACTCGTGCAATTAATTTTACAATCCTAAGGTGGCTATAAAAAGGTCAGAATTGAAAATGTTTTGTTACATGTAGGCCATCTGTGTAATGAACGCATACCGAATCTATGCATGCTGCAGAAATAGTGTGATACTGTGCAGGTTCCATTCAAATACAGTAAGTAACAGTTATAAGCATTGATTGATTGCATTTTTATCCTGTGGTTCAGGGGACATTCAGGAGCTTTTCGACACCAGTATTAAGCTGGGACACGCTGCAGCTTTCTCAGAGGACTGTGACTCCGCGTTCTCTAAAGGCATCGTCAGAGGAGCAGGAAATCAGGTCCGATCCTACAGTACTCCAGAATACACACTGTACACAGAACTTCATCAGAATATTATTACTTTACTGATGAAGATGCATGGAGAAAAATTCAAATACAGAACAGGATGTTTTTGTTTTCTTATTTAGACTTATGCAGTTCATTTCCAAATATTGCCATATGGATTTTAAACATATAAACCCATTTGTTTTCTATAAAGTGATTATATACAGTGACTCTGGTATGAAATTGTTCATAAGTCAAACATTCAAATTTGGTCATACAGCTTTGAATACCAAAGCACATATTCCATAACTATTTTCTATATTCACTTGGATTTGCATATTTATTTTACATGCTGCAGAACAGCTATATTGGTTTTCTGGACTTCAAAAAAGAGGCGATCAAGAAGCTTGGAATGAAAGCGAACACTTGCTCGTTTAATCCTGGAGTCTTTGTGGCCAATTTAACTGAGTGGAAGCAGCAGAATATCAGCAGGCAGCTTGAGATCTGGATGGAGCGCAATGCCAAGTTAGTTTGTGTTCTGTGTTTTATGTTATTGGAAACTACAACAACCGTTCAAAAAAATGTCTTTAACATTTCTGTTGAGTCTTTAAGATCTTCAACAAATCTGTTGCCCATTCTAAATCTCTTTAGTCCAGGTCTAGTCCCCTTTGAGGGCTGTTAATGGTTTTGTGGGGTTGTTTTGTTTTAGGGAGGACCTTTACAGTAAGACTTTAGCAGACAGCATCACAACGCCACCTATGCTCATTGTATTCTACAAGACCCACTCAAACATCGATCCACTGTGGAACGTCCGACACCTCGGTGAGAAATTTATCAAGACTAGTTCATAAACGTAAAGGGCCTATGTAAATCTCTAAGTAACCAATTGTTTTGTTGTGGATATTTATGTTTCTAGGGGCGACAGGAGCTGGTAATCGGTATTCACCTCAGTTTGTTAAGGCTGCCAAACTTCTCCACTGGAACGGACATTATAAACCTTGGGGAAGATCCTCGACTTATTCTGACATTTGGGACAAATGGTACATTCCAGATCCCACTGGCAAATTCCACCCAATCCGAAGACATGCTGAGGAAAAATAAACTCTGGTTTGGGCTACATGAAGGAAAAGTAATCACTTTGATGGATGGGCTCTGTCGCAGATATTTGACTTTGTTCGTGGATGTTTAAAGGATGCCAAAATACGGGACCTTCATGAAACCTACGAGTACCTAAGATACTGGGAGCAACATTGGAACAGAACAACCGCCATGAGGGGACATTCAACACCAATGGACTACCTCAGCGTTCACTGTCAAATGACAGAGTAATAACACTAAACCATTTATGGTACTTTTAAAATCAACATTTTGTATGCTACACCCAAGTCTTTTTTTTTTTTTTTTTTAATTGGGTGAAACTGTGGACCCACTTCATTCTAAATTAAAATTTCCATTCCATTATTAAATATTATAGACTGCTTTAGGGCTTAAAGGGATACTCCACCCCAGAATGAAAATGTTGTCATTAATCACTTACCCCCATGTTGATCTAAACCTTTAAAAGCTTTGTTCGTCTTCGGAACACAAAGATATTTCGGATGGAAAACTGAGAGGCTTGTGACTGTCCCATTGACTGCCAAGTTAGACTGTCAAGCTCCAGAAAAGTATGAAAGCATTATTAGATTAGTCCATCCACCATCAGTGGTTCAACCGTAAATGTTATCGAGTGACGAGAATATTCCTTTTTACAAAAAAAAAAAAAAGGCGTGTCTCTCCACGTCACCGTATCGCTTATTTTGAACTGAATGCAAGGTGTCCTTGTGGCGCGGCTGACACATAAGAGCGTAAGCTGCTTGCGTTCAACTCATATTTTCCTAAAGGTATTATGGTGATATGGAGAGACAAATTGTTGAAACATTCATTGTGTTGTTTTCTTTGCGTACAAAAAGTAGTCTCGTCGCTTCGTAATGTTACAGTTGAACAACTGATGGCAGATGGACTAATCTGACTTTTTTTTTTTCATACTTTCTGGACCTTGTCAGTGTAACTTTCTTGGCAGTCAAGGGGACAGTCACAAGCCTCCTGGTTTTCATCCAAAATATATTAAATTGTATTCCGAAGACGAACAGAATTTTAATGAGTTTGGAATGACATTGGAATAAGTGATTGACAATTTTCATTTTGGCGTAGAGTAACCCTTTTAGACACAAACCTGTGACAGCTGACATTTCAGAATTTCTGTATTTGACACATTTCTGTGGATTCATGTTTTGTTTGTTTTTCTCTCTTCTCCATGTATTAGCTGTTACTGAGCAAGCCAACTACTTGTCCTCAACCTGAAGGGGAAAATATGCCAGTTTGTACAAGTATGAATAAAACTCAGTATGTTTTGTATGCAATGTAAGACTTTTAACCTTTGATTTAGTCAGTTAAACAATACATTTTATTATGTATTAATACAAACAGTCATAGAGATCACATATTATGCACTCCAGCCGAGTCCCGTTTCATAAGCTGATTTCTCTCAGTCCACAGGTATCTGTACATGCTGGTGAAATCTTACACAAAATCTGTGTAGAAATCATATGCATCCTCATTGTTGTGCTGTACTGAAGTAAGGTCAATGTTGACGGAGACAAACTTTGCTTTTTTAGTTGGTTTGTCTACAGAAAAAAAAAAAAAAAAAACAACAACTGAGACTTTCGGAAGACAGTTACATCAAAAACAAAGATGAAGTCCATAAATGCAAATCAGAGAACATACCTTTTCTCTTTTTTGTTGATTCCTGAATCTCTGTCACAATCACTGAAACTGGAGTTTCCAGACTCCTGAAATCAGTCAAAATAAGAATTATGGATGGACGGCAAAACACTGTTGACTTGACACTCAAATTGTTGAAAAAATTAGCATTTACAGTTGGCATAAAAATGAAACTTCACCCTATTTTGCGAATGCATGTTATTGGTCTTATTGTGAACGATTCATCCACAAAAGTTTTTATTTTAATTTTTTTTTTTATGTTTAATCAAAATATCAAATATATCAAAGTATCATCAAACTGAAATGACGAGTTAGGAAATACTGGATATGATTTAGCACATCAAACTAATCTAATGGCATCATGTTAAATGCATTTTGGTTACACTTAAAATTGTGTCTCCCAATGCAATGCTTTGTGGTATTGTAAATGCATACTGTAAACATAAGTTTACTTAAGTAAATGACAGTACGAGAGATGTTAAGTTGCATTTGAACCCCAAAGATTCGTTAAATGTGCATTCTGAGAAACAATCACATTTATCAGATATGGCTTGTGAATATTAAATCTACTAGTGTTTCTGAGATCAGAGTTGGACTAGAAGGTCATCAAAGACTTATGTGAACAACAAACTCATCATTTCTCATCGTCTCTGATAAAATAATTGAGAAACATCATTACTGATTGATCTGTAGTCTCTCATAGGAAGTACCTGTGCTGAAGGTCACATCCATCTCCTTCTCATCTGCTGTGGTTGTTATGGTCTCTTTAGGTAACACACTGACATTGAGCACAGCAGTGGTGGGCCCCCTTGAGTTAAAACTTATACTGCTCACTAAATTGGGGAATCGCACACCTGAAGACGAGTACACTTTGTTTAATTTCCACACCACGACATATCAAAACTAATCGGATTTATCATTAGAGGCTCAAATCATTCCAATCTCAGACACACCTTTCATAACATTCTCGTTTCCCTTCCTCACTACGTCCAAACCCAGATTTGACCTCAGTTCAGTCACGATGGCATCAGCGAGGTATGGGGGGAGGCCCTGGTGCTCTGGAGCTCTGCTGTGGTAACTCAGTTTTGGCCTAAAACAACATCACACGAAGCTTAGGAAGACAGAGACAACAGGCCAGAACTGCTGATTCAGGTTTAACAGTGTTATTACAGCATCACATCATCTGAAACTCACCCCGTCCAGTCACAGAGGAACGTCATGGCTGCCAGCTCTGTGTGAGGAACACCTCCTTTCTGCAAGAAGCCTCGTTTTTTGAAAAAAAAAAAAAAAAAGCGGTTAAAACCCTAGGAGTTTCTGTAGTCTGGGACATTATACTGTAACATTATCTGAAAGAGACACATGAGAAAAGATTGTCTTATAGTATGAGCTTAAAAAGAAACTTAACCCCCTCCAAACACAGTAAACTGACCCCCGTTGAAGTTTTTATATGAATGTCCCTTGATTTTAGAATCTGCCCGATCAATTACCCTGTAGTTTGTCTCAAACTGGCTCATACTGTGGTCAGAAGTGATGTGGATGCTTTCAAAATGAAAAAATTCCAGCCACTTCCTTCAGAACCAAATCAGGAGAGTATGATGTCTGAGCGTTAACAGAGACGTTAGCTGGGACCAAATCACTTCACAGTATACACTTCAATAGTGTTTTCTTCCATACTGTGGAAGTCATTATGGTCTATCAACTGTTTGGTCACTGTTACTCCTCAAAATTTCTTCTTCTGTGTTAAATAGAAGAACCTCATACAGAATTAGACCAACATAAGGACGAGTAAGTCCTTAGTCCTTTTTTGGGAGAAATATATTTTCAAAGCTTACAGACATTAACTTAAGCCACAAATCTCCAGTTTCGATGTGATGAGCAGTGGTTCCTTACATTTGAGCAGAGCTCTGACCGCTTCCAGTGGACTCTCCTCCTTCTCCTCCACCTGCAGGCTCCTGAGGACACCACCACACCCGGACTATCAATCATCTTCACCCTCTTAGTAATATGCACTTCCTGCTTGCGTCTACATGGAGGTGGGGGGAGAGAATGTTATTGAGACGGTACATCAGTGCCTTGCAGTGCCAGAAGAAATGCATTGTGGGATTTGAAGCTCAGTGTTGGATTGATTGAAGACTTCATGCTTTGGTCAGTCCAATACAGTTCATCATGCTTCAAATTCACTGCTGCAAGGACACCCAATAGTGAAGCTGTACCTGGTCAATCCTCTCTGTACACCATCGTGACATACTCTGATCTCGTTCAGACTATTGATGATGCTGATCTCTCCAACATAAGGGAAACCTGAAGTCAAGATAAAAAAGAAAAATGACTTGGATTATTTGTCAGCAGTGCCTCATTAGGTTATTGTGGTCCGTAGAAATGACAAGAAATCTTACCGACGATCCCAACTTGAAGCATGGTCTCAGCATCCTTCTCGTCAGCATCAGCCAAGCGTCTGCAGGAGACAGGCTCTTCCAAAACCAGAAGCTGCTCTGCTGTGATCCAGAACTGCATTGATACCTCTCTGCTTCCTCTGTTGATGTAAAACGGAGACCTTGAGATGTTAATATCTGCCGAACTTTGAAATCCATCTCTTTGTTGTTTTTTTGCTAAACTCACGCCAATAGTATAGAAATATAGTATAGTATAGGGGATCATTAAAAAAAAATCTCATAAAATTAATGTTTCTTTAGCAAGGAGACATTCAGCTGATCAAGTATCATTAAAGACATTTATATTGTTTCAAAGGATTTCTAAAGTGAGCATAAGAGTTTTCTTTCACTAACACATACACACAAAAAAGCTTACTGACCCCAAACTTTTAGCGGAACGTTAAAAAATACAGGTAATATATAATGTGATGTCATATATATGTATCAAACAGTATGTAAAAGTATCACATTGTTTTACACACATTCACTAACCCTCCTATGAACACCATGGTAAAAGCATGGTACTTTTTGCAAGCGATTTTAAGTTTTAGTTTGCTGACAAGAGCAAGGTCGCATCCGAGGCCTCTGCTCACTTATATATTGTGCATTGAGAGTAAAAACCGCTTACCTTCTTTTGTATTTTGAAGGGTTTGGCACATGACAGACGTTTGCTCGCCTTCTTCAACTCTACAAAACAGACACGTGAGTTTGTCAGTGTGTTTTACTACTGCCGAAGGTTTATTACATCCTTATGTAACTGTTTGACATAATGATTTCCGTTGGGTTTGTAATTAACGCGTGTTATTTATATATTTTAATTTATTTGAGATTATATACTCACTCGGTCTCTTCATGTCCGTCGACGCTCAAGCACGCGTTCCTCTCTCACACAGCGCAACACGTGTCTCTATTCCTCACTTCCACTTCCGCACTGTTAAGGGTTAATTTATTCCCCCCACTCCCCGGGGCCAGTCGCGGATAGGTGTAGAGCGCTGACTAACCAATAGGAACGAAGGAAATTCCAGGGAGGCGGGACGAGTAAAATCGAATCCCGTCTCGGCCACAAATACTATAAAATGAGTTTGTATTCGTTTTTTCATCTAGATACACTTTAAGTATGATTAACATATAATAAACGAACTTTGTGAACATATAAAATAAATATTGTAATAACTGTTCTATTGTAGGATGTACAAAATGTGCAACAATCTTGATAAACGTACATTATAATAGGGAATAGTTATTTTTAATATAGAAAAATATATAAAATATATAAAAAGAGTAATATACTTAAAAATGAAAAGAAAAATTTACCAAAATATATAATAATTAAATAAATATACATAAAATAATCATAGATTATTAAACAACACCATCAATATTTTAACCCCCCCAGGGATTCTTTAAATAGAAAGATCCAAAGATCTGCATTCATTTGAAATAAAAAGCTTTCTTAACAATATAGATTATACCATTCTTTTGGGGGGAAAGAAATGACAGAAATTAATGCCTTTTCCTTAGCAAGGATGATTTAAATTGATTAAAAGTGATGATAAAGATGAAAAATGTTGATGATGAAAATGTAAAAAAAAAAAAAAACAGCAAAAACAGTAGCATTTTAAACATTCTATATATATATATATATATATATATATATATATATATATATATTAGGGCTGCACATTTTCAAGTTTTTCATTAACCGTTAACCGAGGCCCTTAGCGGTTAATAATCGGTTAACCATAGTGTGCGCCAGGGTTTCCGTTGTCCGGTAATTTCCAGACATTGGCCAAAAAAAATTAAAAAAAGAAATGTCCGACAAAATTTAATCTCTCCGGTCAAATTGTCCTATTAAAACTACCTAATAATCCCGCCCACTAACACAATCTGTATTTGAGAATAAGCCTAAAATGTATAAAGCAAATATACACCCACCTTTGGCTATGTTATAAAGGAACAGGCTCTAGTAATGGTTATGTAACTTTCCGTGTTTAGGCGAAGGTAACAAGCAGGCTCCGCGGCCGCCTCGCTAAGGCTATGACTATGATATGTTTGACAGGTACAATATTTGAAAATCGATAATTATTTTCTTTTATTACATTTATATCTGAATTTATGTCAACCTATAGACTTTCAAATATCAAAATGTCATGAATTAATATGTATTTGTGTACAAAATGACATATAAACATATTTTCCTATTATATTTTGCCTGGAAACGCTTCCAACAAGGCGTCAGTTCTATTTCTAGCATGCACGCGTCGAGCCGCGCCTGAGCCGCGCGTCTCACGCAGGCAGTCGGCAAGCTCTAACCTGTTAACATGGGAGCCGAATTAAAAACAGACACGCCACGCAGCTGAGATGCTTTCGCTCATCGCCACGCATCCAGTGAGTCCTGACCGGCCTAATGATGCCCGGGTGTTGGCTGTTGAGATTACAACAACGAAGTTGTACTTGAAGTATATCTAAGCACTGTATTGCAATACTTGCATTTTGCCCCGTCACTCTCAATTTTAAAGTGCTCCAACGCTGTACTTTTTTTTGCCCGCTTCATATTAGAAAAATGACTTCTTCTTGTGGACATTACAAATGTCTGGGAGCGCTCTGGCGGTCTCTGGTGGTGCAAAAATGTATTACAACTAAATTCAATGCACGCCATTGACGTCACTTAACCGAGCAAAATGTTTCACTCGGTTACGCAATTTTTAACGGTTAATCGGTTAACCGGTTAACCATGGACACCCCTAATATATATATATATATATATATATATATATATATATATATAGAATGTTTAAAATGCTACTGTTTTTGCTGTACTTTTGATCAAATAAATTCATGGTTGGTGAGCAGTAGAGACTTCTCAAAAAACATTAAAAGTCTTACTGCTGAAAAACATTTGACTGGTAGAGTATTTTAAATAAAATATTTATTTACAGAGTTTAATAATAGCCATTCCTAACATTTAGTGTTTACAAAACTGAGCAAGATAAAATAACAATAGAGTCAATACAATTAATTAACACACTAAAGTACAGTGTAAACAAGGCCAATACTTCTGATGTTTTACTCAACAAATGGAAATCAATTAAATAATTTACAATTGTAGATTAAACAACAACAGCTACAATAATATTAATAATAATAATACAATTTAAAGTTGTGGAAAACACAGAAAAAAAAAACAAGCTTTCGACCTGTTTAAGAAGATCCTTGCTCCTATGGTGCGTTGCCAAGAGATGTTCACGGGCAATTCTCAACAGATCTGTCCATCTATGGTCCAACACAAGGACCAGCCGTTCTGAGGGGTCCAGTGTGAGCTGAACGAGGGACGCAGTTATGACCGATGGTGTGGTGTTCTACAGAAGATGAACAGGATTACTTTATTGAAATATTTATCTTGGTGTCATGTGCACATATGAGACAGACAGTTTACACACATAAGTGCCTGTATGAATTATTTATTTACCTGCATCTGGAAGAAACCCTTCTGACCTTTGATCCTCCACTGTCAAAGTGTCTGGTGTGATGTTTTGTTGGACTGAGACCGTCTTTAGGGTGACCTACTCTGTGGAGGATGGGTCTTGACAGAGCATACATCATCTAAACATTCCTGAAATATAGATTCAAATTAAATATATATTTTATATTATATATTTTATAATATTTTATAATTCATTATATATATATATATATATATATATATATATATATATATATATATATATATATATATATATACACCATTGTAATATTATGCTTATATGGATTTATTTGCAACAGTAGCATTTCATTTTTATCTGTACAGTTTTAAATTATTTTTTTTTACATTTGAATATATTTTCTAATCATTGTAAATTATTCCTGTTATGAAAAGCTGAATTTTCAGAATTATTACTCCAGTCTTCAGCATCACGTCAACCTTCCCAATATAATGTGTTTTCATCATTGTAGTGACAATGATAATATCAACATTTACTACAATAAGAAATGTTTTGTGAGCAAATAATCATAAAAAATGATTTCTGCATCATATGACAAACTGAAGAGTATAAATGATGCTGAAGAATTCAGCTTTGCATCACAGGAATAAAGTTAATTTAACATAGGAGATAGTTATTTTAAGTTGTATCACACAGTAAATGTTGACAATTATATATATAAATATATACACACACACACACACACACACACACACACACACACACAAAAACAAACACACACACACATATATATATATATATATATATATATATATATATATATATATATATATATATATATACACACACCAGTATAAGAGAAACCTTTCTGCCCAGATTAGAAATTTTAATTCCATCATTCTCTGAACTGAGCGACACTGAGAAAATGTTCTTCTTACTGGGAGAAGATGATAGTACAGCTGCACTAGCGGCTAAATATGTGTTAGCTATTCACAACGCCAGAGTCAGCTAATTTTCTAGAGAGACCGACTGTATTTATTCATTTATTAGGATAAATTGTGTTTATTTATCTATTTATTTATATTTACTATGCTACATATGACATGATTTGTAAATATATGTTTTGTTTGTTTGTTTTATTATTTACATATAATATGTTGATGCTTTGGCAACATTGTTTTCCACAGTCATGCTAATAAAGCTCATTTGAATTGAATTGAATTGCATATATATTGAATTGAATATATATATATATATATATATATATATATATATATATATATATATATATATATATATATATATATATATATTTAATTGTTTATGGAAACTTGCTTTTTTGGGTGATTAAAGATCAAAACGACAACATTTATTTGAAATATAAATATTTTGTAACAAGATGTGTAACTTTTTATCAGTTTGCATCCTTGCTGGGTGTAATTATACATTTTATCCCCGTTTACTCCACAAACTTTTGAGTTTTATCATAGCAGGATAAAGCATCCATGTCCTTATTCCTTTGAAATGTAGGCTCAATCCATAGATATTTCTATAGGTAGAGTCTTCATGTGTATAAAGCCTATAGAAACAGTCGCTAATGAGGCATCTATCTATAAACATCTATGGTTCAGTCGTTCCGCCCTGTTGGTGACGTCACTCCGGAGGGAATGAATGAAGCGTCATCCTTCAGGAGCAGCTTCTGCAGCGCGAGGCCTCACTTCACGCGCAAACACGTTCGTTAAACAGACCTAATTATATTCAGTGACCTCCAAAACACAACATATACAGACAAGACCATGTGGAGCGGCGGTGCGGTGGGTTTCGTGCTGGTGTCGTGTGTTTTCTGCGCGTCGGTGTGCGCGGACGGGCTGGTGAACGAGGACGTGAAGCGCACGCTGGACCTGAGCTCGCACCTCGCGAAGATCACGGCGGAGATCCAGCTCGCAAACCACGGAACCGCGCGCGTCAGCACCTTGACGCTCGCGCTGGAGGCCGAGCTCGCGCCGCACCTCGCTTTCATCGGTGCATCTGTGAGTCAATTAAATATGAAATCCATTGCGACTTTGACCTGTAGACAAGGCTAGCTAGCTATCACGACTGATGGACTCTGTTTTACATCGTGCTGTAACATTTCCCGTGCACTATTAACTCTTATTAGTTAGTGCTCATTTATTCATGATGCATTATTTTTGAACAGTATTTTTTTAGCACAGACACAATGGTTAGTGCAACCGGTAACCTGACCTAGCCAAATAATTCTGCTAAATTTGCACAGATTATGGACGAACACTTAATTAGCGTAGTTAAGATGTAATGCTGGTTCAAATCAATACTTTAAATGAATTCTAATATGATGCACTTAGCGTTTTTGGGGTGTTTAATCTAGTAGTTGGCATTAGCAGTGAGTGTTGAGTGCACTTCCGCTCTGCTCTGTCAGGGCCAGCGTGACACGTAAGCTCTGGATGCACAGCTCACTTCCGTGCTCTCTCTCTCTACTGCAGTACTGTCCAGAGTCATTTGGCTTTCTTGATTTAAGTGTGCATAATCAGTTTTTGACCGGCACTGAATCAACACGTCAAGAGCTCATTTGCAGGCAGCCGACATTCACCTGTAGACAAAGGGCTTGGATTTAAACCTTAACTTATTTTAGGGTTATGGATGGATTTGCCCTGTTTTTCTTTATGATGCATGTTAAGTTGTTCTGGTTTCAAGGCAAGTTTTTATCTTCACCAGGTAAAGGGGGAGGAAGATGAGGACGAAAGCCTGGAGCTGAAAGAGACAACTCTCCACGGCCAAAGGTAAAACTAGTAGTGTTAGTGTGACAAAAAAAAAAAAACTATATATATATATATATATATATATATAAAACGAATAAGTGCTGTCTCTGAAAAACAAATGAGCGATCAACTTCAAACTATGCACCAGTTTCTAGTTTTTTTGTCTTTATCATGTTCACTGTACACACTATATGTAAACTTTACATTGCCTGGTCTTTATCTGAGGAAAAAGTGATTTCCACTGCACACTATTTTTATTTTTTCAAATAGCACAAGTGGCTTCTAGAATAAGCACAAACTGCTGTTTAGCTTTAATTTGAGCAGAATATTGCAATGGCGACCACTAAACTTTCAAATGTTTTCAACATGCATGTTTTTCTTTTCTTCTTTTCCCCCTCAAGTGCAGAGAGAGCAAGTGCATGTGGTTGCCAGATTTTACAAGATTAAGTAAAACACTGTGCATCAAATGCATGTATTTAAGAGAGCCTCTCTGATTGGGGGATATAACCCCTTTGAGATCACTATAACAATTAAAAAGTGATTAATCATGCAGTGATCTGTAGGCATCAGATAAAGCATTGTGTGTTGTTGTTTTCTTTTGGTTGGAGGTGTTTGTGTGTGCGCGTATATTATTTACAGCTCAAACGTTTTTGTGGTCCCTTTCTGCAGCGGTAAATTCTTCGAGGCACAGTTACCGTCGTCTCTCGCTCCGGGTGCTAAGCTGCGGGTGAAGGTTGAGACCGTGTTCAGTCACGTGCTGAAGCCCTTCCCCTCTCACATCACGCAGGCCGAGCAACAGCTGGTGGTCTTCCAGGGGAACCACTACCTGTACTCCCCGTACCCCACCCGCTCCCAGACCACCCGCGTCCGCCTGGCCTCCAAAACCGTGGAGAGCTACACCAAGCTGGGCAACCCCACCAAGAGCGAAGATTCGATCGAATATGGACCGTTCAAAGACGTTCCTCCCTTCAGCCAGGTGAATGACCATAATAACCACGGAGTTGTACTGTATGTTTACATGATGATAATATTGTCATTACCAGGTAATTATGGAAATCATTTACAGAATGTTCCGGGACAGTCATAGTTTTCTCTTCTGCTCAACAAAGCTCATTTATTTGATTTATTATTATTATTATTATTATTATTATATATATATATATTTTAAAGAATTTCAGCATCATTATTTCAGTCTTCAGTGTCGCATGATCCTTCAGAAGTTCTTTTTTCTTTAATTGAAATTTATTTTAAATAATTTTTTTAACATTAATATCTTTTACTGTCACTTTTGGCTAGTGGTTGACCGATATATCGGCCGATATTTAGCATTTTTCAAATATCGGCATTAGCTGATAAGTTTTTCTGTTTCACAATATTGTGCCGATGTGTTCCAGGCAGGACTTTTATTTTGATGCCGCTGAGAAAGGCAGCCCCTGAGTGAACAGTGCTCACACACTCTCTCTTTTTTTACTATCGTTGTTAACCGTTCTAATACGGATAGAAGTCTGTCTAATAATCAGAACGGTTGAACAAAGGAATTAATGTATGCAAAAAGTATTATAACGATTGCTTATATAATATTTGTAATAGAAAGGCAAACATTATAAAACTTTCTCGTTTGCTGTCAGCATTAAGCAAATACGCATTTATATCATTTAAACAAACCTTTGAATTGCTAATGAACATTTAATTTCATAAACCTTACAAACGTGGTTGAATCCAGCTGTGAGATCTTGTGAAGTCGGCACTTTTATCCAGCATGATCGCTTATTCTTACTCTGGCTTTATTTGGAAAATATGATTCCCAATGCACACAAACTTCCCAGAATACTGAGTGCCCTGTTAGTTAGTGTTTACCGTATTTTCCGGACTATAAGTTGCACTTTTTTCATAGTTTGGCTGGTCCTGCGACTTATAGTCAGGTGTGACTTATCAAAATTAATTTGACATGAACCAAGAGAAATTAACCAAGAGAAAACATTACCGTTTACAGCCACGAGAGGGCGCTCTATGCTGCTCAGTGCTCCTGTAGTATACATTAGTGGACCCTCTCGCTGCTGTAGACGGTAATGTTTTCTATTGTTCTTTGTTCTAAATAAATGCGACTTATAGTCCAGTGCGACTTGTTTTTTGGACTGATGCGATTTATACTCAGGTGCGACTTATAGTCCGAAAAATACGGTACTTTTTAATTATAGTTAAATTAAATGTTTATTTGTGAAAAATACTTTGTCATCTAAGGTATGTTTATTTTACACTTATTTTTTGTTTAATTTCTTAATAAATTAAAAATAAAAAGAATTATATCGGTTATTGTCCCCCCCTGCTTTCCATGATATCGGTATCAGCTGTCAAAAAACAACATCGGTCGATTACTACTTTTGACCAATTTAATGCTTTCATTTTCTATTCTAAATTAACTTTTTCAAAAGAAAAAAAAATCTTACTGACCTTATTTTTAAATGGCAGTGTGTAACATTTTGAAAACCGCTGGTTTGCAGGATGAGATGAAGATCCACTATGAGAACAACACGCCGTTCCTCACCATCAGCAGCATCACGCGCACCATCGAGGTCTCGCACTGGGGCAACATCGCTGTGGAGGAAACCATCGACCTGAGACACACCGGTGCTCACCTGAAGGGGCCTTTCTCCCGCTACGACTACCAGAGACAGTCTGACAGCGGCATCTCATCAGTCAAATCTTTCAAGGTGTCGTAACTCTCTGTTAATTGTATTCATTCTCTAAAATGCTAAATGACAGCTGATCAAACATACTCGCTCCTCTGAAGATGGCGTCCCAGTAGCCGACTCTAATTAAATCCATTTTGGTCAGAGCTATTATTATTATTAATTTCTTTTCCATCACATGAAGCTTAAATGACGCTTTAAAGCAGATTAAGTAGAAGAAGCTCTCATCGTGTCTTCCTGCAGACCATCCTCCCGGCCTCTGCTCAGGATGTGTATTACCGCGATGAGATCGGGAACATCTCCACCTCTCACCTCCAAGTTCTAGACGATTCCGTAGAGGTTGAAATCCGTCCCCGTTTCCCGCTGTTCGGCGGCTGGAAAACGCATTACATCATTGGTTATAATCTTCCCAGCTATGAATATCTCTACAATCTCGGTGGGTGTCTGGTATCAGGTTAACAGATTCAAAACATTCCCTATTAAATTAAATAATGGCATGCATCCTTTTTGTCCTTTAGGGGATCAGTATGCCCTGAAAATGCGTCTGGTGGATCATATCTATGATGACCAGGTTATTGACCAGCTGACTGTGAAACTGATCCTTCCTGAAGGAGCCAGGTCAGCATCTGTTATGCTTCAGCATGAGCATATCTCACAATCAGATTCATCAGGTTTGAAGTGATGATTTAACGGGACTCTTGTTCTCCCCAGAAATATCCAGGTGGACACTCCCTACCCCATCAGCCGCAGTCAGGACGAGCTGCATTACACGTACCTGGACACCTTCGGCAGGCCTGTGCTGGTGGCCACCAAGAACAATCTGGTGGAGCAGCACATTCAGGATGTAGTGGTAAGATAAGACTTGAACAGAAACCTCGCACCTGAAAGCGGGGAACATTTAACTGTTCATGAGGTAGATTGCCTGGGGGAAGAAGCTGTTCTTGTGCCTGACTGTCCTGGTATTTGCGGCTCTGAAGCGCCGGCCAGATGGCAAAAGTTCAAGGAAGTTTTCCTTCCCGAAAACTGTTCTCCGGAATCACAAATGCTTCGGAAAACACCAGATTTCATAGTTAATGAATTACAGAATTTCCTAAATCGGAAGCATGTGCAAACTCACAATTAGTGTGACTTAATACTGAAGTTATGTGTCCAGGAATGCTGTGGAAGCTTCTGGAATCCCTTCTCCGGTTTGGCTCCGGTATATTGCAAAAATAAAAAAGTTAGAGGTTGTCTTTTAATGCATTTTTAGCCAGCTGAAAAAGTGCCAGATGCACTTCTGAAAATTGCAAGTTGGTGGCACTTGAGAATGTGTTGGTGGCACAGGGTTTTTCCAGACGAGAAGCTTTTTTTTTTTTTTTTTTTGCTATGATTTGTAATATTCACAGCAGTTATGTATTACTAGCATCTCATTTTGAAGAGCATTACTGAATATTAATATGAATAAGGAATAAGTGATGAGCACTGCATTTTATCCAAAGTTGAACTTATGAAATATTATTATGGATGTGCATTAAAATGCAGTGCCTTAGTTTGTCAAAAACAATGTTTACACACCATTTGCACGTAGTTGGCTGTACATTATTTAAAATACCATATTTTCCAGACTATAATCACACTTTTTTTCATAGTTTGGCTGGTCCTGCGACTTATCAAAATGTATTTGACGTGAACCAAGAGAAAACATTACCGTCTACAGCCGCCAGAGGGCGCTCTATGCTGTTTTCATGAAGTACTGGTGCGTTTGCTCAGTAGCTCAGATTCTTCCAGTGGATCTGAAGTGCATGCAAAGTCAGCGAAAGTGTGCTTGTTCAAAAAGGGAACCAACTGAGTGTTCCCAAAAGTGAGCATTAACTGTCTTTCTCGTTAGGTTCACTACAACTTCAACAAGATCCTGATGCTGCAGGAGCCTTTGTTAGTGGTGGGAGTGTTCTACATCCTCTTTTTCACCGTCATCATCTACGTGCGCCTCGACTTCTCCATCACAAAGGTGCGTCTGGAGCACACAGTATTGTTGAAGTGACCGAAGGTGTCCCGTTGTGAACGGAGCTGTCTGTTTCTCCGTCAGGATCCAGCAGCAGAGGTGCGCATGAAGGTGGCCTCCATCACCGAGCAGGTCCTGACTCTGGTGAACAAGCGTCTCGGTCTGTACCGCCACATGGACGAGGTTGTGAACCGCTACAAGCAGTCCCGCGATACCGGAGCACTGAACAGCGGCCGCAAGACCCTGGAGGCGGAGCACCGCACCCTCACCAGTGACATCAGTGCATTACAAGCCCGTCTCAAAGCAGAGGGCTCCGATCTGGCCGAAAAAGTAAAGCATAGCTTTTATAACGTGTTCCCAAAATGCCGCCGCGGGCTCTAAATGTTTTCCGTTCTCTCCGTCTGCAGGTTGGAGAGATCCAGAAGCTGGACGGCCAGCTGAAGGACCTGGTGAGCAGATCCTCTCAGGAGGCCGAGCGCCTGGTGGCCGGGAAGGTGAAGAAGGACGCCTACATCGACTCGGATAAAGCCCTGTCGGGCAAGAGGCAAGAGTTTGTCAGCCGCATCGACAGCCTTCTGGATGCCTTGTAAATCAAACCTCAGAAATCCAGTCTCCAGGGGGCCTTGAAACAGTCCCTGCCCTCCGAAACCGTCTCCTGCACTCAGACTGGACTGACAGACCAATAGTGTACACTCACAGACCATGTGTGTCATTCTGTGAACATCATGTTTGGGCCTTCGTGGGACGTGAGAGTGATTTTTGCAGGATGTGCATGTTGTTTTGTGTTGCTGAATGTGTGTGACTGGGAGAGGGTTTTATGTGTGTACTCGGATGGAGAATCTTTTTTTTTTTTTAGTTTCAAGTTTCTGAATGTCTAATGCAGTCTTCATTCACACAATCCAGCAGACCGGTTCCTTTTAATATTCATTTGCAGTTTTGGAGTTGGGTGTGAATTGAAATTGGCTCTCACCTGAAAAACATCTGCACTTGTTGTTTTCCCCCCGAAAAAAAAAAAGAAAGTGCGAGAATAGAAAATGATCTGCCCTGTCCTAAACATGATTATGGACATCAGATGCTGAAATGGTTGCCGCTGATGTTCTCATGGTTGTAAATTTTCAACTGGGGTTTTATTTCATGTTTTCTTGTGATTTTTCTTTTTTTTTTTCTTTTTTTTTTTTCTTTTTTTTGTAAATGATGCATTTAATTTCTACTGTAAAATGACATGAATGAGATTGATTTTTGTACGCCAAGGGTAAATGTGACCAATTTTGATGGTGAAACGTTTTCAGTCCATGAATAAATAAGGTGGGAAACCAGACCTGTGATGTGAATTTATTTTTTGCAAAAGAAGAAAAAACATTTCTACTTCAGGCCATAAGACACCTGACATTACATCTAACTAAAAAAAAAAAAAAAACTTCTATAATCACTCATTGTTTCCATAAATATAATCTTCCCATTAAACATAAAATATCTGTGCTGTGTCTTGTTCCGAAGCAAAACTGCAAGCATGATGATGTTTTGGGATGTGAGAAATTGACACTTGAATACATTGCAACACAACAGATAACAGTTTATCTGGTACTTTTATAGTAGTGGTTGTTTATGCATGCAATAGATGAGCCACAATATTTGTATTACTTGTTAAATATTGCTGCCACAGTGTCAGAAGATCCCTCTCTCTCTCTCTCTCTCTATATAAAGCTGTATAATTACTGTGTAATAAATCTCTTTTTAGCAAAAAAACTCCCAGTTACCAATCAGGTCTGTTTAGAATTAGCATATTCCCAAAACCAATTATTATTCTTGCTTTTTGATATGTTTGTAGCTCATGTTTTGGTGTGCTGGTGACAGAAACTGCGTTTGCATGTTATGACCACAGGAGGGCACTATTAGCACGTGTCCAGCCGAGGCCAGGAGTTTTGAGAATGACACAAATATTAATTTTCACAAAGTCTGCCGTCTCAGTTTTTTATGATGGCAGTTTGCATATACTCCGGAATGTTATGAAGAGTCGTCAGATCCCTCTTCACCATGAAAATGTACTTAATCCCAAAAACATCCCCGCCATCTTGCCACAAAAGGACCAGCAGACATCATGTCAGTGTTTCTCTCAGATCACTCTGTCAGGCCGAGACCATTCATGGGTTGCTTCTCACCCAAGGCAGTGGATGCACTTACAGTTTTGCCTAAGAACACAGATATGAATAAAGAATGGTACAAAAACATCTTTTCCCAACCATCCAAAGACAGTTTGGTAAGGAACAATGCCTATTGTAGCATACTGGAGCACCTTGCCATAAGGCAAAAGTGATAACTAAGTGACTCGGGGCACAAAACAGCGGAAAACTCCCCAGACCTGTGCTCAGTCCTTAAGAGACGGGTGGACAAAAAAAAAAACCCCTCTGAGGTACAAAGTAAGGGGAAAAAACCAATGTCAATACGTTGGGTTTGACCACTGCATACAGGGTTGGAGTTGACCATTTTCACACTATTTTATAGCTCTGTGTCATTAAAATGAGCGTCCTACTAAGTGCTTCTATACAGGACTAGACCATCTTGTCCAGGATCCAGTTCTCAGCCAAACCCAAGAAGCTGGCAAAGGCCAACCTGAGGTCATCACCTTCATGAGGTCATCACAGGTCAGCGCAGGGCCATTTCCTGTGCCGAAATAACAATGTCTCCATGATAACGTAGACATATTGTACATGCTGTACAATAATCATTCTGAAAATACACACTGGAGGGAAACCAAGACAATGTCTGTTAGCACTGATGCTTAGAGCGACCGGACCCTTACAATGGCACGCACTCTGTGTTTGTGGTTAGTGTTTCACAGCGGAGGGTGGGAAACCCTGCCAAACGCTCATTCTCACACATTCGCAGACAAAATGCTGTCGAAATGGCTTTTGTGAAAGTCAAGGGCATGTGTGAATGCCGAACAGAGCACACAAACAGAAACATTTCAAGAATAGCTATATACATGTGTGTGTTTTTATGTACATTACATACTCTTGCTATAGATTTTAAGTTTACAGTTCCAGAACTTGATAACATCTGTCAGTACATTAGTTTGGGTCATACTGAAGTGAGAGTATTCTGTTGCACATGGGCAATAATGACATTACTGTGCATGACCTGATTTAGTAATTATTTATTTATTTATTTTTTTTAACATTTAAAAGTTTGGGGTCAGTATATATATATATTTATTATTATTATTATTATTATTTTATTTATTTTTTTCTTAAGATTTTCTTTTTTTTTTGACAGATCACAGTTTTCACAAACTATTTGTAACATTGATAATAAGAAATGAGCAGTATAACATCACAGAATGATTCCTGAAGAATCATGTGACACTGAAATCTGGAGCGATGATGCTGAAAATTCAGCTTTGCATCACAGGAATAAATTACGGTAACACCTTACTTGAAGCTTTTCTAAATAATGCACTATAAAAGTATTTTAAATGCATTAATTATGCCTTGCAATAGATCATATGATCTTGAGAATAACTGTAACCACAGTCATAATACATTAAAACAATTTTCTATTAATTGTTACACCTTTAGAATGTACATGCATGTATTAAAATACATTAAAGGACACAACAAACAATTTCAGGTGTTACAAGGAATCTGCTAATATTATAATGCATTTGAAACTTTCATTATCATTGTGTTACATTGTACATTATGATTTCCTTCATAATGCATTATACATACAGACTGATATAGCGCAGCCTCTCATACCATACAGCTCAAAGAAACAACTTTTCATCACACATCTTGATTTGGAGCCAAATGTCAGGTATTTGACATCATAAGCCCGTGCACGCACACACGTTGACTTCCAGTTGGAGGGTCGTTACAGGTGAAGCCCCTCCATCAGTGCTTCATCTAGAACATACAGTACAGCTCCTGCCAAGGCTGCGGTTTAGCTGTTGATCAGACCGGAGCTTAAATTCTGTTTGAAACCGGAATCCACCAGCAGTACTGTATCCTGATGTGGTGCACAATGAAAGTTGAGATGCAGAGAAAGAGAGGTGGATGTGAGGTGTTGGGGGAGGTGGAGGGTGGAGGAGGGGTGCACACGCGATCCAAGCTGAAGAGTTCAATGACAGTTTCTCAAAGCCCAGGCAGAAAGCTCGAGATGCTCAAGAAGACTCCTGCACCAGACAAAGAGTCCCAGCTTGGCTGGTGTTCATCAGTGATAGAGTGCCCACAACAGAGGCGAGTGTGAGGTGGTCCCGGGCCCCAGGACTGTACTGACCCGCCGCTGATTGATTGTGCCAGCCCGGGCTCACCTGCAGCCCCTGCACACACACACACACACACACACACGTCCTGACAGTCTGCAGAGAGACCCGTCAGTGTCAGAGAACAATATCCTGCACTGTGCAGCTTGCAACTGAGCACGCTCATAAATCACCACGGTGACAGAGACACCACCCTCACTGTCCGCACTCCATGACACGCGCACACACACACACACACACACACACACACACACACACACACACACACACAAACTCTGTCAGAAAACCTCAAGCTGAGCAACTACATGAAAGGAGTGTTTTTGAAAGGTTACATTGTGGCACCTGGCTTGGGCCGGCAAACAGGAATATTCTGCTCACTAACCATGTCTTCTCAGAACAAATGTGTTATTTCTGTAATTAAATGCATTTGAAGCATCCTGGTCCTGGGTGCTGATTGGTTAACACAGCACTCCATTTACTAACAGAAAACACCTGTTTACTTGAATCATCTATGACATGAATCATAACCTTTCATCAAATTGTAATCATTTGCCCCTGAAACCAACCACTTGTTTGTTTTTTTTTCTTCCCCTATCACCAGATTCAGATTTTTACATTTGACGTCAACCAGCAACTTATTGCACAAAAGGTTACATAAAATCCTTCAAATCTAGCATGGAAATTATTTATTATTTGCACCAATAGTTCACTATACAAAGCATATAACAGTTGGTTCAAACCATCATCGATGCAATTCTGTTTCTTATTAATGGCTCATGTTTTCTTTTGCAAAGTTTTACTTTGCACATTGTTGAAGATGAAAGCTTCTGTCATGAGAAAGAAATATGAATTTGTGGCAAAACACCTTAGAGTTTGGAAAGACGGTGTTTGATATCAACAGAAAAGAAATGGGATTTTCAGTTTCACTCGTTTTTAAGGTGTCCTTGTTATACATGCTCTTACTATAGTATTAATAGTAATTTATGCATAACTACAAGCAACTAACCCTAAACCTGTAAGTACATTTTTTTTATTAATATCACTCAGTACTTGTTTGTGCAAATACACTACAGCCAGGACGCCTCAAAATAGTGTGTAACCAGATTTTCTATTTACTATTTTGAACACGTTTTATAATATGATTTGTTCCTGTGTGAGAGACACAGGCACTGGCCCGTCCAGCGGTCACTGCACACTGACCGAGCTTTAGTTCGAGAGAGCAGGATGAAAGGTGAGCGGTGCGCTGCGCAGGTGCCAGGTGTGATCACGGCGGGAAAAGACGAGGGACGGCAGGAACAGAGGGACACAAAGGACCGGTCTGTTTCCTCCTCACAGCTGCAGCGGGAGGAGAGGAGTCCGGCTGACAGATAGACAGACACCACAGGGGAAGAGAGGGAGAGCTCTGACGGTGATCCTGGGTCCTGGGTGACGAGAGACACATTCTTTCCAAAAGAAGTTGGGGGCAGGCGGAAGAAAGAGGAAGATAGAAAAGAGTAATTCTGCCTGTGTCTCTAGATGTTCAGCTGAGAATAATCTATACAGTGGCTTCAAAACAACATTTAAAGTGTCTGAATACCAGAGCATTCAAAAAATATCAAGACACTAGTACCAGTTTTTTTTTTTTTACTTTACACTTTCTTTACTTTCATGTGTGTATGGTTTCATAATAGACATGTGTTAATCATAGTCTAATCCTTTTGCGCTCCGCTTCATTTGTGTTACTGTTGTCCAGAGCTCCAGCGAAGACCCCCTGATCTCTGCCACATGGCATCCCATCAAAGCACCTCCGCCCTGGGCTCTGAGAAGGAGTCAGCCCCCTGTTTCATCTCTGGAAGAAGTATGGCTGTGTTGGATCCCTGTCTAAGGTTTTTATCATGAGTGTGTAAGTGTTATTCTTTGTCTCAGCATGACTCCAAAAATAGCTTCAACCCAGCTCCCTATCAGGACACAACGACACACACACACACACACACACACACATTTGTTTTTGTGAAAAGTGTGTTCATCCCACAGGCGTAATGGTTTTTATTCTGTACAAACTTTATATTCTATCTGCCTTCACCAACACTACCCCTAACCCTAACCCTAACAGGAAACTTTGTGCATTTTTACTTTCTCAAAAAAAAAAAACTCATTCTGTATGATTAATAAGCGTTTTGAAAAATGGGGACATGGGTTATGTCCTCATAAGTCACCTTCTCCTTGTAACACCTGTGTCATTATACAGAGTTGTGTCCTGATATGTCACAAAACAAGAGCACACACACACACACATATATATATGACGGTACATATTTGACACTTTCTGAATGTCTTCACAACCATAACCATCTGTGTGCATGCAATAACACACACTTCTAGTTGCACAAACTTGGACAGATTATTGGTAGGGCAAGGTCACTTCCCATTGGCCGCAAGTCTAACCTTCTGTTTTCCAGGGCAGCTTTTTTCCGCTACTCGACTGCTGATAGGAAACTTAGATAGTCTGCTGAGCTCAGTACAGACAAAAGGATTTTTCCTTCTCACCTCCCCAGACACTTCACCACATCTTTCCATGACCTCTCTTCATCCTCTCTCTCTCCTTATCCCTCTCTACTTTTTCTCTCCTGCGCTTCAGCATTAACTATTTGCCCTCTACCTGTCAGAGCGGAGCGTGGAGGTGAGGCCAGGTGTGCTGCCCACCGTCACGTGATCAGGCCTGAGGTTTGGAGTGTTTGACAGAGAGGAAGTGACCTCCTGTGCCGGCTGCTTCCCGTCTCACTCTTTATTTAACCCTCCACCAGACCGCCGGTCATGCTGTCCTCTAACATCTGAAGTTCACTTCCACCTGCACCAGCCTGAGAACACAGGCTGTACGCGGCTGTGGGGACGATCGGTTTTGTGGTGCTTGGGATTCTGTATAATTCGTTAAAACCAAATATTGCCACATTGATGGCTCAATAAGGTGTAATTGTTCAAATAACACATAGTTTCATTAGAAAATATAAAAAAACGAATTATAACCCTAAAGTGGACATTTGCATAGAATCACACAACCACAAACTTTAGGGCTAAATTATGAAGACCTACAAACAGTTATTAATACTAAACAGTTATTGCCGATGATTTTTATTTTCGTTACACCATGACACAATCAGTATACAGTGCTTAAAGTTCTATATAGAGGTCATGATAACAGAAAATAAGGAGTCGTAGCTGGACGTAGATTGTAGGGGTTTTGGAAGGATGAGTGCTGACAGGAATGCTGGGCTGAGAGTGAGCTGGACGTGTGTTAGTGGACGGTCAGGGAAGTGAAGAAAACCCGCGAGCTGGAGCCAGTTAAGAGGAATATCAGGAAACTCCCCACCCTCCCACAGTCAGGACCACCCCTCCCAGCGCCCTCTTCCTGCCAAAACTCAGCACACTTCCTCTGCAGCTTTCGGGATTCCCACCTGGGACATTCCATCCATGAATCGTGCCTCACGCTCTCCCTCTCTCTCTCTTTCATTTCGTGTTTGATTTACAAAATGCAGACTACAGCTAATTGTGATTTTCCACTCTTCCCTTTGCGTGGCTCACTCCTGGTTTCCACTATATTCATAACTACTTATTTATTATTACTTTTGCATATTACTCCCTCTGCAGTGTGCGAATAATTCTATGAGTTTGTAAATTCCTGTCAGTAATTTTCGCGGTTTAAGTTGGTTTAGCACAGCCCAGGTCATCATTTGTCACCCTTTTAACATGCGGCTAACAAGGTTTTACTCTCGAAAAACATGAATAAGATTTCTTTCTTTTGTGATTTGTAACTTGTATTCTAACTGTTGTAGTAGCTACTGAAACTTTGCATATACTTTACACGCTCTCAATCTTTTGTTTTGACCATTCCACCCTAACAACCCCCTATAATTGGCATCCTGTCCCTCTGGTCCCAAGAGCATTGTGGGAGCTGAAAACATTGCTCTCTGACCACTAGAGGTCACTATATCACAAAGCAAAACGGTTCATGCATATAATCACTCATTCCGTTCAGGGCGAGCTGTATTTTTACAATATAAAACGGGTGATGTAGACAGTTCCCACACAACAACAACAACAACAACAAATAAAGGAAGGCATAATCCTGATGAAATTACCTAAATGAAATGACAGAGGAGCGAATGTAATGAGAATGAATATGCAGGAAGGGTGAAAATACAAGGTTTCGTGACTTTGTCTTTGACCTTTCTCGGAAAACGAGCTAATCCTGGGGTATAATAGACTCTGGGCTGATATGGAAAACGGCTGCTCCGTTATCTGAGTTGCTGTGGAGACCATCAGAGAGCGCGCGCCCGGTGAAGATGCCGCTTTATTAAAAGGGGAGTTTGTACATATTGGAAAAAGGCGCTTTTTGACACAAGTGTCACTCACGTGCACAGCGTCCCCCTTTAGAGTGGAAATGGAAACCTGTCTCTTTTCTCTAAAATAACAAAATTCACCTCGAGCACGGTTAAGCTAGTAATCCATTCTTGTGTGCAGAATGGGCCTCTCAGAGATCAGTGCTGAACTCCAGCATCTTCTCCAAACTAGAAATAACCAGTTCAGCCTTCAAGTTAATGAACTGCCCACTTGTTCATTTAATAAAACAATATAACAGAGTATTTCTGAATTGTAAAAACGGCTATTTCAAAATTCAACAACTAAAACAACGACAATAGCCTAATCTCTTATAAAAACGTGAAACACTGTAAAAAATGGTTTTGTTAATTAAAATATTTCTGTTTCCATTTAACGTAACGTGATGATGTCTTTCATTTCTAGCTATTTTTTTTATAATGCTGGTTTATGTAGGGCTGTTTTCAGATTGTTTTTTTTTTTTGTTTTTTTTTTTATTAGAAAATATATTCACTTTGTCACCACTTTCAATTAACTATAAAAAATGAAGACAGACGTTGTTTTTAGTTGGTTGCGTTTTTTATGTTTTCTGTCAACGCGGGAAATTTTAAAATGAATTCGAACTGGCGATTTTTCAAATTCTTCTCAACCATTATGACGTCTACGCTTTCGGGACGCGCGGTTTAATGGAATGAACTCAGGCGTTCGTTCATTAGTGAGGAAACGAGATCACCGCTGTTTTAAAGCCTAATGGACGAGCTGATATTCAGTTACAGGACAGCTTCTGTAGATAACGAACTCTAGATCTACTGATGAGAGCAGTTTCCATTGAAACTAAAGAGATTTATGACTAAAAGCTTAGAAAAATATTTGTTTCATATTTTTATTTTCTTTAAGTGACCATCACAAACAAATTATACCATAGCCTACACTTTGTGACATGTTCTTTATAATTATATGAAAATGGTTTTAATCTAATTCTATTATTGGTTTCATTATTAGTCATTTACACAGTAGGCTATTGCAAAGCCATATAGCCAGTGCCAAGTGTTTCCAGCTGTCTGCCTTTCAATTAATTTATAGGACTATTGATTTTATTTCCCAAAAGAAAGACGTGAAAGGGAGAGTTACGATGCTGCTGATATCCGCTGGATAAAGAAAGCAAAACAAGTGTTTGGATGAAACAAGCTAATTTCACAACTAATTCAACACGTAACAGATCTAATGACAAGACAGAATAATCAGGCAGATACCTATCAACAGTAGCGCTACATTATGAATGATACTGGCTGCATTGATATGTTAAGCGCGTGTACAATAAACTCGCTCAAAACTGGCCTGTGCACGTTAAATGTGTAAATATTTCTCCTTCGGGTAGCCTATCTGTCTCTATCACCCCTGCGATCTCCCCCCTCAAATGATGCATTAGATGCATTGAATGTATTTGTTGTGGCGCTTTGAAAGGCGGTGATAATCTGGGGGAGAGAGATAAGAAACACCAATTTATTCAGCGCCACTTTGGACCCTGTTTCCAGCCTCGCTCGGTCCTGACACCTCCAGCGGTAAACTGATAACGATTAGGCCATTTATTATCTTCACAAAGAACAAAGATTGCCTCACGCCGATGAAATATTACCCCCGGTAATAATCGGAAGGAGAGGGCCCTGGCATCTGATGCATGCATTTATAAATAATAACTTTAGAGCCCTTTAAAAAAAAGTAATAAAAATGAAGAGAATAGGCTAATATAAAAATGATATGAAAAATAGAGACAAACCAGCACAAATAATTTGATAATCAAAGAAGTTAAAACATATTTTGCAAGTCTACCAGAAAACTGAGTGTAAAATAAATATATTGCATAAGAATAGGCTATACGTCTTTGCCTTTCACTATTCAGTAGCACACTTTACTTTGACGCAGTGAGAACTCCGAGACGGCTCTACTGCGCCTTTGATGGACAACGTGAAATGGAAATGTCACCGTGTCTGCCACAGCATGCTGCTGCAAGGAGCAGCCGAGCTTAACAGTCGCCTTTATTAGTCTACAGAAGGTTTTTTTTTTTTTTTTTAATGCGCTGGAGATGCAAGCTCGAGACTGATAAGCGCTTATCTCGCACGCATCATGAGTGAGCATCTTCTTCTGGTCAGATTGCAAAGCTCCTGTAAACCCAGCAGCTACTGCTCTTAACGTTTTAACATGACAATAGATGCATTAATTAGATGTTTAATAAATCCGCACACGCTAAATCCATATTTCTTTCTAATCAAATAATTGTTTTACATTTTATAAAAGTAATAATAATTATTATTATAGACTTATTATAATTGTAATAATAATGTCAGGGTTTCCTAGAATTTATTTAAGTTAATGGTGACAAAATAATGTTCCCAGTGTTAATGATATTATTATTTTTCTTGGTTTTCGATTTAAAATGAACGGGAGATTTAGATTGTCAAGTAGAAAGAAGCGATGTCACAGCCTTCCTTATCTTTCCTTGTCGTTTACTATTTTGACTTTTAATAATTAAAGAGTGTGCATCTAATAGGACAATGTTTGTCTCTGCACAAAAGTTGCATTTAGCATTGCATAGCACAGATTATTGCAGAGCATTTAGAGATATTTATTCCGTTATATAGCTAACATCTAGAAATAATAAATAAATATTATTTTGCCATAGGCTGCTTAATAAGACATGATTAAGTTGGCTATGAAAAGACATGCCAACTCATGTCATGACATTATCCAAAGTGATAAGACCGATAAAAGCACTAAATGGCAACCGATAAACATTCTTCTTTTCAACCTTGCACTCGCCGGAAACTCAGATAAAACGAGTAGCTAAATACTTGTCTTTTTTTAAATCTGTTTTTCCCTTATTACGGATAAGTGCACGACAAAAGGAAAGCCAAGGATTTTGTAGAATTTTGATTTTATCATAGGCTAATTCTAGGCCCGCTATTTGACCATGGTAGCAACTAAAGGAGCAGGAGTTTCTGATTTGACTGACTCGAATCCTTCACCGCTCGTGGTCTCTTGAATGTATACAAAACAATAGCTGGCATTAGACATTGTTATTTTGATCATTCTATATAATGCAATTCATTCTGTCAGAGTTCACTCCTCTCGCGCTCTCATTGTGCGCGTGCACTCTTGGGGGAACCCGGGCGCGAGAGGCTGGAGCTGCACCTGCCCTGCCTGAGCCTCTGCACGCGAGCCCACGGTCTCGTGCCGGAGATTTACCGAGGCTTTGCATCTTTTAAAAGTTGCTGTCATGTGTGAGAGAGTTAAAACTGACCGGGTTGGGGGAAGGCAAGGTCGACCGCAACGTGCCAACAGACAAGAGCGAGGAGGAATAGAATCCATTAAGATGGGAAGCCTAAAGGCGTCGTCTCATATTAAAAGTGAAGATTTATATATTCACAACACTCAAGCAAACACATCTGCACCATCAGTGATTTAATGAGAAGGGCAAAAGAATGTGCAAATCGGTCTATGGCGGGTTTAGATTTCATAATTTCCCCTGTATTCTTTAAACTATATCTTACGAATATCACAAAATAATAATATTAATATTCATAATAGTGCAAATCCTCTCCGCATTGTGTGCCTGTGTGAAGGTCAGAATCTAAGAGCTGTGCGCAAAGCCTTCAGCGACCGGGTCTTGTTTCATAATTACACGAGTGAGAACAGCACACAACAGCTTTTAACCATCAAAGCACTCCCCGGAAGACCAGATTGGCTGACGCACGGCTACGTTGCAGCAGTCCTACTTTGTGCCTCAAGTTTCGCTGTTTCCACGGGCGTGAGTGAGACCAGATAGAGTACGAGGTGTCAGACACTACTCCACACCGTGAGCCACTGAAGAAAAAGCATTCTGAAAGCCGCTTGACTGTCTGGAAAGTTTGGCATCGCCAGCTGTGCCCCGAGCCTCAGCGCTTGGCGAAGCACACACCGAATCACCGCTGCTCTTCCCTCAGAGACGGTGCCACACGGAATTGGCTCCAGGACACATATCTCTGTGAAATGTCAAGAGGAGAGAACCCAATCGTAAACACTGGTAAGATGCGTTTTGTGCAGCGAGTGTGAAGTCGAGTAATACGAAGAGATTATTCACGCGTTTTAGAGAGGAATAAAAATTATTAATTGTCTTAAATGAGCAAATTATTATGTTTTAGGGCCTATACGTTTTATTCCATTTAAAGAATGATTTTAATAGGATTGCTGTTTATAATAATTGTTTATAATAAAACAAAAAGACAATAGAATGAATTATACATTTTGTTATCATTATTGGTCATTATGTTATTTGCGTTCGTATGACTGCAGGCGTTTTGGGTTATACCAGAAAAGACTAAAACGACAGAGATTGTTACATGTTTTACGTGTAGATTTTGGTCTTCATATTTTTCACATGTGATAGGCCTAATAATAGGCTATTAATATAATATTGTGACATTTGTTTAAGTATTCGATTTTGTATTATTATAAGGAACGTGTATAAGGAATTATAAGGAACTAAGCACATATTTATCTTCGTAAACATGTTGACATCAAATCCTAAATATGCAGACCAATAAACAACCCAAAATTAAATTCCACTTTACAACGCATATAGCCGCATCCAATAACACAATAAATGTTTTATTCGTGAAACGAATGTATAGGTTTATATATTAATTATGATTGTGAGGACACGATTTTGATATTCAACAATGGAAAGAACGCATAACCTGTTACGAAAACCATATGAAGTAATTTTCTGCCAATATTTCAAATGAGCGTAACGACGATTCCCCCCCCCCCCCCCCCCAACAGAATGATTATAAATGTGAAAGCAAATGTGATGTGAGTGAGTTGAGGAATTAGCTTTCTCTGGAATGCCCCCTGGACGCTAGCATTAGCCCACCTGTGCTGTTTATTTAAATCATTGACTCCAAGAGCTGTCAATCACACGAGGAGGGCTGGCGCGCGGCCATCGCCCTTCACATTTATGACTACCACAGGATCCTTTCCGACTAAACTAACGCTGTCGCTCAGAATAAGAACTTTACACATTAAACGTTGCACAAGACAAAAGCGGCACGTTAGAATAAACGCGGCTAGAGGCATGCACGGTTTAATACTGCACAAATATGAGACTTTGCTTCAAAATAATGCGGATTGTTGGATGAAACGAAGAGAGGTTGAGAAGCTTGCTTTCAGTCCCTGTTATCCATGCTTCAGCAGAGGACAGGAGGCTTGTGACTTTGCCTGTGCTTGTGTCTGCCCCCGAGTGCCCTGTCACAATCTAATTACCCGTGAGTAAAGGACAATACCGCTTCAGCTGGTCTGTGTCATTCCCCCTGTATCCAGTGCCTGCTTATCTTCACAAACCCTTCTGCGGGGCTCTCTGCCCCCTCCTGCCCTCTCTAACCCCACGGAGAATGATAAATGCACGGCGAGGGAACGAACGGGCAAAGCCATTTCACGGCACCTGTTAATTAAGGGAATGATTGCCTCCAATTTCGCGGAGCTTGTTTCCACCGCTCTCCATTATTTTTATACAATTATTTGAAAGCGACTTAATGTGACATCACAAACGTGATGTCATTGTCGTCGTCACAGTCACACTCACGGTGTACGACACAACTTGTGTTACATAAGAAACTAAATCTGAATCTGCAGACACAACATTAAAAGAAGAGTGGGTTTTTGGGTCCTCGGTCGGGGGAATCGCTTTAGTAACACCCCAAACCTTAAATGCTTAGTTCCTAAAAGGACAGTCTCTTTTGCGTTAACATTGAGAGCAACTGGATTACCATAGGTATTTAGTTCAAGTATTCTCTAAAGAATGTTTAGCCCTAGGTGAGCTGAACCAAGAGCCGTTATTAACGCTAAAACACACACACACACACACGCACACGCACGCACGCACACACACACACACACACACACACGCACAGTATAATAATTATATTGCCTACAATAGAAGACATATTCGGATATATAGATTATTATCAATTAATAATAAAATAAAAATAATACAACTATTTTAGTATTTTAATATTTAGTATTTCCCAAAGGTTTAATGTTTTATTTATTTCACTTTAATACCATTGGCTGAGTAGGGTCACACCTGTATTTAGTCTACATAGCACTTTGTAGCAGCATCAAGTCACTATTCTGTAAAAGCTCTTTTGGGATAGTATGTGTGATTATGCAATAGCACAGCATTTCAGTTTGGGATAAAGGTACAATGTGAGAGGCCATTTTAGACGCCTTAAGTTTATCACGTTCCATTTATGTCTGCATAATCTGGCATCGCACCTTTTGGATGTAAGACTGTGTGTAAAATTGATCATTGCACTGCAAAACTAAGCGTCATATTATCATGTACATTCTAATTTGTTGGCTTCGGCTGCAAGGGCTGTGTAGGGCCCCTGGCCAGAATCCAGTGTGTTAAAAGGGATTTAAGCATCTGGTATTGTCACAATAAGGCCACATAGCCTGTTTAAGCATCTTTATACAATCAACACTGACAGAAGTTCTGTGGTTTAAAAAGTGCTCAGTGTTGCATTGGTGCCCAAATAGATTATTTACTCTTCAGCCGGACTAAAACTTTCACAGATTTTATTCTTATTTTTTTATTTTTTAATGCAAATGAAAACACACAATGCCTACAATTTACTTTTAAATAGCTTTGGAAAAGTCTTTGTAGCCCATCTATATTTTTCTCCACCTTTACCTAGATACTGTGACGTCAGGACACGGCGTCAGAGTGGCGGCTGGTAGGGGCTCTGCTCGCGCTCCAATTATTGCCTGTCAATCATTATTGCTGCAGAGGAGTGACACAACCTCCTGCTTTAAGCAATAATAAAAACACTAAAGTACATATGATCATCTAGACACACTATAACTATTTCGAATGATAGATTAAAATGTACAAAATTAGTTAAAAACGCAACTTTTCTGTAAAACTGGTTCTTGATGTAGACCTGAAATGACACTCAAATGTTTTTCGAAAGATAATGATGCACGAGCTGGAGCTCCCTGGTAGACAGGTCTGTCTTGTGTTCTCTTTGATTGATCCAACTAGACAAGCTAAATAAATAATTCATATACACAAAGTGTTGCTACAAGCAGTTAGAGGCCACAGAGCTACCAAAGGTGAGAAGCAGTGATCCAAAAGAGCACGTTGTAAAATCCACTAAATTACATGTAAGCATATCCATTTTAGAAACCATCGAGAGGATTTTGTATTTTCAGTTAATGTTAATGTTAATTTCAATCGTAGTTTCCACTGCATGAAAAAAAAATTTAAAAGGTGTGGAACAGGAAAATAACATTTTTTCTATAACAGGATAGACAAGTCAATTTAATGTTGAGGTGAAAGCTGAAACAATTTATTAAACTCTATATGCAAATAAGGTCTTCAGCTGACTAACCTGAATCCACAGTTTATCTAACTGCTTATCAAGCTGATTGGCGACGTTCTGTCTTTCTGCCCGCGGTGGGAGAGCCTGCTGCTTGTTTTGCCACGAGATAATTGCAAGCAAGAATCAACGAAGCTGCCCTAATGGCCACCAATTGGCTCTATTTGGACCTGCCCATGCGACCTGTCGGCACCAGCGAGAGACGAGCCCGCTTTAATATGTAAAGTGACGTTTGATCGCTTGAAACAGCATACAAAACAGTGTTTTCACAAGAAGAATGCGGTGACAAGTAATTTATAACAATTAGACGCGCAAGAACAATAGCCCCCAATTTAGAGACCATAAAATCCTCCTCCCCAATTAATGCCTGAGGTGCTAGAAATTGTGTTTGTTTGCATTTGGCATATATCGCATGTGACACTTCACTGATACAGGTTTTGTTGTTTTCAACAAATGTTAATGTTCAGGCAACAGGTCCTAATCACATTTATAAATGCAATATTTTCTTTGTATTATTATTTATCAATTGAAAATTAAAATAATTGCTTGTTGGCACTGTCTGTAAAAATAAAATAAGGCCTAGTCTAACCTGTGTCTGTTATGCTATTATCTATTAGATTAAAAAACACAATTCGTTTAAATATATATATATATATATATATATATATATATATATATATATATATATATATATATATATATATATATATATATATATATATATATATATATATATATATATAATTAGTATTATTTTTTTCTGAGGTTCTGCGAAACCAGACTATACAAGACTCCAACTTTACATTCATAATTTCAGGTCAATCTGAGCTATTAGTCTTTTAGTAAAAAGACAACATTATCACCCATCATCAAGCTCTAAGAAAAGTAAATAGGTCTCAATAAATTGCTCCGCTGAATGATGGGTCTCTGGATGTGGAGCACTAGGCCGAGAGTCGCCGTGGCAGTTCGGAGAGCAGATGTCCGAGCCAATGGCAGTCAGCGCGATCTGCTATTGGTTAACAGCGCGATCACTGCCAGCCCGTGACCCCGCCCATGTTCGGAAGATATGGAATCTACTGGCGCCAGATCCGACAGTACACAGGCGCAATTCATTAATGAGACTTCTCTCCGCTTCGGACAGCCGCAGTGTTTTAAAGAAGAGTTTAACATTGGACTGTGGACAATTTGAACCAGTGGCAAATTACGAATGTCAGCAGACATCTTGAGGATTATCCTTCTTTGTACATGATTAACACGGGGAAAATAAACAAGACTGGAGTGCTGAAATGCTAGTTTGCGCCGTGAGTAGCCTACTTTACGATAGTTCTTTGAAAACTGCGTACTGTTGAGTAATGCAGCGACTTTACAGGTTGCATCCCATATTTCAAAAAGGTTTATATATACATACACGTGTGTGTATAGGTTATACTTTTATTTTAAGACTTGTGCTATATATATATATATAAAAGACAATGACTAAATACGATAGTATGTCGTAGAAAGATGTTTAGATCTTATGTCTTGGAACGTATTTTAAAAAATGAGATGCATCTGTTTGTTATTCTCTTCCAGGAGTTCCTGAGCATTATTGAGAGCAAAGAAGCAGGATCTCTATTTATCCAAAAAGTGAGGCCATCACCGACTGAAGCATTAAGCTCAGGACACATATTTTAGTAATCTTAAGGACCATAGTTGGTCTGTTAGTGTACAGAAGGTTTTCAGTAGGCATCAAACTTTTCGAAACAGTTTCGAAGTGCGGACAGTATAGACATGGAGGTCGCGACCGATCAGTCTCGATGGATGGCCCATCATCATGCGGTACTCAACGGCCAGCACCCAGAGTCCCATCATCACGGGCTTACACACAATTACATGGAGCCCATGGCCCCTCTTCTGCCCCCGGACGAGGTGGATGTGTTCTTGAATCACTTGGACTCGCAGGGGAACCCGTACTACTCCAATTCTCGGGCGAGAGTATCATACGGACAAGCGCACGGTAAGATGCTTCTTTACTCATACGATATTTTGATGACAGAATATTTATCATTATGCAATTTCATAGACATATTTCAACCACACTTAACATTTATCAAGCAACAAAATGTCTTATAAATTACACAATAGCCTAGGCTACTTGTTTATTTATTATGCTATTTAAGTGCTAAATGTGACCTTATTTATTAAGCTGTTTGAAATAGTCCATTGTTACTGTTACTGCGAAATGATTAATTTTTATTCATATTTAAATGTGTAACATTAATGTAAAATCTTAATGTAAAATCTCCATGTTAAGCCTATAGCGAAAGATCCATTTTGTTTACGTGGTTATTTGGTTTAATAGCCAGGATTTGCTTACAAATCTATAATAAACCTGACATTGTTGACATCTTTTATGCCCATTTCATATAATTTTTTTTAGTAGCCTACAACTGTTTTGTGCTTGTGTAACCGAAAGATTTCAGTGACTTTTGCTCTTATGAAGTGAAACGTAGTGAATAAAATAATAAAGTGAATAAAGATATGGTCATGTAAATGTTTTTGCTGTTGCATGCACAAACTATAGGACTATGACAGTTACAAATTAGGCCTATAGGATTTCTTGAACTGGCATCTCCAAGATATGCGTGTTGAAATGTAAAGAATAAGAAGGAAAATAAAATGTCCAGCGAACGACTTGATGAGGAAAGGGAAGTTCGTGTCAGGGAGGGAGAGAGAGGGGGATCAAGGCACTTCCCGGATGCCAAATCAAAACGAAAATTCCTGATGAACTTCTTAGTTCAAGCGTGTTATTTGTGCGAACAACAGGCTTTAGTGAGAAGGAATCGTTCAAAAAGTAGTCTGTCGCTTTTGTAAGGAGATTTTACGTCTGTTTATTAGGAGTAGCCTAGTCTAGGTAAGTTTTTGAGAAAACACGTCGAGACGAAGGAAAATACATATTTAAGTGATAGCGTGCAGTTTGAACAAACATATAGGTATGGACTAAAAGATGAATCGTCAGCTGCGGTTTTGTGTTGTTTAGGCTAACTGATATTTAATAGTATATTAGTTTTATCTCAATGTCAGATTTGAATTGTTCGAGGACGGAGTCAACAGGTGAGAGTGAACATTAGACATTTTGTTGAAACAATCTGGTGTTTTGGCAAAAACCGCGGTTAAATAGGCTAGACATTTCTCTGGTAATTTGCATTTCGAGTCGAACTTTATGTTCGTTCTGTCTTATATCTGTTTCTCAGCTCGTCTCACGGGAAGTCAGGTCTGCCGGCCACACCTCATACACAGTCCCGGGATTCCTTGGCTGGACAGCGGGAAGGCAGCGCTCTCCGCCGCTCACCACAACGCCTGGGCGGTCAGTCACTTCAGCAAGCCCGGCCTGCACCCCGCCAGCGCCGGTTACCCGTGCAGCAGCAGCTCCAGCACCGCTCCCGTCTCCTCCCTCACATCCGCAGCCCACTCCAGTCCACATCCCCTCTACAACTTCCCCCCAACCCCACCGAAAGACATCTCACCGGACCTCGGTCCTTCGTCTCCGACCTCCGTTTCTGCAAGAATGGATGAAAAGGAGTCCATCAAGTACCAAGTGTCCATCGCTGATGGAATGAAGATGGAAGGATGTAGTCCTCTTCGGGGAAGCCTGGCTATGAGCGCGCAAACCGCGTCCACGCATCATCCCATCCCCACTTACCCGACGTACTCTCTTCCCGCGCCACACGAGTACGGCGGCGGTCTGTTTCATCCCGGTACCCTCCTCAGTGGATCCCCTTCGAGCTTCACACCTAAATGTAAAAACAAGACACGGTCGTGTTCAGGTGAGTTAAGTTCTGACTCGACCATGAAGCGATGAGTAGAAATAATGGGCATATTTAGAGACACATTGGCTTAGGGAGCATTATAAAAAGCATTTTTACATCAGTTGTCGAAATGTAACTGAAGGATATATGTGTATTTTGTGTATTGTTTAAAAATAATTACATTTAATCAAAGCATCCTGAAAACCAGGCGTCCTTAAAAGTTTGCTGTCCTTTACATTTTTTTTTTCTCATATAGGCCTATTTTCCCCTCAGAGACAACGGTTTAGTTTTATGTGGAGTTTACTTATTTTTGTCTAATTAGATGAATTCGCCCGCCATTTTAGGAATCTCCCTCGAGGCAACTCTACACCGCAATTTGTAAATTATGACACAGGACAAGTTTTAGTGGCTCTTCAAAATGCCACACCAAAATACATCACAACTCAAAGCTGTCATTCCCTTTAAAAGACATAAAAAGTGGTTATCATGCATCAACTAGCATGCTAACCAATGTAAACACTGTAAACAAACAAACAATCTATACACTGGTGCTCCATACACAAAACCAATATAAATATATATATATATATATATATATATATATATATATATATATATATATATATATATATATATATATATAAATATATATATATATATATATATAAACTAATATAATTTATTAAATTATTAAATAAATTCAAAGAGGCACCAAAATTATAACATGTATTTTATAAGTTTATTAGATTTTTCGACCATGCTAAATTTAAATAGCCAACTGGTGAATACATTTCATTTAGCTACAGTAAGATAAAAAAATAAAATATATTTTTAACATTATGATAAAATATCGCAAGGGATCCAGTCAACCAATGACAGAACAAATACAAGTCTGTCAGAGGTGCTGGAATGAACATGGCTTGCGTAAAATGTCAAATAAAATACAAAGTGGAAAAATTAGCTTTTGCGGAAATGTTGGCTTTAATTATTAAAAACACAGGTACCTCCATATCTAGAAAGAAGGTTTATTTTTATTTATTTAAACTATTTATGTTTTTATTTTCTCTGCTGGTTAACGCCTCTTTGGATGAATGATTTTATTTGGCGGGCTGCGTGTTGCCTCATGTTTAGCTTTGAATTTAGCCTTTATTGCACTTTAAACGTTGAGGAGTCACGACGCGCTGGCTCAAGTCATATCCTGTATAACTTCAGCTGGACAAATCACGACATACTCCCGCCTCCACCTTCCACGACCCCAATACTGACAAAACCCCGTCGGGTCAGGCCTTCACAGGCGACAGGACCCTGCTGTTTGTGTGATTATTTACGCACGACCTCAGCTTGACGAACTGCTAACCAACTTTATATTGAACTATTTTTTATAACACATTACACTACAGTTGCATTACATTACTCATATAACTTATGTGTAATTCCTATTACTAGGCTATTATTATTATTATTATTGCATATGATAATAGAAGTAACAATGTCTAAATACAAGGTGCTTCATAAATTAATGAATCTTAAATATTGTTTTTATTATTAGCATAATAACACAGAATGACAAAATATGTCCTTATCATTGTTTTAACTTTTTATGTATGTATTTAGTTAGCCAAGCTATGAATGTGGAAAATGCATAGTGCTGAAAATGTTGTTGTTGTTGGAATGGGACCATTCTGAACTTCATAGTAAATTGTTTTGGACCATTCTTTAGTTGTAGAGATTCAATGCACACAATTATATCAGTATCACAAACATGATTGAAAGGCTGACAGGAAAAACATAAATAAATCAAAAATAACTTTAAATACTCAACCCATTCGCAGGCCCATTTTCGCCTCACACTTCCAGCACCAAGTTTCAGTACATTTAAAATGCAAGTGATACTTGAAACAGAAAATGGAATGAAAATGACTGAATTAGCTACAACACATCACATACACTTCAAAAGAGCATCCATTATCCGGGTGGATTCTTTTCCCTGGTCAGGGTGGGACAGCGACTATCTCACATTATAATGTGAATAATAGACAGGTGCTCAGGGGAGTGAGGAGGAAGAGCATATGAATTAAAGCAGGGCCCTTTCCAGCAGGTTAGGGTGGTTCACTGTGATATGACCTCTGAGAATAGAACAAGCTGTGACAGATGGCTGATAAACAGGCATTAATCTGAATTAACTCACATTATAAACACTGTCTTGACTTGAAAATGTTGTAGCTGCAAAAAAACAAAACAAAAATATACCGATAAAAAAATACCGATATTTAGTGTTCTTCCTATAGAGGAAAAGTAAAAAAGTTAGTATTTATAGGTAATTTAAGAGTAGATCCTAGATGTATTGTTAATTTTTCACTTAGTCACACTGTTAAATGTTTTATTTCAACCACAAACACATTCACAAATTCCGATATCCATTAAGTAATCCATCCCTCTCAGATGAGAGATTCCAGTGTGGATGTCATGTCAGGTGTTGTCTAATTAACTTGGGAGTTGTTTTTCTTTGCCCAGACTGTGCCTTTGCATGACCCTGTGTTCCTGTATTGTAGTGCGAACCTCTTAATTATATAAATTTCCCTTGCTTTTCCTCCACTTGAATTCTGCACAGAGGGGCGTGAATGTGTGAACTGCGGAGCCACCTCCACCCCGCTGTGGCGGCGGGACGGAACGGGCCACTACCTCTGTAACGCGTGCGGCCTGTACCACAAGATGAACGGCCAGAACCGACCCCTTATCAAGCCAAAGCGCAGACTGGTGAGTCCTCCAGAATCCTTTCAGTTCCCCACACACGTGAGAAAGAGGGCTAAATAGGAGCGCTGAGCAGAAAGCCTGAGCACAATTCCAGGAAAGTTATATTTTCCCTATAATCTTCCTGGTATTGTTTGTCGCCCTCACCCCCTGGTGATCCCCTACTTGGCCTGTTACAATACTGCTACTATTGCCATTGTTCCCGCTATCATTATTGCTTCTAGTTCTGATACTGTCACTGATACCAATGCCCATGCCTGTACAATTATCACCACTCCACACTGAGAGAAACCTGTTGCCACACTATTGTCTGAGTGCATCTGTTTAGATCCAGCTGTTTGATCTAGTTCTTCTTTTTCTGGGGGTGTTTAGAAAGCCACATGCCATTGGTTTAGTTTTTTTTTCTTATGATTCTGGTTCCATTTCAGAATCGCTGCCAGCACGATTATCTGGTTTAATCTGGATGAGATGTTTAAAAGCAGATTTTGTTTGTTTGATTTTTGAACTTAACGGCTTTTTGCATTTGAGATGACCCATAAAGAACAAAACTTAAGTTTCAAGATTATTTAGCTGTTTTCTTGAGAAATCATTAAGATTACACATTGATTATGCTTTGGTTATCAGTCTCCTGTTTTTCGGTTCCTGGACTGCTTTAAAAGAAAGGTTCCTGTGCATTTATTTAAATGTAAATCATATTTTGTTGGAATAAAATACCTGGGACAGGTGGCAGTTTTTTCAGCATCAGGATTCTATGGAAATAAATGACTTTTTTTTTTTTTAAGAAAATAGCTCCATTTTCCTTTTCACATAATCGTATTTTATCCTTTAGCAGGTGAAACTGTATATCTCTACCTCTCTAATTACTCTGTTATTAAATCATTCTTGCAGTCTTTCAAAACATGATGTAATGTTATATAGAGATTCATTTTGGAGACACAACAAGCAGTTTAATTGAGTGAGACCGTCTTTTTCTATCAGCCATGCGTCCTAATTTAATTTTCACTTGGCTAAGTGACCATCAGAGTGAAAACACAAGTGTCTCAGAGGGAATCTGATTTCCACACTTAGCTGACATACTCAGCAGGAGAACCACGAGCCTTGTACTGAATTACAAATAGATATTCAAAGAGAAATCAAAATATGAATTTAGCACTCCTCAGTTCCTAATTATGATGATCATTATTATTTTTAATAAATAAGTGGTGGTAGATGTAACATCGATTTTCCAACATTTGGGGGTTATTTCCCTTTAGTTTATTTCCATCTCTCTCTATATGTTCTCATGGTGAAAAAAAGGCCACATGGTTTTCCATGGAGTCAGAGAGCTGGCCCATGCGTTTGCATTTTGGGCTGAAGTGTTTTCAGAGCGCTGTTCAAAGGCCATCCAGTTGTTTCCTATCCGGATATCTGCCCGGGCCCGATAAGGAAGCCAGGCTCCCGGGTGTTTCCGTCTTCAACAAACCCGGCTGAATTTTCTCCGGGCCCGGCAGGCCCTGGTGACATCTACTGTAAAGCGATTATCAGAGACTGTGTGTGAAGCGGCTGGGGCAGGGATTGGAAAATAAATGGATTTATAGGCTACTCTTTGCTCTCTTGTTTGTCATGCTCGACTGGCACTGAGTAAAGTTTCGGAATGTGTGTTTTTGTTGTTGTCTGCGTTTTAATTCTATTTAGCCTACAGTGTGTGTGTGTTTTTTTTTTTTCTTACAAAAGCTCAATAGAAATAATGTAAATCGTTTGAACCCGCAAACGCGATATGTGTCAGACTGCCGGGGAATTGCGTTGTATGCCCTTAAATGTTTCTCATTATGTGTGAAAAATGAATCTGTAATGGACAAAAAGCGAACAGAGGATTGATGACCCGGCTGTGCAGTCGCCACGCCCACTGAAGCGTTTGATTCGTGGCATCAAAGCCGAGCAGTGTATCGAAACGTTATAAATTAATGATCTGTCTAATGCATTTACCCAAATATGGCAGACTTCATTAGATACAGGTCCAAATCAAACGAATTTCACCAGGCACAGTTTTTTTCTAATCAAGGCACAAATTGGAAAATTGTATTTAGCGTGTTTAAATGCATAGAATGGGCTATATTTAATTAACCCAAACACGGAGGCGAGTCCCTGGTAAGAGATTTCATATGTCCAGGCCGCATTTGCTTTAATGTTATTTGGGGCTAGTTTTGAAATGCTGTCTGGTGCAGAATACATAGTAGGCTACGAGTGAGTCATAATATTCGTCACCGCATCAGATTGTTATCAGGAATGCATCTCCTTCAACCCAAAGCCATGTAAGTTGTAACCCCTGACTGATATTACAGTGTGGAAAACAGAAATCCAGGAATGAGGCTATGTAGTCAATTCGACGATTGGATAAAAAAAAATTAAATCAGCAGCAACAGCAATATGATTTAAAAAGTTGCATATCATTACAAGCTTCCGCCAAGTTAATATAATGCATATGTCTATTTAGGCTTTTCTACGGTTGTCCAGCAACTGCATGCAAACAGGCTCGGGATTATACTTTTTTAGCCTTTTTTAGATGCGCGCGGGATTGTTTAAAAATGTTGTTTTGGATAATGTATACCTTTTTAATGTAGTGCAAAGCATTGAATATATTTGGGGTTTTCTTGTCTACAGTCTGCTGCGAGGCGAGCTGGCACCTGCTGCGCGAACTGCCAGACAACCACGACCACTCTGTGGCGGCGCAACGGGAACGGTGACCCGGTGTGCAACGCCTGCGGGCTCTACTACAAACTCCACAACGTGAGTATTAAGAGCCGCAAACACTGAAAGTGACAGCGATGTGCTCAAGTGGGCGGACAGCTTGTGTGGACTGAGGAGAGAGACGACTGAGGCCGGCTTTCCCTGTCAGACGGAACCCGTTGACCGTTTTCGGTTCAGATGAATCCAGCTTTGTTTCAGAGGAGGGCGTTATTCCCAGGAGGGACGGCAGGGCGGGTCTGCTATTCAAGATACGGCGTCAGTTATAGGCTATCAATTCGGAGTTGTCTGAAACTAGCCTTTTTAATGTTAAGCTTGGCTGCGATCTGTTTAACAGACGAATAAATACATTTCACCTTAATGAAACAAGCGAAGAGAGAGAGAGAGAGAGATAGAGAGAGAGAGAGAGAACTGAATTGCTTGACAGCTGAGCTCCTGAATTGCTTTTTTTTTCATATCTAGTTTTCGTTTGAAATTCAACTCTGAAAGCATAAAAGACTTATACATGTAGGCTGTTAAATGCTTAATACAATGAATTTTAGAGAACATTTATAGGTTATACTTTGTTATACATAGCCTATAAAAATATTTGTAAAAATATATAATAAAATTATAGATTCTGAAAGTGTTTATTGTAATGTCATGTACAGATTTATCTTAAAAGCAACTATGGTAGTAAGTTCAGTCATTACCAATAGAGTTCAATAGAACTATCAATCATAAATGGCTGATCTGTTTTCCTGGTTAATTTTCTCAAACGTCCATTTGATTAACTTTTGCATTTAAGAGGCATCTTTTCTGTACTTCAAGACCTGCATCCCTTTGCTCATCGTTAACCTACGCGATCTGTTTTCTTACAGGTCAACAGGCCGCTGACCATGAAAAAAGAGGGCATCCAAACACGCAACCGAAAGATGTCCAGCAAGTCCAAGAGGAGTAAGCGATCTGGCGAGGGTTTCGAGGAGCTCTCCAAGTGCATGCTGGACAAGACCTCTCCGTTTGGCAGCGCCGGTGCTCTGGCAAGCCACATGTCACACATGGGCCACCTGCCACCGTTCAGCCATTCGGGACACATGCTGCCCACACCGACTCCCATCCACCCCACATTCAGCCACCCTCACCATTCCAGCCGCTCTCCCGTCTGGGCCGAACCTCACTGAAGACCCACGCTCGCTCGCATCCCCTCGACAGGGGCCTTGCGTTCGCTCCTACACAACCCCCTCCCGTAAAGAGATCAGGTGAGGGACGCCAAGGAGTCCGTGTCGGGCTCGTTCCTGCTTGGACACTGCCGGTGAAGGTTTCATCTCATCAACAACAACGTAAACTTGTATAGAGGACGGTTCACGCATTTAAAAAGCACCTCTCCTTTCTGAGGATCCTCACAGACAGAGCAGAGGGAGAGAGAGAGAGAGAGAGAGCTCTTCGCTTTTAGCTTTCGTTACATTTTACTGAGTCACTTTGGTACTGTCCTGAAAGAGAGGATGTGTGTTTGCAGATTCACTGTGGCAGTTCCTTCGAGAACGCTCTTCTCAGAAACTCTCTTGTTAAGGACTAGTTCTGACTCTCTGCGTACGTGATAAGTCAAAGACAGAGAGACAGAACGAGAGAAGACCGCTATGTTTATCCCCCCCAACATGCTGGAATACACCATGATTCCCTCTGAGCGGACTCTACGGATACGACATACAGGCAAAGAAATGTTTATAAAGTTGAATTGTTGTTATCGTTATTATTATTATTATTATTATGATAATTTATTTTCACTCCTTATCTCTTATTTCGCTTTCCTCGGAACACATTGTCATATTATAAATATTATTTGGTTGTTATTGATAAAAAAATAAAAATAAAATAAAAAACACTGACCTATCCTAGCCAAGGCGATGTTGCGGAGCTGTACGTTTTTATCATTTTCCATTACGCAAATAAAGGAAATAAAGTTTTAATACTTCATCTTTCCCCTGAGTATTTCCTTGCCATGTGAAAGCAAAGTACAGTCAATCTTCTTCTTAAATGAAGACCTTTCTGTGGCTACAGGTGGGTTTGCTCATTTATGTGTCTGATTCTGTGGCATCGTACAGTATTTCCAAGCAGTTACTGTAATTTAAAATGAGAAATGCACACAAATGCCGTAACATGCACGAGGCCCAACACAAACACACCCAAGTGCTCGGATACGCTGCTGTTCCGTTTACTAAGTGTCCGAGGGAATTTCACCGAAGCATCGCTGAGCTCTAGACGGTAAGCGATATCAGATGCACACGCTAAGTGCTTGAACTGGTGAAGAAGGAGACCTCTGTGGCATATAAGCCCCCGGGGTGCTTCGGTTTGACCCAGACAGCAGTTTTCAAACACTGGGTGGAATGGGGGTTCCAATCACATGCAAATGAGAAGAGCCATACTGTACAGAATGCATTTAGATAGACACATTTGTATTCCCCGTGTCCTCCTATTCATCGGACTTACTCAACCGCTTTGCTTTTGGCATGTCTTTCTGGAGCCGAAGGAAAAGCTAGCAAAAGGACAGCGAGTTTTTTGGTAGGAGAGAGAGAAATTGAGACCAAAAAAAAAAAAGAGAGAGAGAGCGAGAGAAAGCGCAAAAGGGAGAAGAGGAAGGAAAGGCAATCAGTCCAGTCCATGAACAAACACGTGGGGGGCAGTTTGGAGCCTTCTCCCACAGATGTGCTCGCAGCTGAGGCTTGCAGGAAACAGCTCTTAACCCGGTCTCATTTCCAAGCTATTTAACTCCGAGGAAACCATCAGCCCTGCCAACAGTTAATGAGAGAGACCCAACAACAGCACAGACCACGCTGAAGAGGGCCGACTTCAGGTCAACACCAACTGTTGCACAAGTGCAGACACGCCCATCCCCCATCCAAATGATCACACACCCCTCTATTCTATTCTATTCTATTCTATTCTATTCTATTCTGTCATTCATTGAGTTATGCATCTATCAGTGACTTGATTAATCTTTTTGTGTTTGCTGAAAGGAAATCACTAAAGGTTTTCTTTAAAGGTCTAGTATACCCCCAAATAAAACTGCTGTCATCATTTGCTCACCCTAATTCTATTCCAAAAATAATATTTCTGTTCATCGACAAAACACACACACACACACAAAAAAAAAAAAAAAAACTACATAAAATCAATGTATTTGAGAGATTAAACCAAGTCTCCTGAGGAGAAACAATCACTTAATATGAGCAGATTTAATAATGTATTTGGTTCATATATAAACACTGATCAGCACACGTGGTAAACAGAAGCTCAGCTGGACTTGCTTGATGCGTGAGAACAAAACTCACTGGTTTATGTGCATCAATCAAACACGTTTGTGCTTCTGTTGAACACTTTTTCTGGAAACCGTGAAGCCATAAGTACTTTTTAATATATGTATTTGTGGTTTATATATATCACAAATTTGTCATCTATTCACCTTCATGTTCTTCCAAACCTACGAGACATTCTTTCTTTGGAGACTTTCTTTGGAGATACAAAAAAAAAAAGAAGAAAAAAAGAAAAAGAAATATATTTTTAAGAATGTTTTTGTGTCTAAACAAAACATTCTGGATTTCAAAACGTTAAATGTAACTTTTAGAAATGTACGTTTTCTCAAACATTTCTTATCAATTATCAAATAATTGAAAGACCAAATCTGAGCTATTACTTCTTTAATTTACACACTATTTTTATAGCTCCATAATTTTACTGTGTCAACAACTGCCTAATTTGTTTCAGTTTTTACTTCTCATTAGGAATTTATGCGAAGCATTCTCAGAAAGTTAATACTTAGATGGCATATAACACAATATGCTTTCAAAAATAAAATAAAATAAAATACGAATTAAAAATGACACATTTTGGTCATCTAGAAACCTGACAAGATATATTCAAATAGCGAGCAGATAATCTCTCATTAATTCCACATTATTCCTCCTCACGGATGAAAAACCTGTGTTTTAAGCTCTGTAGCAATAGTCCACGACTGTAACTGTGCAGCTGCATTCCTGCAGTGTGTTTACCAGTTGTAGATGCCACTGGGCTTTTCTCTGTGTGTGTGTGTGTGTGTGTGTGTGTGTGGAGGCATTTGTGTGTGTGTTTGTTGTTGTTCTCTTTGGCCGGGCTCCCAGAGCAAGAAACATCCAACAGACTCAAACAGGGCACTCCTGAGGGAACTAGCTGTCTTCCCCCAAATAATAATGGGATCGGGCCACGTCAGAGAGTCGGGAGAAAGAAAAAGAGAAGCTTTATTCAGTGTAGAGGCTGAGGCTACGTCACGTGTTCGCGTGGCTCCACGTGTGTCCTTGTCCTCTCCATCAGCACATGTGTGTTTTCATATTTGGCCATGTTCAGAGCAAAGCACTAGCTTCCTACTCAACAAATCCTGCACAGTATAGACTATAAGTAGGAATTATGCAGTATATATGATATGCAGCATATATGAAGTATAATATAGTCCATAATAACGAAAATAATGTGCTAATTAACTCTCTGTTTTGATATTGGTTTCATATGGTGTATATTGGTCACACCACATGACTTAGATTGTTTTTTTTGGCCAAACAGTTTTTGAATATTAATAGTAATCATCCGGCATTTTCAATCCAGTTTTGTAAAATGATTCAATCACTGAAAGTTCAAAATCATTGCTGTAATTACAGTTTATTCATCACACTGGAAACACAAGGTCAGGTCGAGGACAGTATTCCATCACCAAAACTATAATACATCATGCAAGTATTCTAGGCGTATAGAAAGTCTGCCTAGTCTGCTCTGAAAATATGTAGCTTAAATAGTTATGCTAGTATGCTAACATGCTATTCTGACCATATCCTCTGTCTGCGTTTGCATATGTAACAGAGGCCAGCTAGTAACGTTAGCATCTCAACAAGATTCTAAAATGTTCATTTAGGAAATGATCGCGAAGAGACACAACTCATGCTGTGGGTCACATGACAATGACAACTTGACGGATGTAGAACATGCAAATTATATTCATTGTGCACACTTTTTTTAATGATCTCACAGAGGAAGTATGGATTTAAAAAAATATGCAGACAGCGTTTTTGAACACAAATGGCTGCAAAGCATCATGGGACAATATGATTAACGTGACACATGGAGGCTAGGTAAGATCTATGCAGAGGTGTAAAATACTTGAGTAATTTTACTTGATTACTGTACTTAAGTATTATTTTGGGGGATTTGTAATTTACTCAACTACAATTTAAACTGACTTCTTGTACTTTTACTGGAGAAAAAAACTGTTCTTTTTACTCCTTACAATTTTATTTCATCTCGAAAAGTACATTATACTTTTATTTTATCTTATGCACATTAAATATGGCAAACAGAAGCACAAACGTGTGTGACTGATGTGAGAACTAATGATCATTGTTTTCATGCATCAAACACACACATTTCTACTTCAATTCTGACTTTCTTCAGGTAAATGTCTGGCTTCGAAAGTTCACCATCAAATCTGAGGATAGCAAAATTGTGTTTTCCCACCCAAAAAAGTTGATTATCCATTAGCTATGTATTTATTTTTTTTCCTAAAACTCTTAGTTTTTGTTTCGTTCTCTCCCTTTAACCATTCTTCTGTATGTCTGTCAGAAAAAAATACTTCTACTCTTTTAATACTTGAGTACAATTTAAAGTTGTGCTTTTTTACTTTTACTCAGGTATGATCTTGACCAGATACTTTGACTTTTAATTCAGTAAAATTCTCACGGAGTTCTTTTACTTTCACTTAAGTACAAATTTTGAGTACTTTTTACACCTCTGGATCTATGTACATGAAGAGCGCTCCTCAATAACAACAATATTTTACTTCCAAATTAAGATGCCTAAGTTATGACTAAAAAGACAGCACGATTATATAGTACAGCAGAATGAAAGCATGGAGACTTATGACTAAGGCTTCAGAAACAGCATGGTGGCCTCTCGTCTCCGAGTCATGAGAGCTTTATGAGCCACAATCAAGAAAAGTCTCCTCTTCTTTTCATCCTCTCATCTCGCTCTCCTGCCCTCCCTCCCTCACTCCCTTCATGTATTTGTTTATGTATTAAATTGAATTAAAGGAATCAAAAGGTGGCTGGGCCGTGTGCACACAGACCCGAGTTATGGAGCTAAAGATGAAAGCGTAAAGCAGCGAGGAGAGCGGTTCAACCGCAGGTCTCTAGCAATGCACGGGGTCAGACGCTTGACCTCATACAAACGAAACGCGTTTAGCCCTCCCTTTCTCTTTTGTTCTTTCTCATTTTCTCTGTCTTTCTTTTTTGGTCACAATTTCTGCAGCCCGCTAAGAAAATAAAGAGTCATATCCTTAGAGGAGAGAAAGGATTTTTGCTCATTCCTAAAGGCATTTTCATTGTCTCCAGAATAAATTGCACCAAGCATATTTGCTTTAGATTGAAACTATGTTACTAGATCTAACCAAATTTAGAAACACAAATACTGAAGTGACCCCGGCCTCCACTGTGTTTTATCACAGACAGACACTAGAGAAAGAAAGAGGGAGGACAACCTTTTGGCTCTTGGGTTCTCTGTTGGAACCACTGGAGAGGTCACAGGGCTCTTTGTGATGATGGCGGGGCATCCCAGATCACACACTCTTACAGCCTCACAAACACACACATGGCATGCAAATCACACATTGCATTAGTTAGGTATTAATAGCTAAACTTCCTCTTTCAGGTCTGACATAAATTCATAGAAATGCAGTCCCTTGGTAATGAAATGCCAAGCAAGGGGTGGAGTAACGGTAACTATGATCTGTAATTTAAAACAAAGCAAAATAGAGGTATTTTTAGCATTGGATTTTTGGAATAATATACGAACCTTTCCTGCTGAATAGCAAACTGGAGGAAGCTGGTCACTCATGCTAAAGGCCAGGACAAAGCCAAGTAATAACTGTAGCTCTTCTCTCATTGCCCTTACTGTTATTCCTCTCTCGTTTCCTGCTCACGTGTATGGCAATTGTTTATAACTTGCAGAATGGGTGAAAGGGAAAGTTACAGAACTAGATCTACCAAAGTATTTATTAATCTGACTGCAGGAAGAATACAGGAAAGCACTTTTAGTTTCACTTAGGATGACTGGCTGATGAGATAATGCATTAGAAGTATATGTGAGGGGTGCTGGCTCATATAAGAAGTTTCTGACACAATGCTAGGTTGTTGTGGATGGTTGCCAAGGCATTGGTTTGTGGTTTCTAAGAAATGTTGGGTGTTTGCTAAAGTGTTCTGGATGGTATACATATGTTTTCTTCTTCTTATTATTTTTCTCTCTACATGTTTTATCATCTTCCAAGCAAACTTTGTAACTCTGATTGCTTATTTAGAAGATTTCTCAGCATGATTAAAGATAGTATTCATACTTGTAAAACAAACATAGTACGATTAGGGGTTTATGTAAATCCATTCATGAGCAACAGTGACGCTTGACTTAACAGACACCTCTAAAAACAGCAATAAATGATTCATTTACATGCAAAAATAAAATTCCCAAAAACAAAGACCACCAGTAGAGATCAGATAATCTGTGATTGCTTCTAAGAAGTGTATTTCAGGAACAAACCAGATGCAGGTATCAGGATGTCACTTTCTTTCCGTTCTTCTCCCGTTCTCGCACCCTTTCTTTCTCACTTTCTTTTCTCTGATTCATACTGTACTTACAATATGCTTAAACCAAACCACTATACCAACCAACAAACCCCACCTCGATACTGCTGGTCTTCAGCCCCGCAGAGCACACTCCACACTCCGCACACGTGTGCACACACAAAATCACAAAACTGGAAGTGAAAACATTAAGCAGGAAATACTTGAATTGTATTATTAGATCCAAATAAGCCCCAGAAATTGTCAAAATGGTGTAAAATACAGAGAGAAATAAACACACACACACACACACACACACACACACACACACACACATATATACATACATACATATATATATATATACACACACTCAACTAAATAATTATTAGGAACACCATACTAATACTGTGTTTGACCCCCTTTCGCCTTCAGAACTGCCTTAATTCTACGTGGCATTGATTCAACAAGGTGCTGAAAGCGTTCTTTAGAAATGTTGGCCCATATTGATAGGATATCATCTTGCAGTTGATGGAGATTTGTGGGATGCACATCCAAGGCACGAAGCCCCCGTTCCACCACATCCCAAAGATGCTCTATAGGGTTGAGATCTGGTGACTGTGGGGCCATTTTAGTACAGTGTCAACTCATTGTCATGTTCAAGAAACCAATTTGAAATGATTCAAGCTTTGTGACATGGTGCATTATCCTGCTGGAAGTAGCCATCAGAGGATGGGTACATGGTGGTCATAAAGGGATGGACATGGTCAGAAACAATGCTCAGGAAGCCCGTGGCATTTAAACGATGCCCAACTGGCACTAAGTGGCCTAAAGTGTGCCAAGAAAACATCACCCACACCATTACACCACCACCACCAGCCTGCACAATGGTCACAAGGCATGATGGATCCATGTTCTCATTCTGTTTACGCCAAATTCTGACTCTACCATCTGAATGTCTCAACAGAAACCGAGACTCATCAGACCAGGCAACATTCTTCCAGTCTTCAACTGTTCAATTTTGGTGAGCTCGTGCAAATTGTAGCCTCTTTTTCCTATTTGTAGTGGAGATGAGTGGTACCCGGTGGGGTCTTGTGCTGTTGTAGCCCATCCGCCTCAAGGTTGTGTGTGTTGTGGCTTCACAAATGCTTTGCTGCATACCTCGGTTGTAACAAGGGGTTATTTCAGTCAAAGTTGCTCTTCTATCATCTTGAATCAGTCGGCCCATTCTCCTCTGACCTCTAGCATCAACAAGGCATTTTCTCCCACAGGACTGCCGCATACTGGATGTTTTTCTCTTTTCACACCATTCTTTGTAAACCCTAGAAATGGTTGTGCGTGAAAATCCCAGTAACTGAGCACATTGTGAAATACTCAGACCGGCCCGTCTGGCACCAACAACCATGCCACGCTCAAAATTGCTTAAATCACCTTTCTTTCCCATTCTGACATTCAGTTTGGAGTTCAGGAGATTGTCTTGACCAAGACCACACCCCTAAATACATTGAAGAAACTGCCAAGTGATTGGTTGATTAGATAATTGCATTAATGAGAAATTAAACAGGTGTTCCTAATAATCCTTTAGGTGAGTGTATATTTATACATACAAGCCAAATTCCAAAAATGTTGGGACACTGTACAATTGGTGAATTTCAATATTTTACAGACTACAACATAGATGACATATCAAATGTTTAAACTGAGAAAATGTATCATTTTAAGGGTAAAATAAGTTGATTTTAAATTTCATGGCATCCACACATCTCAAAAAAGTGGGGACAAGGCCATGTTTACCACTGTGTGCCATCCCCTCTTCTTTTTATAACAGTCTTTAAACGTCTCTGGGGACTGAGGAGGTCTTCTTTGTTACATCTTTTACTCACAAATTGTGTCCCAACTTTTTTGGAATCAGGTTTGTATATATATATATATATATATATATATATATATATATATATATATATATATATATATATACTGACTGTCACAATTGGTTGTGTGAGCCTGTTTTGCAAAGACAGCACATCTGTATGACTCAGAGATACAAAGGATGAAAGAGAAACATGTCATATAGAGAGAAGTGAAAAAGATTAAAAAGGAATAGAGAGTAAGGGTTTCACATGATTACTCGTGGTTAAGGGCCACCTTTATTACCTTCTGTGGTTTTTATATTGGGGTGAATTATGTGAAATATGTTGAGATTCTGAGTAGTACTCTTAACACCCTAAAATTTAATAAACTCAGATACTATCCAAACGTTTTTTTTGTTTCTGCCAGTTTTAAGTGAAACCCCCCTACAGAAGAGGGCTGTGCTTGACTGGATAAAAAAGTCTAAAGTGAGAAGGTGTGGTCCTGGTCCTGACTGTGCTCTTTGAGAAAATGGGTCGGCATGCCCACCTGGGACAGGAGTATTGTATCCTTTCTCTACACAGAGAAAGCCAGAACTGGAATCTTTCTTTGGAGGAGGCTCATACAGAAGCTGTGAGACAGCTAGCATCACATTTCTTTCTTTTTTAACTTTGGAAAACAGCTATTAACAGTTGAGTCAATCATTGTGTTGTGATAATCCTGTAGCTCAACATTTTCCAAAAACAAGAAATTCAGACTTTAATTACGGCATGCATCTGAAATTTGACATTGGGATGGTCTTGGGATGTTGCATAAACAGCTTTGCAACAAATTACACATCTAAAATTTTGTTTTGTGGATTCTTGAATGTTATTGTGATACAGTAAAACCACATGATTTGTTTGTCATGTTTGATTTATGTGTTCATAATCAGTTGAACTCACTGTCAAACAAAAGTCAACACAACTATCTGTTTCACTGGCGATTTCCTGGAGCTTTTTTTTTGCTATTGAGTTAGCATTTGTGTTCTTAGGCTGACAAAGAAGAAATTAGTAACATTTTCTATTATGTTTATGCTCAACATCTCATGTATCTATTAAAGAACATCATTTGTTCATCAGAGTGCAATCTGGTTATAAAATAATGAATTGTATGGAACATGAAACTGATCGTAAGGTTAATGATGTGATTCAGTTAAAGTCAGATGTTAGCATTACATTAGCTTAGCAATTTTCCAAATGTCAGTAAAGAGATCCGCAGAGGATAGAATACATTGATTGTGTAAGATTATTCCCAATGTTGATAAATCAGCTAAAAATATCAATATGTACACAAATTCATGTAGGAGCAATATAGCTAATCACTGAAGCTTGTCAACTCTGGATGGCACAATTTCATCTATTTCCAGCCTTTATTTTAGTGTTAACATTACTGCTTGTCTTGTCAGTGTTAGCATTGCAGCTATTAATGTTTACATATAGTCAACAAGGCATATAGTAAAATGTTTACATATTCTCAACAAATGAAGCTATGAGTTTAAAGCAACCTTATGTAGCAAAGCAACTACTCATTTGCATTTCTCCTGAATGAACCAATATCGAGGCTAGCATTGAGGCCACTCTCACCTGTGAGAGGTAACATTTAGCAGCTTCAGCAGTATTCACATTACCCACTTGAGACCCTTCTGCATTCAATGCATCCTTGTGGGACAGACAACATTCAGGCCTTCCTGTTCTTTTCAAAGTCAGACAAATTCATCCCCACTGTCTATGCACAAACAGGCACATTCATCTGGCCTTCAATTGACAGAGCAAAGGGGGCAAGTGCTAATGCCAGAACCGACTCAGGGGAATGTTAGTCTGGACGGCCCAGCCCCATCCACACCCCATGTGCTTTCACCATCAGGTAACTGGAGAGGGTGAATCTAGGCCAGCCTGGCACATTGCCGAAGTTAGGAGTGAGGGGATAGAGGGGTACAGGACCTGGTGTTTGTCCCCAAGAGAGTTTAGTGGGACCAGCTTGAAAAGGGAAAGCAATTTTCAGAGGCCTATTTTTTCACAAATTCAGAAGGTGGGGAGGAAAGCTTTTTTTCTTTAAAGCTGCAGTAGGGAACTTTTGACACTCTAGCGGTTAATAAACAGAACTGCTTGCGTCTTGCGGAAGAACATCGTAGCCGGAACTACTTCTCTCTGTTTATGTCTATGAAGAATCACAAAGGTACTGGGTTACTCCGCCGTGGTACCCCCGAAGCAATCTAAAATAGTCAGAATATAAACACTTATTATAGATACCCTAGTGATTCAGGACAAGCTAAAAACACAGTTTGGAAAATGGATTCATGGTGTACTCGCTTATTATGTTCATTTTTCTACATTTTGAACACAAACAAAGTTACGGACCGCAGCTCTGATTGGTTGTTTTTTACCGGGAGCGCATGACTTTCTGCAAATGGCAATAGGAGCACTGGGAGGAGTCAGAGAAGCTTGATTTTTTCACAGATTATCTGTCTCATATTCTACTGTCAGGACATAATGACAGGTTTAATAAATATGTAAAATTTATATTTTTTTACAAAAGTCCCCTATAGCACCTTTAAAGAACTGTTTCTTGGAATAGGATAATTTGGCAAGGTACATCGATTTGGATTATTGCTGTGTAAGTTCACGGAGAACTGACAAAATGGGCTTGTCTTAGATCTTAGAAGCTTTCTAGCCATCCCTCGTTTAAACCATCTTTGGCTATTCAGCCATGCAGAAGAGCAAGGCAGCACAGGTAAAAACCTCTCCAGACAAAACACATCACGTTGTTTTTCCACACTTCTGCTTTTGTTGTGTCTAGTATCTGTGTTGTTCTCAAGACTCCCTTTGTGTTTAGTAGCAGTACCACTATAGAATTCAGTCTAAGCATTCAGCTTCCAAAAACAAACAAACAAAACAACATAGAAACCGTTCTTAAAAGTTTCTCATCTAACTCCCAGACCTTTAATGAGCCTGACCTGCAATGGCCCCACCAAGTAAACACTGCAGTCGCTTAATAATGGAGCACTTTTACAAAAAGTTTCCAGATGGAAGTCTTCACTTTTGGCTTTCAGCGATGCGACATTCATGGCTTCATCTCCCTCCAGAGCAAGAGCATGGTTATGACTCTTACATACTCTAGGGCCATGTGCATATGCTTGCTGGGCTGGCAGACGCCAGTCTCTGTGAGATTACAGCACTAATCAGTGATGCTGAGGGTGCTGGAAAGGCTCTATCTCACAGAGAAATCACTATGAAAACCTGTCTGCTCTCTCATTCGCTCAGTGGGATGTTGCAACTCCAGCATCTAGTGGGCCTTATCTCCACAAAGCAGATTGCAGAATTTGATATGCATCTGTGAAATGGTCGGAAATGACAGTCTCCGAAAAAACTACATGATGAGTCAAATGGTGTGTCTCAACATCACCTCTCTTTTTCCTTTTCTTGCTCATCCTTTCACTCTCGCTCTCTCGTTCTGATCACATTCAACATCTAATCTTTGATTCAGGAGAGAAATATACACCAAGCAGATCATTTTCCCTAGTAAAGGAGTGTGCACAAATGAAGGCAAATACCGACAGTCAGTCGATGCGCAGTGTGTCCCTGGAAACATGTGTTTGTGCATTAAAATGACTTGTAAAACACATGAAGATTGGCATCGGTTAGATGCCATCTTTTTCTCCAACATGAACATCGTCACTGATAAGAGTTTGTCCTCGACAGCACGACACTCTAGCAGCAGCACAAGGCTTTATCGCAGGTTGGGAGTGTGTTATAAGGTGTTCTTGGGACTCTATCAAAGTCCTATCTGAAATGATAAGCAATCAGATGGTTGGGGTTATGATACGAAGTGTGCATTTGGGTTGTGATATTTGGAGATAGAAATGGGTGTCTGTAAGCGTGATGGTGTCTTAACCACAAAATACCTAAAACTGCACATTCATTGCATGCATATTAGATGATACTCTCCTTAACATATACAGGCCGTTTTTGAGTTTATAGCCCAGGAAGTTAACAGTCACCCATGCACCACCATTAGACCAACCTGAGCATGCATATCAAAGTGCCAAGAGCCAAGTTGAAAGGTAACACATTAAGGCCATTAGAATATGTCATCATGTAGCAAGGGCAGTGTAGAAAGAGAGATGCGCCGACAGTTTTAAATTGCTCTACAGCAAAAAATCTGTGCACAACAATAGAGGGAGATATGCTCTCCAAGGTGAAACAAGATCATTTTACTACTCCCACTGCACAAGCTCCCACAGCCACGAGCAAAGCTGCCCCGGGGTCAACTCCCGACTGCACCTACTTCAGCCATGGCATTACAGAGATTGCTGAGGAGCGTGCATAATGCCCTGGGTTTCACAGTGGATATGCAGCTTAGAGGTCCACTATGGAAAGAGAAAGGGAGAGAGACGGACAGACAGACAGAACTACAAAGAAAAAAGCAGAGGGCCTTTTGATTAGTTTCCTTGGCAGGAGAACAAAACTGTAAGGAATGCAGGCAAGAGGGGAGAAAGAAGTGACCGAGAGAAGAGAGGGACATAAAGAAAGAGAAGAATAGTGAAAGCTACAGGACTTGCTGAGTAAGACCGGTCTCTTGTTGATTGATTTTCTTCAAGTGGAGTATAAAACTGTTCATTTACGCAATGAGAGAACATACAATACTAGTCAACTGTTCCTACCCCATGACCACTATAGAAGACCTTCAATAACTCCCTGGTTCAATGAAGCCGACTAGTAGCCCATGTTTCATGATTCAACATTGATGTAATTCTAAGGTAAGGTAGACATATTTGGTAAGGCACACAGAGCTGTCTGCATTAAGGGATGTTCACGCTGCCAAAGAGTTTGAGTGTGAAATTCGAGCAACTGGAAGTCATTCCTTTGTTGGACTGTTGAGGTGACATTAGCAACAAAGACCGCTGCTGATGGAACTCTTTTAAAAAGAGTGATGTGACTACTACCAATGAGAGACAGCAAAGTTCATGTGATATGCTGTCTAATACAGTTGGGCACAACAGGGATGCTTAGCAGTAGACCAACTTTTCATTCTCCGTAGATTCTCTGTTTTTAGAATGAACCCCTTTTTGGAGGAGCTCAAGCATAGGGCTCAACTCAAGTTCTTCACTGGACTTAATTATTGATTATTTTGGAAACAATCTTACCAACCATTCATTGCACTACAGGAGTGTCCAGTCTTGCTCATGGAGGGACATCTTCCTGTAAAGTTTAGCTTCAACCTGCTCCAACACCACTGCCTATAAGCTTCTACGTAGTTTAATGACCTTTATAAGCTTGTTCAGATGTGTCTAATTAGGGTTGGAGATAAACTCTGCAGGAAGACGGTCCTCCAGGAGCAGGACTAGACACCCCTAGATTAAAGCTTTGTTTGGTTGATATGAATGTTGCTCTAGGTAAGTGTTGTGATGCAATGTTGTAAAGAGTGCTGCAAGAATTGTCACAGGAGTGCAACCATTTCTATATTCTTGCATTATGATTAACAGGATTAGGCGATTAAGATTCACTTAAATGTTTGTTTGACAACTTGAAGATGCATGCTTGACCGCATGGTAAAAATTAATTGTCTCTTTTATAATGTTGATGAACTTTTATCCCAGATTAAAGTGCTGTTTAATCTTGACTGTGTGACTGTAAGTCACTAGAAAATAACCAAATTTGTAGAAGATCAGTTTCATTGCAATGAGGCAAATGGCAGTTGCCTGAAAGTTCTGAAAGGCTGGTAAGTTGACCAAAGATAGGAACTTTATTCACAAATAAACTCAGATTCCCACTTATAGACACAGCCTGGCATTGTTCCCTTCTGCTGTCCAATTCAAGCATCACACACACACACATGCACACCAATGTCAGGCCCATTTCACAGTGTGTCCTCAGCCTCCTCTGTGTGTGGCCAGGGGGCAGCGATCACTCCATTGCTGTGTAAACACTAGGACACAAGCTCACACCCTCAATCTGATTAATGAGCTAAGAACATTGAACATGACAGCCAGCAAGAACCATCAGCATACAGTGCAAAAGACTGCTCTGTTCTGTTCTCCTAATTCTCTGTATTGCTACATTGTTCTTCACAGAAAAAATATATAATATTTAGGGTGCTCAGGAATTGTGTGTTTGTTTTCCTTCATTATACAAACTCTTAGATGAGCTCATTTAAAAATCCAGGATGATGTGTTAGAAATTACTTTGCTTTTCTTTTTTTGCATTTATTAGATAGCATGGAGAGTAACCTGAAAGAAAAACGAGAGAGAAAAAAGGGGGCAGATCAGAAAGGATCACTAGCCAAGATACAAACTCTGGTCACACAAAACATGGCTGAACAGTGTCTCAATGCACTGCCTATTAGCCTGTGAGCTCCAACAGGACCGTTTTTTTAAATCTATTTTTTAACCCTCCTAAAGTGCTAAGACATCAAACTCAAATGTTCTCAGTTTATTTAATTCTTAAATAAATTGTTTAATGCATTCATAAATGTACCATGGGTCAGAAAGCCCTATTAAATCTTTTTCCTGTCCTCAAAATGTACTGTTAAAAAATAAATAAATAAATACAAATATTTTTAGATCAAATATAATTGACAGTCATAGTTTAAATATTTAAAGTTACATAGGCCAAAGGTGAAAAGTCCCCACAAGACCATAGATGGAACATTTTAATATATTCTTTTCTTTTTTAATCTATATTCAGGTCTAGTGGACCATATTAAAGTCGTCCTCATTCTGCTTTGTACAGTTTCTTTAAAACACACAGTTTTGTTTGCCATCAACTTGTTAACATCCCATGTTACAAAATTATGTGATTGTGCATTTACAGCGTATTATCATGTTAATGTAAAACGCCGTGTGTTGTTCCAAACAGTCTTTCTTGCCGTTTTGCTCGCTTGCTCAATTACAGTGACACTGCAATGTCTAAAGATCTCAAATTGTGTTTCACAATCACGGGGCACAATATTTTTTTTTCAAACGACATCTTCCAAGATCAGTTGTGAAGTAAAAAGCTCAAATATGTGAACTGAAAGCTATTCTGGAGCGAAATGAGACATCTGTTCTGCTATCGTTGATGGCATAAGATTCTAGCTCATAATATCAGAAAACACAAAAACAATCCTTCAGATAACACAAATGGATTTATTAGTAATTAGCTTGATATGGTTATCAGTACTGGATTTTGTTTCCTCTGTATTATTGTGCAATTACGATTGTTTGTGTGTCTTCTTTATCTCTGTCGTGTTGAAAGACGATTGGGAAATTGGCACACCAGTGGTGAATGGTAAACCCTTATTTACAGACAGGAGAAAGGGACACATGAGCAATGCAAAAGAACACAGACACACAGTCACGCATGCTCATGTGTTCCACTTCTACTCTTTATAGCATGCGCCATGCAGTATACGTAGGCCTCTGCTCAGATCATGTGTTATCAACATTAATACTCTATTGTTTGAAGTGAAGGAGTTTGGCTTCAAACTTTATTTGTCATGTGACACCCCCCCCCCACATCCTCGAGTGCCCCCCCCCCCCTCCCGCTGGCGCCTACATGGTTTGTTAGGGGCTGCCATAGGCCATCATGTGATCAGACTGCCATTTACCAAACGCACACACTCTCGCTCCCTTTACAAAGGGTACACACACACACACACACACACACACACACATCAGTCTCTTCATGTACATATTCGCTGGCACGGTGCCTGCTGCTTTCATCAGGGTTAAATCAGAGAGCTAATACTAATCACAACAATAAACGGCATTATTCTGCACACATCAGAGACCTTTACTCTCTCGCTCGCTCTTGCTCTCTCTCTCTCTCTCTGTTAGACACAAGGCAAAGCAGTCACACCTCAAGGCATCCGATCTCAATGCATTTACTCAACTCGCTCAGATGAAAAGTTGTCACTGTTTCATGTTTTTTATGTTTAGTTTGTTTGTTGCAGATTGAACACGGAGTGCTTAGGTTTTCTGAGTTAGCTGCATGAATCAAGCATGCCTTAAAGCAATACTTTATCCACAAGAAAAATGAATTTACTCAACCTAATGTCAATCCAAACCCTCTCCTGCAGAACTACATTTTTGGAAATTCCCCAAATTGGCCATTCTTTTAAAGTGAATTATAAGTAGATGGAAAATAATAATGTGATAAAAGTCATCCATTTGACTTGTTGTGCAATGGCCTATTTGAAATCCTCTGAACTCATATTGATTAAATCCCTTCATGTGTTCATGAAAGATGATTCATAATTGATTTGTCTCAATAAATTAGTGTGAATGAGTGAGTTGCTCATAATTCAGATTGATCCAGTTCTTAAGTTCAAATCAGCAAACACTGCATTTGGTATTTCTTTTTAGTCCACCATAAATTCACGGTCCAGCCCAGTTTGAAGTTTATTTGGTTTTTGGTCTAAAAGCGTAAGAATTTATCTTACAAGCAACCAACATTATAATATGTTATGTCATCTTTACATTAAAACTCATTAAAACCAATCACATCTAATCAGGTTTATAAGATCTTAAACATATTAAGGTTAAGGAATACAAATACATGTATAAATTGTTCAAAAGTAACAATTATAATGTACAAAATATTTACATTTCAAATAAATGATGTTCTTTTGAACTTTCTTTTCACCAAAGAATCATTTTCAAATAAGAAATGATAACTGAGCAGTAAAGCAGCATATTAGATTAATTTCTAAAGGATCATGTGACACTGAAGACTGGAGAAAGTATGCAACAAGTTTAGCTTTGCATCTCAGAAATAAATTACATTTCAAAACATATTCAAATAGAAAACTTTTTTTTTTCTTTTTAATTAGCAGTTAAGTTTTTTTTTATCAAAACAACTTGACTTACAAATCTACAAAACACGACAGGGCAATAAAGTGAAATCAAATTTGATTCAAGAACTAATTATACGGTCTGCGAGTGAAACATTTTCAACTTTAACGTTTTTCTCTGACCTCTAATAGAACACAAGCATTAAATCTCAAACAGAAGAGGCATTCTGTAAACAAGATGATTTAGTAAATGCACAGCGAGGAAGAAAAGGCAGAAAGAGAAGCGCGTCACTGTGCTTTCTCTCTCCCTCCTTCGCTCTCACCCTCTCTGGCGCTCTGCCAGCCACTGTTACACAAGACGACATCGCTTTTGCCCTTCCTAGAGACTTTAGGAAGCCATTAGCAACATCAAATCATTACTCTGAGAGACAGAAGGAGAGAGGGGAGCAGGGAGAGAAGGACGAGGATTGAGAAAGAAGAAGAAGATCAGGTTTCTTTGTGTTTTCATGTGGCCACTCCATTACAGTAATGTGCTGGGGCCCATTTAACTAATGCAGAAAGGCACACTGATACCCATAATAAACAGTATTACACAGTGAATTAGAGCCTGGGACGGCACAACATAGACAAGCACCCTGTTCCTACAATTACAATTACACACACACACAGATTTATGTCCTCCATCTGAGTCCGCAGTGGGTCATGATCCAGTGTTGAGTATAAAAGAGCATCTTTCTCGGAGTTCATTTCTGGTGTGTTTATAAAAGTGAAGAAGCTTGTAGAGCTCTCTATACGGGCTTCTTCTAATCATGCTTTATATGAAATTAGATTTAGAGACATGGCAAAGCAATCAAGCCGTAATCGAATCACTCATTTCGCATATGCAATCTAGATTTCAAAAAGACGTCTGGGCGACGCAAACGTCAAAAACGAACTGCCTCGTGTTCAGAAAGACTTCTGAGGAGAGACCAAACGCAATCACGCACGTATAAACAAGATTATAAGACACACACTAAAACTGTAAAGCTTCCAGATACAAGCCTGTGAACTAACAGGGAAGAAAAATCCTAAATGAGATCTCTTTCTCTTTGATTCTTCCTAGATAGATTGAACGGAAAGCAAATGGAGACTTTACTACTAAGATTACAGAATAGAGTGTCATGTACAGTTTGTTACAGGTGATATCTAACCCACACACACACAAACATAACATAAAGACAAATTCTGCCTTAAAAAATGTCAAAGCTTTATGAAACATAACTGAGATTTCAATTAAAGTACACATGAAATCAAAATTGACTATATTTACTTTGTTCGCCTAAATTGATCGTTTTGTGCTGAACAATTCATCCATGCGAGTCAATCCACACTTCATAATTTTTAATCAAAATCTGAAAATGCCCCTCCCCTCTGCATTGGAGGACCTTCACTGATGACGTAGGTTTGAGGAATTGGGTGTCTGCTTAATCCGTAACCACGCACTCCAACTGACAGTAGACAGGCTGCCTGTGTGTTTGCGAGCATTGACAGTGCGTGAAAGGAGAGATGGCGAGGAGGTGCATTTTTGGTTGTGGAACTCACGGAACATTTTTCCCTTTCCCTTCTTGGGACCTGCCCACGGTGCTGAGAGCCCTGAAGGGGGCCCCCTTTGAACCGCTACAGTCCATAAGCCTTAAAGCCCTGTCGCTAAAGACCACTCTGCTATTGGCACTAGCGTCTGTTAAGCATGTGGGTGATTTGCAAGCACTTTCGATAAGCCCTAATTGCCTAGAATTTGGGCCTAACGACTCGAGGGTCGTCCTGAAACCGAGGCATGGCTATGTGCCAAAGGTGCTCTCAACACCTTTAGAGCACAAGTGGTCACCCTCTCTGCGTTATAAAACACAGAGGAGGATCCAGGGCTGAATCTACTTTGCCCAGTGAGGGCTCTAAAAGTCTACATAGAGCGTTCTGTGCCAATAAGACGATCAGAACAGCTCTTCATATGCTTTGGAAACCGCACCAGAGGGTTACCGGTCTCTAAGCAAAGACTTTCAAGGTGGATTGTTGATGCAATCCAGCTAGCCTACTCTTCTTTGGGCCTGCAAAGCCCAATTGGAGTAAGAGCCCATTCGACGAGAGCAGTGTCTTCGTCTTGGGCATGGTCTAATGGTGTGACTATCGCAGAAATTTGTGAGGCGGCTGGCTGGAGCTTGCCGTCCACATTTGCTAGATTTTACAATCTAGACGTCCCGGCGCTTCATGCTAGGGTACTTTCTGTGTGAAGGTCACCTTCTTGTTCCTCATTTGCATGCTCTTGGCCATTCTTGCCCAAGGCTCAAACTCTACTCGTATGCTCTCGGTCCCTTGGCTACTGAGGCGATACGAACACGGGATGATCAGGCTAGGCCAGACGTAACCTCATTGAGCTTATTCTGCCCCTAGATGCTATTGTCATATCTTGGTTTAACAAATCAAATGTGATTGCGTTGGTCGTCCTCCCTTCTTAGCATGGCGTGATTGAACTGGGTTCCCATATGCGTCTTCGACGCTGTACGAGTGAAGTATTGAAAGGGAACGTACTCGGTTACTAACGTAACCTCGGTTCCCTGAAATATGGGAATGAGTACTGCGTTCCTTGCCATGCTAAAAAGGCTGCACAACTCAGTCGTCGCTTCAGTCGAAGTAACCTGAATTCCTGTGGCGAAGCGGCCAATATATAGCCAGATTCCCCGCCCATTTTGGCGGGCTTTGGCGGGCTTCGCTGCCATAGGTTCGTGCAGCACCACTGCCAAGCCATTGGTTTGTTTTAATAGCACTGCATGATCCAATGGCTGTGCAGTTTCACTGCGTGATTGAATAAGGCTTCAATTCAGGAGAAAAAAGGGGTTTTTCCCATATGCGTCTTCGACGCAGTACTCGTTCCCGTATTTCAGGGAACCAAGGTTACGTTAGTAACCGAATACGTTTTGCTATATTAACCATAGTATAAACATGGTATTTGTAGTAAATCTGTGGTTTTACAAATGGCAGTCAATACGCCAAAAAACCATGGGTTACTGCAGTTTTACTATAATAAAACCATGGTTATTTTTCGTAAGGGCACGCCCACTATTTCTCTCATTTATTATTCCGTTTCTCTCGGAAATACGTCACAACACTGGAGAAAAGCCGTTTGCAACTTCCGTTTCACGGGGACTTTAAATCTCAACTTCTGAGCAGTTCATTTATTTAGTTTTTCCTTCTAGGAAGCAATAACTATCTGCAGAGGCCCGCTGAAATAATGTGACGTCTTCTAAGTGATCATCAAATATTTAATTAGCTCTAATAATTAAAAATCAGATGAGGCAGTCTGACAGAATCAAGGCGATCAGGGAGACGTTTCGATTCCAAAGTTGCATACAGCATACTGCTTGCCTGGTTCTCTTTCTCTGTATCTAGTGAAGCCACTGTCATCCTGATGTTAATCCAGTTCAAATGTAAACAGGCTTAGGTCTTCATTCCACACTAAAACCATATCAAATGTATCAAAGCCAGAGCTCAGTGGCGTCCTTGACTACAGCGGGGTCACACTGCGGCCACACAGGGCCACACACCCAACTCAATTAACCTTAGGGCCAGGCAGTCACAGTGTGTGTGTGTGTGTGTGTGTGTGTGTGTGTGTGTGTGTGTGTAAACTGGGATTTTAAGGTTTAGGGAGCGTAATTGCGTGTGAACAAATCTGTGTTCCAGTGTGTATGTAAGTTAGTCCTGGTTAATAGGTCAGAGCGCGTTTAAGTGAACACATGAATCTATGTTTTGTGTATAAATGTGAATATTTGTCTTGTTAGAGACTGTATTAGTCCATGTATGCGTAGTTCATACATGCAAACATGTCTTCTGTATGGGTCACTTCTGCTACCATTTATTGTCATTTGTACGTTTTTGAACTGTGTGTTCATTTTTGTAAAAAATTACTCAAAAAACATTTTATGATACTGTTTAGTGTGCTAATGTTGGCTGATGCATTAGGTCTCTTGTGAAAATGAAGTGCACTTAATTATGTGAAATGTGCACTTCAAATCTTCAAAGTGTATTAAAAAAACTCTGTACTTACAGATAATATAACTTTAATGAAATAAAGGGCTACTTACGTGTACTGTACTTAAAGAGACACTTTCAAGACTACATTCCTTAACACACTAGAGCGCATGTAAAGTATATGTTTCAACTGTATTTTGTTTTCTGATTGCGTTTTAGATTAATTTATTTAAAACTTACTTAAATCGCAACTTCATCATTACAGATGTTTAGTTACACATTTATTTAACATGACAAGTTTCACTTGAAATGTCATTCAAGTATTGTTTAGTTATCATGAATGTTTTCAACCTTATTTTTAACCATATTTCAAAGACAATATGAGTAATCATGAAATGACTTATATAAAATGCATATGAAATGACTATATAAAATGCACTATATAAAATGCACTATATAAAATGAAATCATGAAATAACATATATGCTTTTTATAAAATGTACTAAAGTCCTACTTAAGTGGGTCATGAAAGCACTCAAAAGTTAATCAATTGCTTTTAATACAAATTCACATTAATGTACACTTCAGGGATATTCCTTAAAAGTAGATCATTTCAGATACAGGTACACCTTTGACAAGTGTATCAACAGTTAATTATTATTATTATTATTATTATTATTATTATTATTATTATTATTATTATTATTATTATTATTATTCTCTTAAAATTCAAATGTACCAATTTGATTAAATCTTTTAGGCTGCAAACATTATTTTTATGCTTTCTGACTGTTGACATAATAATCTTGATGATTAAACTAGAATTGTGTGAATTTTAAACTTACATTTCTGCACTGATTTTTTTTTAAATAAAATTATTTTATTTACTCAAAAAACATTTTATGATACTGTTTAGTGTGCTAATGTTGGCTGATGCATTAGGTCTCTTGTGAAAATGAAGTGCACTTAATTATGTGAAATGTGCACTTCAAATCTTCAAAGTGTATTTAAAAAACTCTGTACTTACAGATAATATAACTTTAATGAAATAAAGGGCTACTTACGTGTACTGTACTTAAAGAGACACTTTCAAGACTACATTTCTTAACACACTAGAGCACATGTAAAGTATATGTTTCAACTGTATTTTGTTTTCTGATTGCGTTTTAGATTAATTTATTTAAAACGTACTTAATCGCAACTTCATCATTACAGATGTTTAGTTACACATTTAACATGACAAGTTTCACTAGAAATGTCATTCAAGTATTGTTTAGTTATCATGAATGTTTTCAACCTTATTTTTAACCATATTTCAAATACAATATGAGTAATCATGAAATGACTTATATAAAATGCACTATATAAAATGAAATCATGAAATGACATATATTATTATAAAATGTACTAAAGTCCTACTTAAGTGGGTCAAAAGTTAATCAATTGCTTTTAATACAAATTTACATTGATGTACACTTCAGGGATATTCCTTAAAAGTAGATCATTTCAGATACAGACACCTTTGACAAGTGTATCAACAGTTATTATTATTATTATTATTATTATTATTATTATTCTCTTAAAATTCAAATGTACCGATTTGATTAAATCTTTTAGGCTGCAAACATTATTTTTATGCTTTCTGTTGACATAATAATCTTGATGATTAAACTAGAATTGTGTGTATTTTAAACTTACATTTCTGCACTGATTTTTTAAAATAAAATTTTTAAATAAATTATTAGCGTTATTATTTAAGGTAAAGATATATTAGTGTTTATTGTCATTATGTTTTACATTTAAAAGAGTTTCTATAAATTTAAAAGTTTTTGTAAAAACGTGGATTCTATGAGCAACAGCTGTGCTAACGCCAGATACTAATTACGTCTTTCTTCTTCATTTAATTTACATGCTAAATGTGTTACAAAGATTGATTTTTTATTTAGATTTATTTATTTAATTTTAGATTTTTTTCCAAACAATAGCCATAGCAAAAAAAAAAGATTGTGATGCAGAGATTGCTGGTTCAGTTAGATGTGCATCATTTTATTTGTACGTGTGAAACAAGCAGTATTGCCATTCACACAATTCTGGTTTCTTTGTCCAGACTCTAAATTGTGTCACCTATCAATCAAAGTTAAATTTGTGCAGATACTAGGAATATTGATATTATTTTATTCTAGGAATGGGAGCTTCTTCTTTTCCCCATTCACATACCAAGAGCATTCATCCCTTTTATACCCTATAAAATCACCATAACATTCCCTAGAGGGCATTTCCCAATCATTCCCATCTCTTTCATTAATTATGGCTGGTTCGGTTCAGTGTGGCAATGTTGGAGCTTTCTTTTTCAGTCGGTTTCCCATGATTCCCAGTGGTCTACCTGTCATGCTCGATGGGGAGTCCAGCATCATGGCTGTGTTTTGGGGGCATGCTCACCCCTGTGTTCACAAATATACTCCTGCCCATCCTCACAGACCACTTCAACCTCTGAGTCATCCAAGCCCATCATTCTTATTGTAATACAAAAGTGTCAATGGTGGCCTGTCCTGGAACAGTCCTTATCTGATGCCACACAATCCCCCCAGGACAATCCCTCCCAGCCAAGCCAAGCCAAGCTCAGTGACTATACGGACAATCACTGCACATTCCCACACAAACACATTTGATTAATACATCTGTCTTTCAATTTTGCACGAACAAATGGGTGAATCTCACATGTCAAAAACATATTACACCCCATGATTAATAAATAAACAGAAAAACGACCTAGATAGGTAAATAAGTGCATGAGTAATTAAGTAAGTGATTATGTAAATGAACTAACAAACACGCAAGCAAACAAGCTTTTTAGGACCATTCATGTTTTACCTGAATTTCAATTGTGAATAATAGGGGAAGGAAAACAAAACAAAACAAAAACAAAAACAAAAACAAAAGCCAAAGCAAAAACAAAAACAAAAACAAAAACAAAAACAAAAACAAAAACAAATCACAGCAGAACCCAACTAAACAAAAAAAAAAAAAAAAAACACACACACACACACAAAATCCCAGCACAACACATCAAAACAAAACAAAATGCAATGTCAAAACAATACATCATCTCAACACAACTAAACACAACAACAATCACAGAAAACACAACATCAAAACAAGATACAAAAAGCACATTTGATCAACAAAACAAAACAAAACAAAACACAACATACCAACACAAAAACAAAAATTATGGTAATTACAACTGGAAAGTGAGGGGGGTGTTGTTTCAAGCAGTTTAGCCAAATGTATTCCTGCATGTACCTGTGACTGAGTGTGTGTGTGTGTGTGTGTAGGTGTGCATGTTTTTGTGACATATCAGGACACAACTCTGTATAATGACATGGGTATGACACAGGTATTAAAAGGAGAGGGTGACTTATGAGGACATAACCCATGTCCCCATTTTTCAAAACGCTTATAAATCATACAGAATTAGTTTTTTTTTTTGAGAAAGTAAAAATGCACAAAGTTTTCTGTGAGGGTTAGGGTTAGGGGTAGGTTTGGTGAAGGGCGATAGAATATACAGTTTGTACAGTATAAAAACCACTACGCATATGGGATGAACCCACTTTTCACAAAAACAAACAAACGTGTGTGTGTGTGTGTGTTTGTTTGTCTGCTGACCATGATTACATCAGTCAGCCGGCTCTAACTGTCCTGTATCCCGTCCATCGCGGTAGATTTAATTGTGCTGGTTAATTAATAATTGCGTTTATCGAGGGGACATCAGATGCTGGATCTTGGGACGGCCTGTCAATGTAATTGGAAGGTCTGACGAAATGCCAAAGGAAGGAGAGGAAGCTTTTACCCAGGAAGGTTATCAGTGTCCCTGCTCTAACCTGTCATTTACGGCATCATTCTCTCTCTGTCTCTCCTCTTCCGACAGACTGTCTCTACCCACTTTGCATCCTTGTCTTACACTGCTCTGTCTCTTATTACACATCTATTCTGATCCAACAGCAGTCTTTAACTTTACAAACTATATAAAATTACAGGTTTATTGTAAAAATGTATGTATTTGCATGCATTTTTTTAATGAAAAGAATTTGATCTATTTGAGAATTTGAGTTTTAAACAGTGATGCATTTTAGGTAACATTATTTAAATCAGGCAAACTGTGACAGTCATAGAGACAGAGATGCACCCAATCTAAAGTGTTTTTCTCCATTTATAGACAACTTCTGGTCAGATCAGTCATGCTGGATCGGTTGAGATTGATGACATTGATCTATTGAGGCCTATTGGGCGAGCTAGAAATACTAACATAATTACCTGCAGCCCAAGTCATTCCCAACTCACGTCCGTCTTCATCAGCACAATGCCTGAGGGGACGTGTCCCTGCTGCACAAACACACTCCAACTCTCTCTGCCTCTTCTCTCCTTCTTTCTACACACTTCATCCTGTAATCTCTACATCTTTGCCCTTTCTCTTTCAACCTCCTGATCTCTATCTTTCTGACCTCCTGCTATTGCTCTCTCTCTGTGTCTTTTAAGTGGTGTTTGGTAGAACTGCTACAAACACACCTGTATCCTTAAGAAGAGGTACTGTTATTGTTGAAACGGGGGATGTGTGACAAATATCGGATTTTTATTTTTTTTTACTTTCTGGTAAATGATGTAGTTGATTGGATATGTATGTCACTTAGGTTATTAAATGTGGGTGGGCACAGCGTGAAGTTTGTTGAATATAGTGGTCAATAAGTGATCAAAAAAACACACGCCCCTTTTCTCCGTCCCTTGGGTCCTGTACTAACGGTCCTGCTGTTTTGCGCTTACAGAAGTGTATATATTCAAACACACCGGAAGTCGGGTGGTTTTACGTCACCTGTTGAATGCTTATTGATCGCTTTGTGGTGTTTAAAGAATGGCCTCAACAATGGCGTCTTCCTCTGTGAAAGAAAAGAAAGTGCTCCTTTCTTTCCCCGGGCATTTGTAAGCTGTGCATGATGCCCCGGCCACATGAATGTGCCATTGTTGAGCCAAAGGGAGCAGCTTACAAGAAAGTGAACAATACCTTGCACCGTCGACAATGTGCAGACAGAGGATAGGGTGCAGGAGGTTTAAGAACAGTTGCCTTTTGGTCTTTTTGCAGCAGGCGGGTGACCCAAATGAGAGGAGGGATGTTTGATCGTTTGTTTGTGGACGTATTGACTGAGAGACAGAGCTAAAAGAAAGAGAAGAGGAAGTGGACATGAAACGCAGCTTTATTTTATAGTGTTACAGTCGCTTTAACATCATTTGTATGGGTCTTCAGTAATTATGAGGTGCTAATTATTATTGTGCTACTTATTTTCACAGGGCATCAAGATTTTGGTAAATATTTAGGTCACGTAAATGTTTAGAATTTCGATAATTATTCATGAAACACTGGTTTAGTAAAGATACGCTTTTGTACTAATTTAGCTTTTTCTTTTTAAGTTATTTAGATTTAACAAAAATGGGGACATTATAGACATTTCTGTAATATTCTGTAGTACTCTAATGCTTTCTCCAAAAATCATCCAATGTACACTTCTGAAGTTTCAGATGACCCACTTTTGGTAACCGTTTATGTAAAACTGTTGCTCGCTCAGCATCAGAGTAAGAACTCTATTGTCATTGTACATGTACAATGAAACTCTTAGTGATCATGCATGTAGCATGCAATTTTTATGTAATAACAAGATTAGCTTGTATAAGGTTTCAACATATAGTTTTAGTTTTCATGAAAACTGTTAATGATACTCAAAAAGTCTGTTTCGTTAAAGTGGGGCAGTTCCAATTTTGCAAGCACAGTCTTGTGCTTCGGACTTACAGTCTGTAAGTACATTTTCATATTTAAAGAATTTGCCAATGATTATTCAAAAGCAAGTTTTGAGCAGTGTAGAGTAGTGCTTGTTGTTTGACATTTCTCTGATCACAAATGCAGACATGGTTTTATGTTTATGCAGCGTGATACTCAACACAATGTGTAAAAATACAGTATAAGTCATTATAATTAGTAATTATGTCCCCACTGGATGCAACAAATGCCTCGTTTGTGATGGGATTTATTGGTGTTGTCTTGCCGTGCCTGGAGACGCCATCACAGTATAGTAAGGGGCGTAACATTTCCGTCACACGCTTGAAGGGGCGGTCACACTAGACTTTAAATGTGCGAAATTATTTGGGACACCGCTGCGAATATGAGTGGGAGCAAGATAAAACAGTCTCTCCTCAATTATCACATGGATTATTATGTGCTTGTACTGTGTCTTTTGCGACGGCATTGAAAGCGTCTTATTATATTGTACACTCTGTATCTCTCTCTCTATATAAATATATACTTACACCCTAAGCAATAAAAAATTATAAAGCGTCCTCATTCAAATGTACCATCTGTTCATGTTTCTACTGACACTGCGAACCATGCAGCTTCTTTTTTTATTTTATTTGTATAATCTTTTAAATATGTTTTATATAAAATAGGACGCTGCGCTACAGCTAAAGTTATATAGCTCTTCCTTCACTTTTGAATTTCTGTAACGTTACAGAGAGGTCACACAGTGACTACTTGTCTACTTGTCCCACAGCTTCACGTAATGCGAATTCGCAGGTCAGAGTTCACCAAACTTGAACTTTGGGACGCAGCGAAATGCTAAATTTTTCGCAGAAGCTTCCGTTTCCGGTCTGACGCATTCGCATGCATATGAATGGAAGTCAATGTAACGAAAAGTGCAGTGTGACCGCCCCATGAGGAATTCGGCAAATCACAACACACTGGATAGCTGGCCAATCAGAGCACACCTTGCTTTTCAGAACGACGAGCTTTGTAAAAGTTGACGCATTTCAGAAGGCGGGGCATAGAGGAGCAACAATAATGTACATTATGTGGAAAATAATGTGTTTTGAACCTTAAAACGCATAAACCATTGCAATACACTAAAATAAACAAAATAATGTTCTTTTTAGAAACGTCATATGACCTCTTTAATATAATTTATATCAAAGCTGAATATTTTGCACACAACAAAACTAGTTTTGGCTGTCAAGTTCAACTGCATTTTTGTTTTTGTTCGTTAAAAACATTAAATACATTTGCATCATAGGTGCATGACACTCATCTCTCAGTGGTACCTGCCCACTCTTTCAAAATGTGATGCCTGTGGGGTACATGATTGGTAGCAGTAATGAGGTTCCCATCCATGTGCTTATTGGTATAAACAACATCCCCAAATCAGACAGAGAGGCACCATGAAAGAGATGCGCCTCTGATAACCATAACTCCATCACCCTGCTGCGATAGCAACAAATCTGGACCTATACAACATAATTTACACACTACCTGCCCTCCGACCCCATAAGACATGGAAATTGCCCAAATTGGATCGTGTCCTCAGCTTTTAAAAGAGATTAGATTTTACAGTTGAACATTTTCTGCCTCCCAACCTCGCTGTTTCTTTCTCTCCCTCTTCCCGCCTCTCTCTCTCTCTCTCTCTCCCTCTCTTACTTTGGAGCAGTTCATTGTGAAATGGTGGGACCCCAGTCTCCTGTCCTAGGGCTCATCCGTTAGCTCAGTTTAATGTAGTTATGAAGGGGGGGTTGAGCTTCCTGTCTTGGCTGAACAGACCTGGTTAAATGAAGTTTTTGGTTGCCTGAGGGAGCAAAGTGTAATGGACCTTATTAACTCTCTCTTCTCTCTCTGTATATATGTGCGTGTGAGCGCAGAGGAAGAGATACTATATGGAGGTTAAGGGTACGGCCCAGGAGAGTGATGGTGTACTTGTTGTGAAATAGCACGGGTGGTGTGCCACAACACCGTTACTTACATTTCCACCATGTTATATTGCAGCGTGGTAAATTTTAAGACAACATTATTAGGTTACATATAATATCTTCCATCATAAAGACAACATGTTTTTAATGTCCCCATGTACTTTATGATAGCCATACTGACTGTGTGATGACTTAAGTTAAATTAACTGCATCCATCTATAGTCTCGAAAACACATGTGAACTCATATGAATGATCAAACACACACACACACACACACACACACGCACACACAGCCATGATCAGTTACAGCACGGAAAGCATAAAACTTCTACTGTAAAACTTAGCACTACACTTTTCTATAAGAATAAGTAAAGCTGTAGTATAAGATAGCACTTAGCAGGTGCCTAATTGCTAGGTTTGAACCTATGTATTTTCTGTCGCCAGTTTAGACCTGTAACCACTAAGCCACAGGAGCATAGAAACCAATACATATTTCTCATTTCAGATTTGGTCTTTAAAGTGTTACTGCTGTCAGGTTCAGACCTCTGTCTCAAGCATGCCTGCATGTATTATAATACATAACATCTCCATTCTGTATCTGTGATCATCAATACAAATGAAAACTACTGTTTTAATGACCATGTGTATTTATGTTCGTGACCAATACTCACCAAAGAGAATCTATTTCCCTGGTGGACACATAAAAGTACTAACACACATGGATAAACGCTGTGCCTGACCTACTGCACCCTTTCCCAAGGGTGTGTGTTGTATGGGTGGGGAATGAGGTGACCCAGTACAGACAACAACCAGTGTTGGCCCAGATCCGGCCCACATCTGGCCAGCATGGATTTCACACGGGCCAGATGTGAGCGGATCTGGGCCAACACTATGTTGCTGTCTGGGAAGTTACAGGCCACCCTGTGACTGGATTTACTTCGCTATACTTTGGGGCCAAATTTGTCTCTGGAAATGAAGCTACATCTGACAAAACATCCCTCTGGAGATGTCCTCAATTGCAAAATCAAATCAAAAAGTAAATAACAACATACTCTAGGCTCACTGGAAACAACATGCCTCTACCTACATTTCTGCCAAACTGCAAATACTTACTGTACCTAAACATATAGTGCAATCCACTGCAGGTTCCAGCTGTTTCCAGTGGCAGATTGCTGTTTAATAAACACTTAATTGGTTCCTTGTACATGTTATGATCTCAAAATATCTTTACCATATACTGGATGATATGTGTAGATAAAACTGAATGCACTTTTAGTGTCATTCACTGGCCATTTCACTTTGAAAGTGTCCTGAAACATGCAAGTAGCAACAATATAATTTTACAGGAATGTGGCCACATGGCCAGGTTTTTTCCCCCAATGAACCTGAGTTGAAAGTCTATGTAAGGCTGGTAAACGCATGTTCATGTGTGTGTGTGTGTGTGTGTGTGTGTGTTTAACCTCCCTGTCCATCAGCTGCACTTTCCGTTGCTCTCTCTCTGGGGATACGGCTGTCGATCGCCTCCCATTCTCTTGCAGACCCCGGCTGTCCTGTAACCATGGTAACTGCCCAGATGTTGGACTCTGATTATCCGAGACTGACAAATAAAATCAGGGTAATGATAAAAATCAGGAGGCAGGGTGAGGAGGGCTGATGGGTAGTTATAAAGGGACAGTGTGGCACATAAACACTTATAGACACATACAAACACACACACACATGTACACACATAAATACAGATCCCCTGTAAAGACCTTGTCTCAGACGACCACCAGGACAAGACCACAGGAAACAGATGATTCTTCTGCACAATCGGACTTTGCTGCAGCCTGGAATTGAACTACTGGTTCCGTCTGGTCAGAGGAGAACTGGCCCACCAACTGAGCCTGGTTTCTCCCAATGTTTTTTTTTTTTTCTCCTCCATTCTGTCACCGATGGAGTTTCGGTTCCTTGCCGCTGTCGCCTCTGGCTTGCTTAGTTGGGGTCACTTCATCTACAGTGATATCATTGACTTGATTGCAAATAAATGCACAGACACTATTTAAACTGAACAGAGATGACATAGCTGAATTCAATGATGAACTGCCTTTAACTATCATTTTGCATTATTGACACACTGTTTTCCAAATGAATGTTGTTCAGTTGCTTTGACGCTTTGATGCTTTAAAGCGCTATATAAATAAAGGTGATTGATAAATGACTGATGAGGATAAAAAAATAATAAAATAAAAATAAAAGAAACGCATAGCAGGTTTTACATATTCACTCGTGCATTGCGGGTCAGCTCTCTCGCAGCAAACAAGCACATGAGCAGTTAAACCCATAGCAGCTCTAAATAAGTGATTATTACCATTTATATGTGCTGTTTCCAACAAATTAGCTTAAAAAAAAACTCTCTACAAATAAGTGTACAAATTAATAATTTTCCTCACAATGATGTGGCATGACACGGATTACAAAAATAACTGTTGTTCTTTCATTCGCTTCCAAAGAAAACACTTCATTACTCCACCTGGCATCGTGATGATGGGGTATTAGCGGCGGTCTGCTGGGAATAAAGGTGTTCATTGTCCCAGGACTTCTACAAGGTCGCAGAGGATGACAAATACACACACGTACAAATGGACACACACAAAGTCTCCCTCTCACATTCCAGCTTGATATTAGCTGTGAAAAGCTGCCATGTTGGAACGAACTTACATTTCTTCCAATGTGCAGTTCTCAGTCCTACCATGATAACTTAAGTAAGAGTTGTTGAGCACAGCAAGATCTGGAACAGATGTGTTAGCCCATAAGATAAATAATTAGAGGTTGGGTTAGGGTTAGGGTTAGGGTTAGGGTTAACCTAGTGTTGGGGAAAGTAACTTTTAAAAGTAATGCGTAACTTCCTAAAAAAGAGCTTATTGAATTACTTAGTCAATTTTTTTTTTAGAAAGTAATATATTATGTTACTTTTGCATTACTTTTCTCATCGTTACTTATTTGAAAAGGTAACTCATGTATTTTATTATTCTTTTTGTTCATTTTGGAGCACATCAGCCACAGTTCTGTTGTAAAGAACAGAAAATGGTGTGGTCTCCTTTACAGATCCAAAAATAATTCCCAGGTTAGGATTTAGGGGTTATACATATGAAAATGCATTGCTGGAATGTGCCAAATTGTGTTGGTTGATTGATTTTTCTCAGTGTAAACAAACACTGTACATTGTGTACAAACCAATTCATATTGCACCTTTAGTTACAATATCGGCAGTTATTTTTCTAGGTTTGTATTAAGTATTAATGTAGAAAATATATTGTTACATTTCTTAATTTATCTTAGCTCATTTCTTAATTCCCCCTATAATTTCCGTTCTGCTCTCACATTGAATAAATAAAACAGTAAAAACTGGCAAATAAAACTATATGGCATAATTCTTTTCATTAAATGAAAATATAAAACTCTCTTTAGTTCCTCTAGCAGCTTTCAGATTATTATGAGGGAGAATTTGACATTTGGTCAAAGACCATGTCCGGTGGACAGAACTCTAATAAAATAAAAGTGACATGCTCGTGTTTTCCGTTTTTACTCTGTAATGCCATCATTGTATGGAGGTCACAGCGGTGATGCTACCTGATCTGTGCATGTGCCTTTAATCAGACAGAGAGGAAGTGATCAGGCACATTACATGAAATCACATTAAAACATTAAAACTACTCCAACCTAAAGTACTGATAATGGAGCTAAATGGGTAAAGCCCGTATAACTTCCCTTCGCTTTCAGAGAAAGAGGTAGGAGACAGAAAGAGAGCGAGAGAGAGAGGCTGGGGGCAACACTGTAAGCCTCGCCTCTCCATTTTCTAATAAACCCCAGCAATCAGATCATTTGTGCTTTAAATGGGCAACTTGATGGCAGCAGTCTGCATTAGCCACTGGTGCTCTCACAATCTGATTAGACACAGACAGTGACAGTTTCCAGCCAAATCAGTAGGTAACACAATGACAAACGCACACACAGGCATGGACACAAATGCACTGACATACAAGGCCCTTGAGGCTCCCTCTCGTTGTCGTTCTCTGTTTCTCTCTTTCCCTCTATCTCTGAAGACCTTTTTGCTGGTGTTTGTGGCACTAATTGAATTTCGTGAAGCAGATGTCATTATTGTTGAGCAGTCAAGCACTTGATGTTTCCAAGTTGTTAGACACTAATTTAAGCTTATTAGCAGCTTTGCCAGGGAGCAAAGGTCATGATGTGTGTGTGTGTGTGTGTGTGTGCGTGCTTAAAAGTCTTTCCCTGGAGCAGTGGTTCCCAATTCCAGTTCTCGCACCCCCCGCTCTGCACATTTTTCCTCTTATCGCTTCAGACGTGTGTTCTATTCAAAAGTGCCAGGCAAAGTGGACATCACAGGATATTCCGCCATGATTTCGGTTCGAAGCGAACGTATATGTTCCATTCTTGTCCATGTGTCCAGGGACCATGTCAATACACATAGCTCACTTCAAATGAAAGTGAAGTGAAGTGACGTGACATTCAGCCAAATATGGTGACCCATACTCAGAATTTGTGCTCTGCATTTAACCCATCCAAAGTGCACACACACACACACACACAGAGCAGTGAACACACACGGAGCAGTGGGCAGCCATTTATGCTGCGGCACCCGGGGAGCAGTTGGGGATCCATGGGCAAGGGCAACTAAGTCGTGTTATTGCCAGCCCGAGATTCGAACCCACAACCCTTGGGTTAGGAGTCAAACTCTCTAACCACTAGGCCATGGCTTCCCCACAACTTCTAATTGATTATCTGAATCAGGTGTGTTAACAAAGAAAGACATACAAAATATGCAGAGTTGGGGGGCGTGAGGACTGGAATAGAGAACCGTTGCCCTAGAAGAGAAAAGGATGAGAAATCTTTACAAGGACTGTGGCAATTGATAGAGGAAAGGTTTGATGGCAAACTGGATGATTCTCAGGCCCCGTCCACCAAGGATGGGTTTCTGTGAATACGCACAAATTCTTTTATAGTTTCGTCCACACGGATCAAGCGTTTTGAAAGAGTGAAACCGATATTGTTTGAAACCGGGTCCCAAAGTGGATAAATTTGAAAACGCCACTTTTGCGTTTTCATGTGGACAGTGAATCCGTATATTTTCTGAAACGATGACGTCATCAGCCCACGTCTCACCATGAGTCAGACACGCTACATCACATAACAGCAACAAAAAAATTAACACAGGCTGTCTATTTCCTAATTGTCTTTTTATTAACTAACATTAACACAGATTAATAAATGTATTGTTCCATGTTTATTTGTATACCAAGTGCAAGATTTATGAGCACGTCTTCTTCTCTGTTTTTAGTGTTTCTCTGTGGCAGAATTACAGCGCCACATGCTGGTCTGGCATGTATACTACATCGTTTGTGGTTTTGTGTGGATGCGGATATTTCTTGAGACGAGGGAAAAAAGAGATCAGACTGAGGTAAACTCCGTCTCCGTGTGGACGGGGCCTCAGCATTGACTAACAGTAAATTAAAGATTGTAATTTCAGCACGACTTGCTACACGCAATAGAATTGCATGTATGACAGTTAGCGGAAGCTAGAGATTACCGTTTATAAAGTTTGAAAATATGAGTTTTTTTTTTCTTACACAAAAGCATTGCTTCCGGAGGTCATGTGCAGTACTTCTTTATGATTGATGGGTACTTCTAAAAGAACATTTCAGAATCATTACCTCAGTGTCACATGTTCCTTCAGAAATCATTCTGAAATCAATCATTTTTTGATTTGCAACATTTATCAATGTTTTTATTGATAATTACATTCATCAGTGTAATTAAATCACATGTATCAATGCATCCTTGCTGAATAAGAGGTGTCATTTAATCAATCAATCAATCAATCAATCAAAACTGACTCCGAACCTTTGGAGGTTAAAATGTCTACACACCTCTTCCTCCATTACTATTATGCCCCCATCTCCATCCCACTATCTCTCAATTTCTAAATCAAGGTCAGATGATACCACACCTCTCTGTGGGAGCAGTAGTGAGATACACCTGTTGTTACACTGACGGAGCCCATTAGTGCTGCGGGGCTAATGTCGCGGAAATGCCCGCTTCTGAAAGCAACCTCTGCTTCTTATCAGACAGAAACAGGAGGAGCCCGGCTGCACTCAGCACATTCAAATGGCCCATCAAATCTAATCAGAGCACCTGTAAAAGCCCACAAAAACACAGAAAGAGAGCGTAAGAGAGAGCAGTGTCTCCAGTTACCCAGCAGCTCTTGCACAGGAAACCACCACTGTACAATAAGATACTGAACAGTGGGAAGGGGCAGCATCATGCTTTTATTTATTTTATTTTTTTTTGTCAGTGAGTGAGTTTATTAGGGTAATCACATTTTTTTAAAGACCCCATTAAATGTCTCAACAATGATTTAGTGTTCCATCCTATGCTTTAATACAGGAAGCCTGGGTTGGTACATAATAATAAAGGTTTATTCTCTTTTTTACCATGAGGGAAAGAGTGTCAAATTTTAAAGAGCGTATCAGTAAAAAGAATAACAATTAGAATAACTAAATTATAATTGCACCGAACAAAATTATAATTGCAACACTTTGGTTTATGCCCCCATTTTAAATGAGCTGACCTCAAAGATCTGAGACTTTTTCTATGTACACAAAAGCCTTATTTTCATTTTTCACAAATCTGTCTAAATCTGTGTTTGTAAGCACTTCTCCTTTGCCGAGATAATCCATCCACCTCACAGGTGTGGCATATCAAGATGCTGATTAGACAGCATGATTATTGCACAGGTGTGCCTTAGTCCCCGTCCCCACGGAGATGCGTTTCTGTGAATACGCACAAATTTTTTATCGGATAGGCGTTTCGTCCACATGGATCCGGCGTTTTCATCAGGTGAAACCGCTATTTTTTGAAACCGGGTCCCAGACTGGATAAATTTGAAAACGCCGTCTTTGCGTTTTCGTCTGGACGGCTAATCCGTATATATTTTCTGAAATGATGACGTCATCAGCCCACGTCTCCCCCAGTCAGACACCTCTACGTCACGTAACAGCAACAAAAACATGAACAAAAACATGAACAAACACTGAACGATTGTCTTTTTATTAACTAACATTAACACTGATTAATAAATGTATTGTTCCATGTTCATTTGTGTACCACGCGCAATGTTTATGAGCATAGTCCAAGTCTTCTTCTCTGTTTTTAGTGTATCTCTGTGGCAGAATTACAGCGCCACATACTGGTCTGGCATGTATACTACATCATTATGCAGTTTCGTGTGGACGCGGATATTTCTTGAGACGAGGAAAAAAACTAAATAAATAAAACTAAAAAAACATATTCCATACAGTGTTAGACATTCTTGTGTTTAGCTAAATGTCTTCATCTACCGGTTCAATCTGTGACTGACAGTAATGAACTGTGACAGGACAGGCTGCATGGAAAATACACCAAAAATACAGTTGTTGTTTGGCCATTTGAACCACAAATGATTCCAGAACGACACAGAGGATACTTTTTAAAGGAAAAGTTGAGCCGAACATGAAAATTCCGTCATCATTTACTCAGCCTTGTGTGGTTCCAAAACTGTATCATTTTTTTATTTATTTGATGGAACGCAAAAGAAGACAAATAATTTGAAAATCTGTTTTTGTCCATATGATGAAAGTCAGTGGGGTCTAAAACAACACTGACTTTCTTTCTATGGACAACAAAAACAAACAGGCAATTTATAGAAAAAAATGGGATGCTGTTTGTGGATGTCTACATCCAAGGCAGATTCATTTCTACAAGAGCTTTGCGTTTTGCATGATTTTTTTTTACACCCTAATTCATGGCTTCTTTTTGCTTCAGTCCACATAAGCATTTAATATCTCGCATTCACGTCTGGGCGCCTTATATAAGAAGGAATATCTGAGTTTTATGATCTGCTGAATTGCACTAGGCCCATTAGCATACGTCAGAGCCGCGGCTGCCCGAGTCTTGTTAATCTGTGTGGAGAGAGAAATGGAAGAAAGAGAGGATAGGAGGACGGATAAACATGTATGAGATTAGCACAGACTCTACAGATCTTTCATTGCGAAGATCATATAGATGAACACACATACACATACGAATACACAACACTTCTGTGTCATCTCTTCACCTTGGCGTGAGGATGTGTGTGCCTCTGAATGTTAATGTGTGTGCATATGCACGTGTGTTGTGTTGAACTTATCATTGCGTCGATGAGATGTGAGGATGTGTGTATGTGTTAAGCCTCAGGGCGATTATTCTGTCAGGAGTGTTTCTCTGCTTCAGCCCAATCCTGCCAGGAAGCAACTCTAAATCCACACTGATCGGTCCAAAGTCAAGATTTTACCATTCAACATATTCCCATCTCTTACCACACAGATCCAAGCACAGACGGCGAGATCTCGCTTTGCTCGTCCTCCACGCGCACACACCCTAAGCCTCCTCACATGCTGCTGTGGGATAAGACTGCATGCCTTGTCATGCCTGATCACTGTGATTCGAACAACCCTGCCCAGCACAAAACTGCCACTGCCAACCATCAAGTGTGCTGTGTGTGTGTGTGTGTGTGTGCTAGCTTGGGTTTGTTTTTATGTGAGAGTATAAGAAAAAAGAAGGAAAAAAAAAGTGGTCTGACAAAGTTTAGGCCAATGTACCACCAAGCACAATTTTGAGTTAATTATAATGGACTACTAAAAAGCTTTATCGGATCTCTCAGTAATGACAAATCTACCTGGAGGTTACTGGTTTTAAAATATCAGAAAATTAAAAATATATATATTTTAAATAGAAATGATATGTAGCAATATCATTGTTTTTACTGTGCTTTTGTAAAATAAATTCAGCCTTGGTGAGTGTTGTAGACTTACCTGTGAACCATGTATATACACTTATAAATGATATATGACATAATTACTCCTTCATACATTTGCTTTCATTTTGTGTCATGACCAACTACAACATCTACAACATTCAGCAGATTTTGTTAAGGTTCATTTCACAGATACACCTTTATGTCTATCTTATCTGTGTTTTTAGAGGAACAGTGAATGCTCAGATATCTGATCTCAGAGCTCCTCTGATTACTGCAGTGCTCTCTTATAACAGAAACAGACTTGTATGGCTTTTTTTTCCTGCCACATAACACAACACAAGATATTATTGGACCCCAATGACTTTTATTGTATGGAAAAACACCACTGAAAAAAAGCAACAAAAAAAAAAAAAAAAAAAAAAACGGTAGATGGAAGACAAATATATACAAGTCTGAGTAAATAATCACAGAACTGGCCAATAGAAATTAGGCCATTTGATTTAGGATACATTTGAAAGGAAAACCATAAAGAGAGTGAGCAAGAAAGAAAGAGAGAGAGGGATGACCTCTCCTCCCCTGGACCCAGCTGTACTATGACATCCCACATCTCAGAATTCCTTATTTTAAGAGACTCTGGCTTCTTTTCCTGTTTTGGTTTGATGTTCCTGCCCAGTATATCACCTAGTCCACCTCCCAACATAAAATGTTTTGAGTTTTACGGCTTCATAGAAGACTTTAAAGCAATCACCCGTAAATCTCTATGAGTAATAAAGAGCTAGAATTAAATTTCTGTCCGCTTTGCTTGTTGTCTTTACTTGTCAGTCGTTAAAACATCTTTCAGTTGAGTTTTGGGAGCGGGCGGAGAGGGACGGGGGGTGGGGGGGTTTAATAACCTGAAAGGAAATGATTAGCACTCAATGGGAACCTGAATATGAAATCTGGTGAAAAAGCCCAGATAATATAGTTTAGGTGCAGGGAAATACAAAAATCAACCCACATAAAAAGTTCCCCTTCCTGTTTACCTGGAAAAGTGCACTGGCACGTTGCCCGAGTGCATTCCTGCAGGGTCCGATCGTGAATCTCCCAGAGGAATCTGAGCGGTTGAACCCTGTGAGACGACCCAACTCCTTGTAGGCCCTTGTAAAGACAGGCCTTTCTCATCTCTCCTCCTTTTCTCTCTGCCTCCTCTCACCTCTATCCATCACCTACAGGGGCTTGCAACATTAGACCTAAATCCATCAGCCAGTCCGGGGCCAGTTTGGACCAGCCTAGACCCTTTTGGGGTCAAAATCATACCTACAAGAAACCAGCACATGACAAGTAAATAAACTGAGAGGAGACATAATTAGACCAAAGGGTGGGAGTTTATGTGGTTAGCATTAGCCAGTTAGCCTCTGCTGTAACGTCACCATTCCGGAAGCAAAATAGCATGCTTCTACATTGACAACCATCAAAAAGTATAAACTGCAATGCATGGACAAATGCAACATATAAAAACAGGAATCTTAGACTGAAGGCCCAATTATGAATCTCAAAATATCCTTTAGCAAAGGATTCAGTTTCAACCAGTGGGTCCTACATTCCTCTCAGTATAGTTAAGATAATCCCGCTCTCTCTCTGCTGAGAAAATGAGGGATGCATGACCTACTGTGTATCAAAAACTGTCACCCACCCCCATTAAAAATGGACCCCTGATTTCCACAGAAATCTGATCCGCTAGATGGACACCCTACGGAGAACGTGCCTGTATTCATGGAAAACAGTCCAGCGCTTACCAACTGAAAAACCACTCAGGCTCTTTGTCAGCATGTGATGTTGAGCGCAGAGATGATGAAATGTGCTTCCTTTTTGGCCGCACTACCTCTTTTCTGCCTCACTACCTCTTTTTGGGCCGAGGGATCTGTCTAACATGCTGACTGTGCTAAACACCATCAAGGTGAGAGCAGTAGGTAAGATCTCCACCCGCAAAGACTCTTATGATAATGCTCATTCATTTATACTCTGACCTCCATAACATAATAGCCATTCATAAAATGTCAAAACAATTCAAATGAAAACAATTAAATATAACAATATATATAACAACACAAACACGGCCCAAACCGAGCTTCACCCTTCTCCACATTACTCCACCCAGAGCCCCGGCCCAAACAGACGCCCGTGAACCCACCCTACACAGAGAGACAGACAAACACACACACACACACACACACACAGACACTCAGAGCTGGGGGCAGACGGCTCGTGACCCGCAGACATGACCTCACAGACTCTGTGCTCTCCACACTCCGGTGGGGGTGTGTACAGTGCTCCCCAATTCCACATAGTTTCCCGTTCTCACAGGAAGGGACTGTGGGAACCGCGCTGTCACTTCCTGTGTCCGTGGGCCTCAACCAATCACCATCAGATAAGGAGCAGCTCCCAGCCAATCACAGACACCCATGACAGGACGCCAATAGCGATAAGTGTCACGCAGCCCGGAGAGAAATGTCCTGATCTCGAATTCCCTTGTTTCCCACCAAAAATAGTTGTTTGGAGACAAGGTAGTTTTTGTTTCGGCATAATTGGAGTCTCTTTCATCTGGTCGTCGGTTCCTCTCGACCTGCGACCCCCATGATATCCCACTCTTCAGGGTCCCATAATGTGGCATTTAGAGAGGATGAAGAGGGGCATTCAGGCCTGAGTGGACAGGAGCGAGAGGAGGAGAGAGAGCCCTATCACTCCATCATTTCCTCGACAGGCTCAACACCCCCGGAGTCAGATCAAAGCCTGCAGAGCTCAAAGCGGCCCAGTGACACGAATTAACTGAGCTCGGGCTGTCCCACTAACGCTCGGCCCGTTAGATCGAGCAGCGTATGCACACATGCAAACACACACACCATTTATGCCGACACATACGCACTCAAAATGTACAAATTCAATATGCTTTGTCATATTATAAGCTCCATACATTAAGTGTTGTCAACACCAATGAATGGTGTCCATGCATGGCCATAGCTGGTCCCCCTACAAACTATGGATATTTGTTAATTAATATGTTCAACTCAAAAGTAAATATGCACATAATGTAATTATTTAATGCATTTTAAATTGTTATTTTATAAACAAACAAACAAACAATAAATCCTAATCAAATTTACTAATGGCTTGCCCGATCTTATTTGTGTAAGAAGTTTACGCATGACCATTTACATCCAGATGTTATTTAATTTACACAGAACAAAACATAGCTTTCAGAATATGAACTGCTCAATCTGCCATTTTCGGAAAGATTTAATAAATATGAAGTGAACATGTGTGCCTGTGTTTTTTATCGGTTTTAAAGCATTGGGGAATTCAATCAATGTTCTGCCTTTTTAAAGTCTACTTTGTGATTCTGTTGACAAACCTGTTTATAGTGCATTATATTCAACATGTTTATTGCTAGCACAGCAAAAATGTTACCCTGGACCACCAAACCAGTCTTAAGTCGCTGGGGTATATTTTTAGCAATAGCCCAAAAAAAAAAAAAAAAAAAAAAAAAAATCATTACATGGGTCATAATCATCAAGTTTTCTTTTATGCCAAATAATCATTAGGAAATTAAGTAAGATCATGTTCCACGAGGATATTTTGTACATACCTACTGTGAATACTGTATATCAAAACGTAATTTTTCATTAGTAATATGCATTGCTGAGAATTTATTTGGATTTTTCTTCCATACAGTGAAAGCTGATGAGGACAAGAGCAACTTGAATGGAAACAAAGTTTACGAAGATTTTCTGTGAATTATTACTTAAATTTTCACCTGTTTTTTACACAAAGCCTTTTTGTGGTTTCATAAGAAATGCAACACAGAGCATGAACTATATGGACTATTTTTATTGTATTTTTCTTCTTCTTCTTCTTCTTCTTTTTTAATCTTTTCTAGAGCTTAACCAAAGCGTTAATGTGGGTTGGTAAGTCAGTCTTCGACCTAATGGATCTCTCTCTAAATCTTTACATAATTAAACAACACTGTTAAAAGACTGAGATAAAAGGCTCAAATAATGGCTCATCAGTTGATTTGTATTTATAGCTGATGTATCCCATTCACAATGTCCATTCTTATTATTTTTTTTTTTTGACTCCAAAATAATACAGTATAGATACTGTTATAGACAGAATATGACAAATAGTGGCTCTCAACCAAAGGTCCAGGACACATTACGGTTTTCCCAGCAAATTCCCAGCAAAAGGGCCTCGAGATGACAAAAAAATCATTAAAATTAATTTGTTAAATGAATAATAATTTATTAACTTCTAATTGTAATCTCAATTAAAATGCTAAATATTATATAATATTACAATAAAAATAATAAATAAAAAAATCCTTCAATAACAGTTTTTTTAACACACAGCTGTATTTAATTAATTTATATATATATGTATATATATATATATATATATATATATATATATATATATATATATATATATATATATATATATATATATATATATATTTTTTTTTTTGTATGATGATCTCATACTTTATTTGCTAGAGGTGGCATTTCTCATATTTTCTCATTATGACTGATTACATTACACCAGATACCAACAGCCTGGGCTGGTTCATTGTGCCATCTTTTGACGGGGCCGAGGGTGTGCTGGTATAATGATCACAGTGACCTGTATGAGCTATTCTAGAGAGAGAGAGAGAGAGAGAGAGAGAGAGAGAGAGAGAGAGAGAGAGAGAGAGAGAGAGAGGTGACAGAGAAACCAAGTGCAAAAAACACTTTTAAAAACACAGTTCAATATCTGAGACGTGGAGCTTTGGTGTGCAGCTTCAGAAGCTTGCTGAGTCTCACTCTGTGATCAATGGATGGATTAATTGCTGTTGGAGCGGGCAGCCTTCAGGCAGGGGGTGGGCTCAGGGGTAGGAGGAGGTAGAGGGGTGCTGACAAGCAGGAGAAAGTGGGGGATTTAAGGAGCCCTGGCAGCCCCCACCCAGGGTCACCTGGCAATGTGCAGGCCAGCCTTCAGATTAGGATCTGAAAGAGAGAGATAACGAGTTTATTGCCCCCTGGACGGGGTACTGGAGCCAGAGAGGAGAGCAGGGACGGTGTGTGTGTGTGTGTGTGTGTTTGTGCTTGTGAGGAGTGTGGGCGTGTGTGTTTGTTTCAACCTGAGGAGACTAATGCGGGAATCAAAATATTGGTAACACTTTAGAATAGGTAACACTTGTTAACTATTAACTACGACTTTTCTCTCAATAAATTCATAAATTCATAAATTAGTAAAGTAGTTGTTAGGTTTAGGTATTGGGTAAGATTAGGGATGTAGAATAAGGTCAAGTAGAATAAGTCATTAATATGTGCTTAATTAGCACTAATACAATCTATCTATCTATCTATAGAAAGAGTAATAATTCATATTTGTATATATTTATTATTTGTTAATGTATTACCATTTTAAATGAAAATCGTATTAAGTAAAATTTAATTGTATCTAAATATTTAAAATTGAATAACACATCAGTGACAAACATAGTAATTGCATATATCAAATTTAAATGTCAACTAGTTATAAAACTGTATTTATTAGTATAATCACAAGCAAAAGTTGCCATACTGCACTCATGGTTTTTGGACGTATCCTTTTGAAGTACCTTGAAATATCATGTAGATGCTGCATGAATATGGCAATTGTCATAATTTTCGTCACAGATGCAGTCAGTAAATAATTTCATAATATGCATGCAATTTATTATTATTATTGAACTTACTTGTCAGAATCAAATGTCAGAATCTGAATATCAGTGACCAACTTAGCAGTATAATGTCTCTAAATAAATGACCATGGTACTTTCATGCTCTTGGAAAACATACCTTGGTATATCATGGAAATATCACGATGCACGAAACTGGCAACCATCATAACTTTCGTAAGATATCCAGCAAGTCAAAGGAAAAATATATGAGATATAAAAAACTAATTGTGTAGGTGAACAGACTTTCTGGCAGTATATATCAATGACACAAACACATGCAGACATGATGCATTAGAACACACAACCCAAAACAAAAGCAATGGGCAGGTGTGTCTAAACCCTAAAGACGAATGAGCCAACAATGAGCGGCGTTGTTAAAACCGCCACACTTTCCTCCAGAGCAAACAAACAGACAGCACTGAGCAAACGCATCAGCATTAAAAAGCCGACAGATATTGAGACAATGGCTCACGCTGACATTGACTCTCACATTCAGATGTAAACACACACACATGCAGAGACAGACTCACACAAACTCTCAGAAGTGCAAACATGATCTCACACCCGCACGTGTGTGGCAGAAGGCTCCGCGCGACGGCACGTGAGCGCCTCTCTCTCAGCTGTGTTTACGCAGTGGCAGAAAAGACCAGGAGAGTGAGAGATGCTGAAAAGAAAGAGTGAAAGAGAAAAGAGCAGCAGCCTTCCACAGAGAGGAGGAGGAGGAGGGGAGGGGGGAAGGACGGGGCCCCTAACAATGACCCCGGCCCTGCAGGTGCAGTCCTGTGGACACAAGGCTGGGAGTGTGTCTCATTCTAGTCCCCTTTTAATGTGATAATAGAACTGATACTGTTGTCTTAGTTCTCGCTCGTTCCCCACCCGCCTCGTTCAGGACCACCCCTCCTTCACCAGTTCACCTCATTTACATCAGGCCTTCAGCAGCGTCTTAGTGTGTGGGAGCGTGTGTGTTTACGTGTGTGTTGTGTGTTATGTGACATCCCAGAATGTACCATGGCAAAGTGTGTCTTCCAAGTTGTTTAAACTAAAGTTCAGCACAAAAATAGATAAACTCATTAAACTATTTATCAGAATTAGGTAAATCAAAAAATGGAGACAAATAAAAGAGAAAAACAAAAAGGTATTGTTGTTGCACTACTGCACTTAACTGAAACTTACAGTTCTGTAAAATATACAAAAATCGTTCTGTTAAATGTCCAAAAGCATTAAACGTACTGGAGCTATATAAGACTAAATTTAACTGTAGTTAATTTGAACTGATGTATACGTGGTTAGATAATAAATCAACTAATACATAAATAAAAATGAAAAGCCTTGTATCCAAAAATGTTGCATTGAGTAAATCAATACAATGCTCAAAAATGCTCTGTCAGACATTTATTTGTGACTTGTGTGGAAAGGTCACAAGTGAGAAAATGAATTTATGGTGTGTTGTGTGTGTGTGTGTGTGTGTGTGTGTGTGTGTGTGTGAGGAGCTTAATCTTTGTTCACACACATTTAGGAAAGACCCCAAGAGAGCGACCTCATCTCTCACAATGCAGCACCAATTCTCTTTTTTGCTCAATTTCTGACACTCTCAAATAATTATCTTTTGTGTGTGTGTGTGTGTGTGTGTGTGTGTGTGTGTGTGTGTGTTGGCCTGTGGCTTTGATCTAAACAATCCTAACATATTTGTTTTTGTCTTCGCTTGCATTCTGACATCTTTTTGTATGTGTTGTGGTGCTCTTATGTACATGTTTGTAAATGATTGATTGAACAATGGCTCAGTGATGTGTGTGTGTGACATATAGATGTGTATATGTGTGCATCAGTGCTTTAGGAGTGTGTATTAGGAGCCAGTCTCCCATTTGAAGCTGCCAATAGGAAACACTTGTCTAAACAGGACAGGGAGCTGTTGCTTCAATCTACCATTGCCATTTGCAGACTTTAGACACTGGAGTATTATTGTAAATGTCTAATGGTTTAAGATCTGGACTGGTTATGCAACGTTTGCAGGTTTAATCTCAGGCAAAGAAGAAACATCTATTACATATTACTATTGCTATTGCTTAAATTTAGGATTGGTGATTTAAAAAAAACCACATAAACCTATCTATTAAATTGTGTAATAATTTATCCCACACTATTTGTCCTATTCATCCTACATGAATGATGCATCTACTTACTTTTATTCCTTGCAGATGATAAAACAGGCAAAAACATATAGACATACATTGAGACACTGTTTTCCAAATGAATGTTGTTCAGTGCTTTGACGCAATGTATTTTGTTTAAAGCACTATATAAATAAAGGTGATTGAAATCAATAATATGCTGCACTGGGGTTAAGTATATCTTGTTACGTTGCATATTTAATATTATATTAATAATAATAATAATATCTCATTAAAAAGTGGTGTTCAGTTATAACACGTTTTTCATTTCACATTTTAATCTAGTAAAATGTCTTATATATTTCATTGGTGTAAAAATGTCTTGAAATGTTCACATATAATAATTACAATATAATGTTTATTAATTCATTATTTTAATGAATAAACATAACACAAATAAATACAAATAATTCCGAACATAGTAATTCTCATGTCTTCCTGTAAATAGATATTTTTTCTAATTAAAATTTTACATAATGAGTAAAAAAAAATTGACATAATGAGATGTTAAAAGTCACAGCTGTTATTGTTTGTAAAGGTCAAGTTGGCCGCATTGCATTATGGGATATGGCGATTCATTCATTGTGATCTGCTGTATAGTGCACATTTTGATGAATACTCGTATAAAGGTCATCCAGGTCTTCCATGCATACAGAAACTATACTGTGCATTAGTATTCTACATATGGGAAGTCGTGGCCTAATCGTTAGAGAGTCGGACTTGCAATCGAAAGGTTGTGAGTTCGAGTCCCGGGCCGGCAGGAATTGCTGGTGGGGGGAGTGCATGTACAGTTCTCTCTCCACCCTCAATACCACGACTTAGGTGCCCTTGAGCAAGGCATCGAACCTCCAACTGCTCTATATAGGGCGGCAGTAGCTCAGTGGTTCATGTAGGTTGTCTACAAACCGGAAGGTTGGTGGCTCCACCTGACCAAGTGTCGAGGTGTCCTTGAGCAAGACACCTAACCCCAGCTGCTCCTGACGAACCGTATGTCGTTTTTTCAGGAGAAACATTTCCAATTTTAGTACAATCATTGTCATTGAGAAGAGGACAGAACTCATATTGAGTGTTGATAGTTTTATTATAATGCTGTAGGTTTATTCATCTTCTGATCAGTGAATTAGTGAAATGGAGATAAAAATGGATATATCTCTGCTTATATTGTATACTAACTCTCTCACTGCCCCCTTTCAATACCCCCCCACAGAAAAACATGTGTAAAGCTTTAAATAAGACACAAAGTTAAGAGACGAACTCCTACTCGCTGTCTTCACCTCCTCTCATCCTCACAACGCCCAGAATATAAAGGGAAGAAAAGGGCAAAGGCTGAGGATGAATGCAATCTCTCTTCTCTCTCTTCTCTCTCTCTCCCTCTTTT